>NC_039488.1:3768163-4096574 GCF_003590095.1 Trichoplusia ni | reverse complement strand
GGAGGAAAACGGCACCCTATTACTAAGAAAGACTCCGCTGTCCGTCCGACTAGTCGACTGTCACCAGGCTGTATCTCATGAACCGTGATAGATAGACAGTTTAAAATTGACACATAGAAAACAGTGCACTTTGAAATGTAATTCAAAGTATCTTCTATCTGTATTCAATACTAAAACTTTGATTAAAATGTAGGAAGGATTCTATCTAAGACGTATTTTGAAGGTAAACATTAGTTCGTAAGTAACAAACCGATTTCTTCATTGCAAAAAAATTCTGGGTTAAATTTTAAAGTAAACAAATTCTTCTTAAATTCTAAATCTTTGTTTCCCTTCACTAGCAACATGCCTAAAGATTTGTCACCGCCATTCGTGGTGTTAAAGCCGCGGCTTTTTTTCTACAAACCGAACATAAGCTAATGTTGGTGGTAGTTCCTTACCATAGAAACTGCATAAATCATAAGGCATCTTCCACTTCAATATAAGAGTTGGAGAAAAATAAAACTGACTCTAAAATATGTTTAGTAGAAACAATAGAAAGAAAATCGTAGAGAAGGCCAGACTGATAGTAGATTTGCCAAAGATCACTTAGTTTCTGCGCTACGTGTGGTCCTTCTCGTTAACCGTTACGCAATACATGGTATGTTAAAAACACTAATACCATGGCTAGTAATTATACACTGCCAACATGATTGTACGGTTCTAGAACAATCTTAGACACGTTATGTATTTGTGCATAAATAAACATTCATTTATCTTACTATCAATTATCATCTTTATAACCGTCATTCCATGATTCCATAGCTACATAGGTGTATAGTAGCTATATATATCTCCTTATAGATGTAAGTTTTAAGTCTGTGACGTTGAACTGCTTTACTGATTTTGGAATACATTTTCTTACTAGCGGTCCGCCCACGGCTCCGCCCGCATTGGCTATCACTGAACACCATCATCCTATTTATTTTTTCAGTTGAGTAAAACGATATAAAATAAAATAAAATAGTAAATCTCATTTTACAGATTACTAATATGCTTATGTAACGCCTAATCCTCCAAGAACATGTGCACAAATTTACATGATGATCGGTTAAGTATTTGTCACGTGAAACCGTTACAAACAAACTTACATCCACATTTATGATATTAAGTAGGCATTGATAGTCATTGCTGAATATCTAAACCCGTATAGCGCCTAAAGAAGTAGTCTCTGACCATCCAGTTTAGAAAGTACTAGTTAATATTTGGCAATATATATGAAACTAGCATAGCATGCATATAATATGCTAACCAACCCGTTCAAACTTCTTGGCAAGGAATAACTTGTAGGTTACCAAGAGAATTTTCAAAATCCATTCACTAATTACTAATAACTGTTTATAATATTAATTAGTACAGATAAGAACAATAAAGAACTTAAAATGGTTTAAGATGGCTTTGGGATCGTGATGTGAATAACCGTCAAACTCCTGGCGGCACGAGGTGGGGGTTCCTTAATACCAATGTGAGTTAAATGTCGAAACAGCTGCGACATAAAATAAAAACAAAAAATATCCTAAGCGCCGTTAATAATTATGGTGGGCAGGAAAACGTATTATTTTAGCATTGCTGTAGATAGTTGGACGTAAATCATTATAACGCAATTATTAAAGGCAATAATAAAAAGGTCTTTAGAACTAAGCACAATAGCACTGTAAATACCTTCGTGCTAACGAGGTTTATACAAATGGAGGATTCATACCATTTTGTTTTCTGAAACGATTTATAAATATTTTCAATTATGGGAAGTAAAAGAAAAACTCGGTGAACCTTAGTTACAAAACTGTTGTTATATAACGATAGATAATGTAGTGACGTCGTAAAACAGCCAGCCGCACATTTTTACGATAGTCTGTCCGTAGATGCGTGATATAAATTTGGTTGCCGGCTCAGACAGGAAACAGCCGCTTTGTAAATGGGTATAGTTCAACGACCCGCAAAGTGTGACGATGAGCCATCACATCGGTGGGGCAGGTCGCGGTCGGGGAACACTCGACACAGCGCCACGTAACACCCCAAGGTCTCATCAACTTGACACAATACCAGCGACAGAACACACGAAATTAATTTACCTACAATCCGTACTCTTACATCACACTGTCTATGTCGGTATCTCGGTATCTCCCATTCACTTTCAGCATGCCACTCCATAGTAATTAGTCTTGGCCTAGTCTTGTTCATAAAATTGAGTTTAGATACAAATTCAGGAGGTGATGAAATTGGGACAGGTAAACTTGATTACAGTGAAAATTAAAGGTAAATAGTTACTGGCAACAGTTTTTTCATCCTGCCAGAGTACAACCGACTCTAGGCGGGTGTGGGAGTATTAGCCCTTCGTCCCTCGGGTACCGTCTACGCGGTAGGGAGGAGCCCTTTCTGCATGCACCTTGTAAAATATAGTTAACGACACCCCGGCCCCGACTCAAATATCAGGAAAGTGGATGAAATTAGATTCATTTAGATTCTTTTAAAACTCTTTACAGTATTTGACCTTCTTGGGTAGCGTAAGATATGGTAATGTTACTAGACTAATCATTTGGCCGCTATCACGTTCTTTTGTCAACCTACTTTTTTTTTAATTTCTCGTGTGCTCAATTAATGCAAAATTTATGTTTTGTCTTGTGAAACTGAACACGTAATATTATTACCTAATTAATAAATAAATGGAACAAATCGGATTCATTTGTAACTGTTTGTTTTTGTTTCTTTTTCCAGAAATTAGATAATTTTGTATTTGTATGCACACAGTATATAATCTCAATTATCTATAATAAGTACTTATGTACTTCAAAATAATTTTGATACAATACAATAGACTAGTTTATTTTTAACTTGGATATTATAACAACCAATTGTTTATTATCACCAGGGTCATCGAATACTTAGGATGGGTGTAAACAGGTTTTGCCGCGGCTTAAAGTAAATGCTGTCATTAAAAATGATTATTAATAGGTAATTAAGTGGTCGATTAGACCGCAGCTAGATTCAACCGAAGGAAAACAATAATATTATAATTTACTAAGAGACCTACCACTACCTTCTGAACTACTATTACTACTATTGTTAATAAAAGATTCCACTCTTCACCAAGTAATGCGCTGTCAATGTCATGTATCCACAGCTGTACTACCTTATTCTGTTATACTATTATGTTGGATCAATGGATTATTGTTGTTACCAAGGGCCATGGAGTCTTACAAAGAGGTATCTTCTTTTACAATTAAGAGGCCTCGAGGATCGCCACCTCTTAAAGTGATATTACTACAGCTGAGGAAGCGGAACAAAGCAATAGACGGCGTAGAGTGGCGTCTTTCTTCCACAACTCAGGGCATGACCCTACTGTCCCTTCTTTAGAGTGTGAAACAATTTAAAATACATGAATATGCTCCTCCACTAGACCACCTGAAACGACTTTTGGTATTTATAGTATAAATTGCCGTTTGGAAAATTCTCACCTACGAGAAGTCTTCGATTCGGACACTAGTAAAAAATAATCAAATTGAATGCACACTACTGTAACTAATTTTACACTGAATGTCGTCAATGAAGTGATATTATCTCTTTAATTGACCTAACCCAAATCTAAATGATTTATTTAAGTAGCTCAATACATTCACTTGGATAACGAGACTACGTTAATAATCCGGTTCCTAAGTTAACCATGAAGGTGATGCATGCAACACTGTCACTGCAACTGTTTATGCTGTTAACATTGCAATGTCCGAGCCCGAAAAAAAAGTTGAATGACAGCTAATTGATGTTTCGATTGACCGATTCTATTCTATATCCTTTATTGTATATCCCTGATGCGTTTGTATGGCTTAGTACATCTATAAAATGCACCGTTAACCACTAAACTTATCATCTTAATAGTTTTAGGTACTCGCGTCGTAGATTCTGTTTACAAGCTGGCGGTGTGCGAGTAGATAGACAAGTCTAATGTTCGATGTTGATAGGGGTTATCGCCGTCTAGGTCGACCGCACTATAAAAAGGCGGGACCATTAGCATTAACCCGGTAGAATGTTTGGACAATCAGCAAGTTAAGCCGTAGTTCAAGGAGGATGCATTAGTATTAAGCAACCTCGATCAAACCTTGAAGAAGTGATTTATTTACCTTTGTAATGCTATTTTAATATTTGTCACAATTGTCGGAGGTAGCGGCATCTGTTGTTTCAAGCAAAGAGTTATCAATAGTGGTTTCATACTAGGATGGAAAATTTCCTCTCGATTATAACGTCGCGTCCTCACAACGTTTTAGTTTCATTAATATGACACAGATGTCGCTGTAAGTCTGATAGAAGTCAGAAGGGTAATAATAATGGATGTAGTATTTTATTCTTTCATTAATATTCTATATGGGGATCTATTGTTAAAGTTCCACTCATAAAGTGAGATGGATGATGTGAGTGAATATAGTAAAATAAATTATGTCGAGATATAAGAATTTTGATTTTTATCCGAACAGCTGATTACTTATTAGATGCTTCGTTTGCTCCATTGAATTATTAGGTTTTTTTGATGTTCCGTGCTAGTAAATAAGGTCGTTTGTCGCGCGGCACGTGTGCGGCGGCGCTTGCGCTTGTCGCCCGCGGCGTCACCAGGCGTCACGACTCACGAGCCCACACCGTCCCAGCCACTCGTCATTTCGATGTAATAACGAGCAGTCGTGTCGCTACAGGGCTCATTGTAGTTCACACGAAAGCCCTTAATAGTGCCTTTTCAAATGTAGTCCTTTGGTGTTATTCAGCGCAAAGGCTTTATATCTGAACTTCGAGAGGAAAATCGATGCAATCGTAAGTACATTGTTGATATTTTACATTATTTATTACAAAGACTTTAACAACATATTGCACAATTTCTACACTTTTCAGTTAATAGACTTACAGAAAATGATGAAACGTTTGACATGAGTTGGTATACATTCACAGTGGCTCTTTGTGACTTTCTCTTTGATATGAAACTTCACTACGACCTTTAATTTGCGAGCACGAGTGAGAACATTCAATCTGTATCGTATTTATGAATTTCACTCAATAAGAGTTCGCAAAACGTCACCCTAATCAAAAGCCATTCATAAATATCGAGATGGCAGTATAATGGGACGAGATATTTGTGTCACAATGGAGTCTAGACGCGCGGGCATCTGACCCCAAATCAGTTTATGAACCGAATAGCTCGGAACAATGTCCCCTAAACTTGCACGTGGTTGTTAAATATAGACCACGCTGTGTGGCGCTCAGGCATTATAACAAACCCGTCGTACAAAACCGCTAAACAGAAACATAAGTTAGAATATTGTAGAATTTTGAGGTCAAACACAAACAAATTTCATCAGCAAATACGCGCGTTCAGGAAACTATTTATCTGCGTCTGCCTTGAATTAAGTAAAACGCCTTGTACGAGTATTTGTTAACGGTACCTACGTACTAAATTAATTAGGCGCCAGCGTTACGTTACGGCACGATTTAACCGCAATATTTAACTATAATGTGTTGCTATATCAATCCTGTTGCTAAGTGATAAGATTGGGTGGAATGATAAGAAAAAATCTATGACTCATGTGCTAACACAATTCTAGGGATTTCTGGAAAAATATGAGTGGTTAAACACCAACGTTACACTGACCGGAAAATTACAAAATACTGATTTGCTTAGTTAAGATTGACGAATACGTTTGTACAATTACATGCAATGTATGAAGCACTGAGGACTAGTGTTAGTCAGCCATTAGGCACGTATCACTTGCATGATAAATGCTTACACGAGACGAGGAAATATTCATTATTCATGTTATTACATGGTAGTGATACAAACTTGTTGGGAAACTCTTGAATATTGAGTATATAATGATAAAAAAATCCTGATACTAAATTCTTTCTCAAATGAAACCCTCCCTTGTCAAAATGAGTGGGCTGTAGAGTTGTTATATTCTTTTTCATTTTATATTATTATGAAAACGCTTTGTAAACCAATAAAATGCATGCATGCAAGAAGTAGTGGTTTATTTCAAACGCGACGTAAACTATAAGTACAACGAGGAAAATTGTTTCGCTTTGTTAAATCGATTTCAATGCGCTGTGATAAGATTCGTTACAAACATTAAAAGTTTACATTAAAATCAAACGATATGGTTAAATCGAATACTTTTTTGCCAAACAGTTGAAGATACATTATACATGTACCATAATAAGTAATCTGTCTTCTGATATCTATTCTTTCATGATTGCCTACAACAATACGTACCTACGATTAAATGTAGGAAGAAAGGGTTGTCTTGTTAAGAATCACAAAATTATTTATTTAAATTTATGCGTATATAAAAATATAAGGACAAAACAAGTGAATACCTCAGAAGTTGTTACGAGAATTTTCATTCACATAACTCACTTAAAGGCTGTGAATCCTTAATTTGAATCCTTTATTCATATAGTAACTATGCTATATATCATCCCATATGCCATCAACAAAATAAATACTGTAGAGTTAACAAGTTTTGGTCTAGGCGTCTCTACTAAAAGCCTAACATTTATAATAATGATCGATCAACATGTAAAACAATATATTGTAATATGTACCATTTAACTTAATCAAAATTTCGAAAGAAAATGCAATAAAAAATGATAAAAAGAAACAATAGCGAAGTTCAAAACACAGGTAAAAGTAGAGTTGGTTCAAAAGAAATAGGATTTCCAAAGTACTACAATAAATCCAATATTTACAATCAAATCTCAAAATACATAAGCAATCGTTATAACGTCGATGTTAGTTAGAACTAGCACGAAGGTACCTATGAATGAAAGAGTATTTACAAAACATGTTAGCAAGGACCGTGTGAATGGCACTCGTGGAAATACCACAATTACGACTAAATTGTACCCGCACGCTGACATCCAGGTATGTATAATATGCCTATAGTTATTAAATACAGGTTGAATATGTTATCACAGTTATTAAAATCAAATACCCTTCTGTATGGTAGATCTTCATTTGTTTCATAGTTTATGTCCACACTAAACGGTGTAAGAAAATATGTACAAGGGTGTGTGAAAAATCTCTATCAGTGGACCTGTATTTCATCTTTAAGATACATTAAAAGTTATCATTAGATGAGGAAAGTATATTTTCAATTTAAAAAACTTGTAACACCATGTAGATGCTACGGAAGTGACTATCTAAAATCATTCGTTTTGAAAAGATAGTGATAAGTGTTTACACCTCCAGCGTGTTGTCGTAAGAACTTTCAAGGTTCTTAATAATTATAATGATGTCTTGGACAAACAGTAGCGTTTCCTAAACGTGCTCGAATAGTTTACAGAGCAATTATTCTATGAGGGTAATAGTAATAGAGTAGTAGTGGTTGACTTTTCGCCAACCAACAATATTGCAAAATAATATTGGACAACTTTCATTTAACGCCATCTAGCCTCAAACTAAGCAAGGCTTATTTTACGAGTACTATACAAATTATATACATACATAATAATGATAAATTACACCCAGAAACAGAACAAATGATAGTGCTCATCATATTAACATTTATCCTGGATCGGAATCGAACTTGCCAGGCCCTTTCCAGTGTCTCCAATTCTGCTATTTACAATAAATTGCCGATGACTGAATGAAAATTGGCTTATAATGTCACTTTTCGTATTCTACACAATAATTTGATTTTTTTTTATGGGACGGTACACTCAAAGTCAGTACAATGAATTTGAAATTATTGTATTGGCATAATGCTTAAGAGAATAGGAATAATTTCAAATTTATTCAAATTACAATTCATTCATCCGCCATTGTAAATAGCAGAATTGGGGCCCTGATTGGTCTACAACGCTCGCTCTAGCATTGTAACATTGCATCGCACAGAAGATGAATTTCGATTGATACAATTTCTCACAATTACAACATATTTGTAGGATTGAAAAATCGGGTTATTTTGAAAGGTAGAGAATCTGCTCCAATCCTTAGTCTACAGGAAAAAAGCTCTTCTTTTTTTTGCTTTTAAATTGTGTTTTAATGTCTGTTTTTGTTTTCATTTAGTGTAACTGGCCAATGCTGAACATTTTTTTTCGAAATAAATAATCATAACTTTTAAGAACATACATTGCTCTCAACAATATCTTACTGGGATATAATAACAAACATTAGAACTGTTATTAACCTCCTTTGTAAAAGTAGGTTTTCGATGCGTGGAATCTAGGAGAAGCGACTTGTAAAAGCGGTCATAATAAAGCCTAGATAATCTTTTTACTACATCTTTAAAATTTTATTAATAAATCGATCGTTACATAGATCTTTTCACATCAATAGTATTTGTGAAGGAATAACAACAAAAGATGTTTTTCTAGCATAGTTGCCAGATATTTTTTAAGTAATTGGCAATTCGGTCAATGCGTGGTTATGGAATGCGTTCATGAGAATAACAATATGCATTAAACAAACCCCAGTAGCCTACATTTTAATATTGTATCAAGATCAACTTTATAGTGATCAAATAGTTTAAAACCGTTTAAAACCGAGTGGTGTATGACTCGTTTATTAAATAACTGGAAACGTCCACTAAGAGGTTAATTTAATAACGATTAGTTAATAAATTAACCTCAGCGTGACTAAAATAATTAAATCATTCGATTGACGATCAATATAAAGTAGAGCAGAGTTATATTTCACGAATTCATGAATAATTAAATTGTTCTCAGCTTTATTGAAAGAACGCGTCAAGTGCGAATCGCTCAGGTGACACTGAGGGTTCCATAGAAATAAACCAAATAAAAGTGCATAAACCTGGTACCATTAAATTTGGTGCCTGTACCAGGCGTTAATTCATCTCTTTTTTATTTGTTTTTATACATGCTACAGAAGTACATAATCTGTGAAACTTTCAACAACGAGTCCCGTTTTTATCCTTTGGGTGCGCATAATTAAATATATCGTTATGCGACATAATGGCAATGTTAGGTAAGTGAAGATACATGTAACAATTTAAAATATGTGTTTATCAACTTTCTTTTACCTATACCTATCATAAAGATTAACTTGTTAAGATATATTTTATGGAAGCCACCTGTAAAGATTACACGGTTATTTAACTATCGCATATACACTTGAAATATAGCATAATCCCCGACTACTCACGCTGTAATAACACAGCATTAGTTGTTAGGGATTAACTGAAGGATGTTATTACTTATAAGTAATGTCCGGAAAATGTAATTTTATATAATGAGAGCCTATTTTCCGCATAGTGCCTACAGAAAAATATCTCCTCTGATAAACGTTTAATTCAATTAACTTACAATTATTTTTTAGTGTCATCATAGATTTGAGAGAATTGTACAGATGCCAGGATGGTACAAATAAATTGTCAAAAAAAGCATAGGTGCTATTCAATTAAGAACAAATTAATTAACATCCAAACCGGATCACTATTGAATTAGAAACTGACTCTAATAATCTGTCTCATAGCATATCCGCATTGATCAAAGTTGTTTTACCTTCCGAATGTCAACAGTCTACATAATTATATCAAACTCGAACAGTTCCGTTCTTTTAGTTCAACATGTAATTATTACATCATCCAGAACAAATGACGCTCGAAAAAAGTATTCTTACAAATATTCGCGGATGCCAAATGGAAAGGTTGACGTATTTTTAATGTTCAAAAAGTTAATTCATATTCTGAGGAGCGAGTTGTTCACATTGCCAAATATTGTCGTAGTAAATGACATTGAAAACACCTCAGCCGATATCTTGTGACTTGTGAGACATTTTCGACCAGACTTGTTCTGTATATACTTATATCATACCAGTGTAGATAATAAGAATAAATTTAAGATATCATGTACTTTGATACCTGTAGGTCAAGATTACGAAAGAAAATAACCAATAAATCTTATACTTATGAAATCAGAGCTAATTTGCCGGAAAGAGGCCTTAAACTTAAACATTAACAAAATTGTTCACTTTGCCAGTCGGTACAGTTCAATGGCACACCGCGCAGAACAGAGTTCGCTATTGAACTCATTCGGGGGCCTTATCTTGTTAATATACACTTATGTTCATACATAAATGTTTACATTGATCAAGTGCGTGGTTGGTGGGCCACCGCGAAGTGTCCCTGGGTCGTTAGTCGTCATCTCGAGCCGAGTCTCAGACGTTTGATGGCGGCTACAGGTGATCAGCTGTCGCTAATGTTTTAGTGTCGTATGACCGTCGCCCGCGCCGCTGTCTCTACCTGCCAGTACCTACTTAAGTACTCATTATGTTTATCAGTATGGCTCAAATGCGTCGTATGAAGCAGACTTTTTAATTATCGATCCTTATTAGAGACGAAATACTGTTTATATGTACACTTTAGTTGTTACCGACACATTTGTAAAACAGAGGTTATTATATTCTAAATACTACTACCAACAACATTTTATGGTTACAAAAAAATTAAAGTTTGAATGTCACATTTAGGTATTGCCCGTGACATTTAGCTGAAACAGACTCTACAATTAAACTGGATACAACATTTAATGTTGGTAGTACCTTCTATGATTTATAGTTAGGTCCATAAAATATTACAAGTTAAACGGTCAAAGATAACAATAATATGAACATGGCCCGCACATAAAGACAATGGTTGTTTAAAATCAGAATATTTAGATTCGTATAACTATGTCTGTACGTTGTTCGTGTATCAATCATCACGTATTTATCAACACTACGATTGGCGATATTGACAAGTGTTGACGACGGACTGACGATTCTTGCGTCTGTTATTACTGCGACGTGATTGATAAGAGATCATAAATGTGGAAAAATCTTAATATGAACGTGATGCTACTGATGATATACATTGTTTTGACTAAATGAAATTCTGCGTAGAACTGAATTCTAAATTGGATAAAGATAAAAGATTTTCAAACTTTAAATAAGGTTAAGAAGACGAGAAAGTAACTGGCAACTAGTATTTATTTCAAATGGCGTAGTGACCAAATCTTTTCATTGAAAGCTTGGTTTTTTTTGCAATAGTTTAAATCGAGTTCATATAAATATGTAGCGAAAGCCGTACATCCAACGTAGCATAAAGGTACATTAACACTATAAAATTTAAAAACTTAAATCAGAGACTAAAATATAATAGCTTTAACATAAGAACTCTGCTGAAAATTCTGAACAGATATATATTCTTGATACATTTTGGGAGTTAGAAAATCTAACTTCGTGTATCAAATCCTGTTGCTTTTGAAGCACGAATTTTCCGACCAGGTTTTACGTAAAGCAGGTTAAAGTATTGAGTTTTAAGTGTATGTTTGTATTGTTTCAGATCAGTTGCGGTCTAGATCAGTATCGACCGTCTCCCACAGTCTACAGCAGTGGTCTATCCCGATGGGTTGAGAACGCCGACGTTTTGTGATAGTGGTCACACCACTCACGCTGTAAGTATCAATTTTTCTACAGTATTAGTGAAAAACCCTGTCCGATCCTTGAAGGACAAATTAGTGACTTGCCAGAGGTGCTAAAAATATAGTACTTACATTAAAATATATTTCTCTAGCACAGCGTTAACGACAAATATTGCAATGAATTTCGGGAAATTCCCTGAACAAACAAAAGTCTAATTCAGATTTAACCTTTTGCCAATGACCACGATAGCATAGTTCATAAAGCGACTGAATTGCAATATTGCAGTATTGCATATGCAATGACCAGTTTTAGACACCTAAAATTCTCAAGCGGCCTTTCTTATTTTAAAGATAAAATAACCATATATATTCCTCTTAAACTTAAGTTACTTCAGTATTCAGAAGTTCCTCGAATATCAACAACAGAATTTACTTTCCTAATAAAGAATAACTTTCATAGCAACCACTTTATACTGGAGGACGGAAAACCACAAAGAAGTTTTTATTGGTCGCCCAAATTGAATTTTTGATTGATTTTGGCTATCAATGACTGTTGACTATTGTTTTAAGCAGCTTTTTGTATGCAATAGAATATAAGTTTTAGTTGGCACGGAAACACGGCCTGTTTCTTGATAATTGGTTTCAGAAAATGTGGAAATACTGGTACTATTTAATAGAGACTCATAGACTCTACATTTATTTCTGGTTCTTTAAAAAATATCGATTTTTCACTTGTAGCTAGCTACATTTGATCGTATTAGGTATATATCTAATCTAGTATGTAATAGTTGATTATAATACGATTTCATAATGTTATTTAGGCATTAGGTTGCTTCATTGTGAAATGCGGTCATCATCATGTTTTTGTAGGTGTTCGGAGTGAAAAGTAGACTATTTATAAATCTTTATGAACGGCAATTTTGTAAGTTTTTTTCGATAGTATGTTTTTCTACATACTATAACCGATTTTAAAGGCGTCTTCTTACATTTTTAAATGTTCGAGAATGAACTAGTTCATATGATCTACTAACTTTGATTATGTAAGCATCTAAGACAAATATGTCGTCGTTTTAATCGATCAATTTTAACTAGAGAGTGACATTTCCGCTTCGCTGCAATATAAAATGTCGTCGAGTAGGTAATATATGTATAATGAATCCAAATTAAACTTGTCTTATTTTGAATATAAAAACAGTCATTTATTATTAATTAAAACAAACAAATTAACGCAAAATAGGTGCATCGTCTGCTTGATAAAAATACGATCTGTGGCAGTCTTGTGATTGAAGGAAAAACAACGAAAAACAAATAGAAAAGAATTTTATATGTCTTTATGAAAATGATAATTGAAAATCCTAGCAAAAAAACGGGTAATTATGAACTCTATATTCCATATAGAGTCATTGTCGGGTGCAGACGTGTACGATGGGGTACCCCTTGGGGCAGATGGCGGTGTGGTCAGAGACGAGGTCGTTGCACTTTCGACTGGGGGCCTACCACTGTATCTAAGAGTAATATTGTTGCAATTGTGGAAAAGAGACGCCGCTCTATGTTGTATAGTGCTGTCACGTTTCCACATCTATAGTCATATTTCTTTGAGAGCTGGTAGTAGGCTCTCTTATCCATTCACTGTAAATTGCGCCCGTTGACATGCACCATGGGCATGAGTGCATTGGCCGACCAATTAGTTAGCAATGTCTCTTCTTATGAAAGCAATGAGAAAATAACTCCTGATTTTTTCTCACAGCATTTGCTGCTTGATATATGTTGTTTTGAGTTATTGATGTTATAAATTAGCATTTTATGAGCTAATCAATCACATCATGGTGTAATTTATTATAAACCACCAAAATCGTTTCCGATTCGAATTGAAAATTGTTTTATTGATAACCCCATAAATTATAAAGTTCAAAGGAGTTTACATTAATTTATGTAACTACATGTTAAAATAATGTATTTTTGATCTACTATATTCAAAAATACACTAAACCTGAGCTTAAATTCTGTTTTTACTTTATCTGGTAGTAGACCTAGTATTTTTTTAAGCAGAGGGCAGACCACCTCGACGTATAATGATCCTTTAAGTAAATAAGGGTTGCCTTTACATTTCAACTAAACGGCACTTTTGATGATCATTAACTAAAGAGAAAGCGGTCAATACAGCGAGCTATGGTCTTGCGAGAATATTGTGACGGTTCGTTTGAGCTCGGGTGTACTCGGCAAGGCTCGACAGATGGTAAATAAAAAATCGTATTGTACTTTGACAAACCGGGAGCCTTCCACCAACTTTCAAATAAGACTGCTGCACTTGTGGAAGAGAGATGTCGGTATACGCTGTATAGTGCTATCTCGCTTCCACAGCCTGAACTTTTTAACTTAAAGCAGTGGTGGTAGTCCTCGCTTCTCTATAGACATGCCTTTTTTCATCCAGACAGGAATTTCCGGTCGTGTGCGAAGTCCTACGGGTTCGTTTGAGGTTAAAGAATTCTTACTTAGGTATAGTTTTCCTGTTTCATGTATAGGCTTAAGGAAAAAAATCTTTGTAATCATAAAAGTGTGATACGCATGAACTTTGGAAATGATTGTTTGAAAATTTTCGATTTTGGTGATAATTCAGGCAAAGCAAAGTTTTTATCTGAAAATAGGCAGGTAGAGGTAGAGACAGTTATTTCTTACCCTGAAGACGATTTAATTGAGGATAATTAATTTGCAAAAAAAAGCACGTAATTATAATGAATTAGTTCGCGTCGTCTCCCTTCATCACGATTTACCTGGAGCTATTATCGAGTATAATATACAATGACAACAATATTGTCTTACTTTCACAATAATGTCGCAAGATATCGTTCACGACACAATGTTGTACCGATGTTGCTGTTGTACGTGGCTTCACAACTCTGTTTCGAACTTGCTTATCGCATAAGAAAAATCGAATAGAATATTTAAAATATCTTCTCGATTTAGCATTGAATGCCAAGGGCACATTTATCTGAACACGTTACCAAATCTACGTAAGTGAGGTGTTTGGTATATACAAATACCACACCTATACACATGTATATAGGGGATAAACTAAACGTAGCTTTGCTCCCAGAAATAGAGCGCGATTGCCTAGGTGTGCATACATTGATCCCAACCGTATTTTATGATCGATTGCAAGCATTAGGTATCATTCTGTGACGCAAAATAATATTTCTGTTACATTTTGCAACATCACATGTGTAGTCAGCAAACAAATCGATACTTGTTTCTCTTTTATTTATGATGATTGTTCACAAATCTATAAAAATTAAGTCATAGCAACGCAAGCATAGGATTTCGTTGACGTTGCAGCAGGTGAAAACGGTGTTTTAATTTAAAAGACTTGCTTGCGCATCTCCATAGACGTCACATCATAGATAAATAGATTAAAATATCTCTATAGGAATTAATGTCTCTACAAATAACAAGTCAACATTTACTTGTGTTTTGTAGTGTTCACGAGTAGAGCTATCTCCGTGCTGGCGAACCTCGCATAAACTTTGACGGTCAGAGCGGCACTTGCCTTGGAACCAGTCAAAGACACGTGCGGGAATAAATATATACTAGAGCATCATCATAAAATTCATAAAAGCGAATGTATATTCTGTACCAGCCGACCGTATTGATTTACTTTAGATATGTTTACGTTTTCGCCGAACGTACTTCTGCAAATTCGGTTCTAATATTTATAATAAAGTAACATAAATTCTGCGAGTGCTACGAGAATAACTCGTCTACGATTAGGTGTTCCTCTTATTTCTGCACAAACTTTACAGTTTAACGCAGCTTGAAATCCTAGTTGTAATGTTCTGAGGAAATTATTTGTGTTTCCTTGACCGTGAGCACCGTAACACGAGTCGACTAGTTAAGTGTCCTCTCACGGATCTCGGGTAAGTCTACAGATAACTTGTGCGATTGTTTAGACATTTATCAGCTACGTTTCCTAACACGTTCTTTGTCTCTAAGGGATTGGATGATCTGTCTAATGTTGTAATAGGAAGTGCGGTGGAATAAGATCCGTGGCCTAGTTGCTAAGGCGCTAAGTACTGGCGACAGACAAGACCGCTCGGATTGCACGATAAGGACAAAGTACGGAAGCACTGGCTTGGGCGTGCGGTGTGCGGCCCGGGCTCGTGTCTGTGTCTGTGTGATTGCACCCGTGATGCTTTGTCATAACTTTTTACCGTAAACATTAATCTAAGTGCACTTTGCTTAGTATTATTAGCAGTGCAGCAATACTGCTGATAATGCTTTTGTATTGATTAGCTAAAACTCTGTTAACGGATTATGGGATTAGGCATTCCCAAAGTATGCTATTCGTTGATAGCCCTTAATAAATAAATATTTTTCTCATAATTCGACACTTAAAGACTTTATCACAAAGCAGTAAGATTGGTATTAGAACATTTTTGTCAGTTACAAGCGACGTTGGACCACACCATTGTAATCTTGAAAAGGATTTGTGCGAAACTGATTTTATAATACACGCATTGTATGATGGTTCCAACCGGTACACGGTTCCATAGTTACACCGATTGTTCATTGTGACTGAAGGTTTGTAAATGCATCGTTCATTACGGACTTCTAAACAGTCACGGTTTTACCGACAAAGGCAAAATTCCCACAAAATACTGAGTGATTGACCTTATTTTTGCGTGTTCTGCGTAAAGGCAATACCTTGCATGTTTTATGTATAAATGACAGGTTTAATACTTCATAATTAATTTAATTGATCCCTATATTTTTAAAATTTGTAATTTGATCCCTATAACAGAAAGGGGAGAAGTACTTTGGAGGTTGTAGCTTGTAAGCTCCTTTCTCAGACAATACCTTACGTGATAAAAAATGATAATTTGTATATATTGACGCAAATACCACCTAAGAAGAAATTTACTCAGTTGCGTCAATACATCTTTAAATTGTTTGTTCTGAAAAAATAAACGTTGTGACGGCACGTGTTTGTCCTCAGCTGTTGCCAACGGATCAGGGCCCCGATTCTGCTATTTTACAATAGCCGTTTAATTCAATTGCCATTCAGCAATTGAATTAAATTTGTAATTATTCCTATTCTCTTACGAATTTTGAAAATACCATTATTGGAACTTAATTGTATTGACCTTGAGTCTAGCATCCCACATTGAATTTCCAATTATTGTGTAGCAAAATGCTTAAGAGAAAACGAAAATTGTCCTTTTACGCCAAATTTCATTCATTCGTCGGCCATTTTAAATAGCAATATAGGGGCCCAGTGGTAGTGCTATTACTGATGGTTCAGATCATAGCACAAAAGCATTAATTAAGAATTATATTAATCGTCATTGTCTTTATGGTATATTTATTATTGTCACATTTGTCACTGGGTTTTTGAGATATGTGTCTATGATGTATGGTTGTAGAACATTGCTGCGATTTTTTTACCGGTTTCTCTTTAGATTGGTAAATTTTTAAAGTTGTTACTGTTTATTTGCAAATGTTAAGCAAAATAAGGTCTAATCAAAAAGAGCATACTGTTTTCATAGTTTTAAAAAACGAACTTAAATTTAGCAAACAGGGTGATCTTATTTTGGAGCAGATCTGCAGAGTTATGCCAAGTAACTGCTTCACCGGACTATGAGCGGGTCAATCGCCCGGTCTTTCTTTGAAAAATAACGAACGCTTTATCTGTTTTAAATGATATCCCCAATTCGGGAAAAATAGCATGGTGCTTTTGGGGTTTAGAAGAATGTTAAATGGATTCATGTAAAAAGCTTTTGAATGGGCTCAGACGGGTCGATACAACAAAAGCGGTGAACTGCTATACTGCAAGGACTGGACACAAAACCTGTATTAATTTGTAAATAAAGAACAATTTCCTGTCAGTACAATTGCTTAATACTGCTAGATATAAAAATGAAACACCAATATTCGAAAAGCTGATAAAAAAGTCTCTGCAAACACACTTACGTTCGCGAAAACTGATTCGTTATAGAAATTATAGCGTTACCTACATTACTTAGATAGGTAGTTATAGTCGGGTTATTATTAGGCGTTTGTCTAACTTATTCCACGTGTGGAGTAGGTAGTGTATGATTTCAGGTACGGACCATTGTTGCGAGTGCACTTGTGCCGACGAGATCCTATATACCTAGTCTGACGGAGAAGCCCGTGTCGTAGTTCGAAAACACTCTCTTTTTATATCACCGTGAAATGTTAGTGTTTCTTTATCGCACGATACGCGTGATTCGATAGTCTTTTATTTATTAAAAGCCATAGCTAATTGTGAATACGTAGATACATAAATTGTGATATAATTCTAGAACGACAATACGCGATATGAAAGCTTAATTTAAATCGTAAGTACATAAAATATATTTATGATTCCTTTTTTAAAGACGTTATCATATTAAACAAATATGTGACGATATGTCTTGGACTTTTCTGCTAAGTAGGTGTTATATCTTGGCTCAAATTGTGTGCTTAAAAGTTGTGTGTCAAAACAAGAGTTAAGTACATTCTGTACTGAATTGTTGATAAGTTTTAACAATGGAATGACGATATTTAACAAAAACAAATTGTAGTGATTGTTAGTGTGACGTCCCTTGTAAATATTCGGGACAAGTTGTTGAAGTTAGCATTTTATGAAGCATTTATTTTGGCCTAGTAATGAATATTACAGGAGCCTGTCGGCGGAATTCTATTAATTTTATCGATAAATATATCATAACTGAACGAACACCCTTTCAACTAAGTAAATCTATAAGCCACCAGTGACACACATCCACAGAAAAACTAAGTTCCTTATCATTAAGAAAACTTCCACCTGTTTTGCAACAAAGCAATTTTTCCGAGTTCAAGCAACGCAAACCAATGTTATTTGTCTAATATTCCAGTTTTAGTAATTATACAGTTATAGATAACGCGAGAGCGCAATCGGTATACATTAGAGTATCTTGTATTGATACAATGATAACGTGGTATATCTACCTGACTACTGATGTTCACAATCCAGTCGTGACAGGGGAATCTATGAACGAACAAACCTGTTAAGTTAGTGAAGTGTCTGTCCTACAGCCGACGAATCGGATACCACGTTAAACGTAGGAAAATCTCGTAAGTAGGACTTCTAGGATTCGATGCACCGTATTGCTCCGTACGGGAATTTCTCAAACATTATCAGCATTATACGAACGAAGACCTGTGTAGTATTGTTTGTTAAACATTGATATATGATAATAATAGTTGAATATGTCAACCTATAAAACTATAACAGAAAGTGACTATTTTGATCAGACTTTTCCATCGAAAGTTGTGCAAAAAAAATAGTTTAAACTACCAAAAATCGAGTGTTTCAAGAATAATTGTTTTTATTTATTGGTGACCGATAAGCGGTGTTGATGACATGAAACTCAAAGAAAATAATAGCTTTAACTGTATTTTCCATTGTGTTACATAAATTGTGCATGTTATTAGCATGTGTGTCTAAGATAAGTTTGGTGCATCGATCTATGACCCGAACCATTTACTTTATCAAACTGAAGTCGAATGATTTGTGGAGAAATTTTGCGTTGTGAATGAGAAATATCGTACATCTTAGATGTTATTGCGTTTCCAAAATGATTGATTGTTGACCACTTGGTTTAATGGCGTGTGGTTTCATCAGCTCTGTTTACGAATTTAAAGTGACGCGATTAGGAGAGTCACTATGTATTCGAGTTACTTTCCAATTAACAATTTCCTGAACTGTTTCTTGATTTATAAAACAAGAAACAAAAATAGGTACTCGTATTTACCGAGGAACATTATTATTTAAGTTTCGTTATATTTATAAAAGTCGTAAAAATAAGCTTAGCATAAGACACAGGTTAAGAGCTGAGAGATTTTTTACCCCTTTTCGTTTAAAAATCTTTGTTTACCATGACGGTCATGGTTTTAATACCGAGATTGTCACGCTTTCAATCCTTCAGCTGTTAACTGCAGTTGTAATAATGATCGCTATCGTAATAATACGTGAATATACTCGATAGAAAGCAAAATAGCAAAATTCGAAAGGAAACATGATTATGAGGTCAATACTGGCTTTCGACCCACACTTATATTTGAAATCAGTTCTTGTATCTACTGCGGAATAACAACACCCCAATATTAATAAAATGGAAGCTTTATTATCGCTGAATTTTAAAAAAAAGACAAATTTAAACAGTCTTACAAATTAAATTACATTCAAATAGGCATACTGCATTAGACCGCTCTATAATTGTTTATTATTGTTACAGACATAAAAGGGAATTTAACTGAAAAGGTGGTGCCAAAGTACACCTCAAAAATAATTGGTCGACGAGGTATAATCAATGCCGACTCCGAGCACAGCCACCGGAGCATCGTCTGTCACGCCGTGATCACCCTCCACCCGTGCCACCATCTTCACAATTTTGATGGTCACTACCCCGCTGGAGAAAATCATCTACACGCACTGTCACTTCATTATTATTAAGTTTCTCAATATTTTCTTCATTTTGTAGTTCTATTTATCTATTTTATATATCAACTTGTTATCAATTTGAATATGAGCAAGATTCTAAAAGTCGTCGGGGCCTCATGGCTCCAGACGAAAATCAGCTCCTACATCCTCGGGATCCTCGGTCTTCTCTCAATCTTGGCCTTATTTGTTGGACAGATCGAAAGGTTAGTACAATTTAATCATTTATCTCTAAACACAGGAAACATCTTGCACTAACTAGCGGTCGTTAGAGATTAGCCCACAATCTAGATACTAGTGGAACAATTCTCAACAAATTGCGCTACAAGTACGCCATTATTAAAGCCATAATGTTTTCTTCAATCATAATAGGATCAACATGATTATATTTACAAGTGCAAAGATTCATTTGTTACTCACGTGGATGGCACGTACTTAAGGCATAATTCTAGTGCAAACCGTAACTAATATTTTGTTCAAACCATGTTGGATGGGGATTTAAAAGAGAAATAATATCTTTACAGAATTCAGGAAGATGGTAACTACGCAGCAACTGTATTCTTTTCAAACAAAACCGGTTATCGTATTGAATATTGGGGACAAAGTAACGAACTCAAAGACATACCAAGAGGCGTAGCTCGGGCTTACTTCAGGATGGACATCGATACAACGGGGTAAGTGAACGTAATAATAAGGCTTGTGTGGAAAACGGAGATAAATTTTGTTTTGAATAAGTATATAATCAAAATCACTCAAGATTTACAGACTAACGAGAAACCTTGTTTTTTAGTTGGTCTCTATTGGAAATTGAAACTGACCCATCGTATTCTGATGAACACCAAGCTTACGCGGCAGGCATTGTCGAGGGCGCTCTGACATGGTCTCTAATCCACTCGCATTTGGACAACACCATCCGCGCGAAATGCGGCGAAGATACAAACACAATGAAACAATGCGAAAAGTTCAGGGACGCTTTAGACAAGTCTGTGGATATCTGGAAAGCACAGGCCGCGGAACGAGGCGATGAAGACCCATTCTGGCATCATGTAAGAGAATTTTTCGTTTTAATGTACCGTGCGACATCTTCAAGAACAGATATTATTGATGACAGTAGTAAGGTTGGCAGGAGTAAACATGTGATAATGTAGTTGACTAGTTGAACACGAGCATAAGTAAGTCGCTGATGACTTTCCTTCTAGTTTCCAGGAAATAATAGATCAATTACGAAGCCTCATAAATCATTCAAATAAAAATAATTACAACCGTATATACCGTAACCATATATGAGACATATTCTGTCTGTATAATTTGTAGGCACAAAGTTACATAAATAACATCGTCTATTTTCCTTCCCCAGGTATCTTTGTACTACACGCAAATAAGTGGAATATTCACAGGATGGAAGCACGGAATTGACCGCAGCATGAAAGAATATGAAACTGATATTTCTGACTTATACTGGTTGAATTCCGTTGCCGAAGCACTTGAAATCCAACGCAAAATGAACCTAACTTTAGAAGATGAGTCAATTGCAACTGTTCCCCATTTATCGAGCGCATTTTTGAGAGTTGTTGACGACATCAATCATGATGGAACGCCTACAAAGAAGCTGTATGTTTCGCAAAACGCCGCAGGAAGGTAAGAAAGACGTCTTTAGTTTTTTGAACTTTAAGTACCTACTCCAAGAGTGCTAAATCTTTTAAATGTGCGTATAATTTTGCCAATTACTTATGATAATTTATATTTTAAATTACTGCCTTCATTTTAGTTACTCCTCCATGACTCGCATCCTAAAGAAATACAAACTAAACTATCACGTCACGTCAAAAGACACCCAACTGGTCCCCGGTACGTCAGTCCACTTCTCAGGCTACCCGGGCTCCATCACCAGCCAAGACGAATTTTACATCGTAAAGGGCAATGAACATAGGATGGCAGTCACGGGCACTGCTCTCAGAAACTACAATATCAAGCTATGGAAAGAGGTCAACATTACGGAACAAGTGAGTAATTTATCATAGAGAACGTAAATAATTCCCGTTCAACAAATAACTCAATAAGCGTTCTATTCGAGACACTGCAGTACATCATAAGACAAACATTCGTCATCCTAGACATTTACGCCCTACATGACTGATAATAAGTAAAGCGACGAACTATTGTTTGCGTTATATTATTCTGTATCTGTTTAACATTAAAGTAACGTATGAAAACTTTAAACATTTCCAGGTGCCTGTCGGTCCCCGAGTGTCAGCCGCGAACCATCTGGCGTCCAACGTGAGCTCTTGGGGCCATATTCTGGCCAGCAGCAACTCAGGAACGGGAAGCAAACAATGGCTTATCGTGGACTTTAACAGATTCGACACACTTCACACACCTCGCCCTGAAGAAGAAAAACCAGAGCAGAATGAAGTTGTTACCGAGAGCACTGTTGACAAGTAAGTTCAAAGATTAAGAGAATTAGAAGGATTAAAGCATCTCGGTATTGAAATCAAAGACTTTTCTGATCGTATCATACGTTTTCCTCAGAAACTGCTGAACAAAACGAAGTGGATTCGAGTTCAGCTTTTTACTCATCTGTAGGTTTCAACGTGAACCAAAACCAAAAACTATTAAATAGAGTTCCATTATTGTGTCTTTGGAGGCCTTGTATGTACGTATGATTAATTTTGGACGTAGGTAAAAAGTAATTTCAGCTGAAATCAAAATACTTCTAAAAGTGTCCACTAAGCATTAAGGTTTTCTTTTACAGGGATGTGAGACACATCGTGGTGCACCGCAACAGCAACGGACATTCCAAGGGACTGGTCGCGTTGGTGGAACAAGTTCCTGGACTGACACACTCAGCTGACTTGTCTGATGCCTTCTTGAAACAAGGCTATTGGGCTACCTACGGACTGCCATTTTTCAAAGTAAGTTCAACTGAATAGAATCAGTTAACACACGAATAATTTTAAAAATATTGTGAACCTCTGTCTTTCAAATTTGAAAATTTCATCAACAAATTTTCGCCAATAAATAAAGTAACCCTTCATCACTTCACTCGAGAATTAATTATTAAAATTATTTGATATTATTCGTTTCAGGATATCACCGACATCACACACGTTAACAAAATGGAAGAAATGTACGGCAACATATTTTCGGAAACAGGATCTTCAAGAGCTGTATTATTTAAGGAAGGTTGTAAGAACGCTACCAACTTGGAGAGCATCTTGTTGTTGATGAGACAAAATAACTTGACTGAGGCAAACAGCACTGCTGGTGACAACAACTGTGCCGGAGATATACACTGTATCTTGAGTGAGGAAGGGTACTGGTCTGTTGTTGGAGCAAGAGGAGACATCGGGAACATCCACAAAGAAGCCTATGGAGTAATTGACACTAAAGTCGTATCTGGTAAGTAGAACATACCTATGTCACTGCTTGTTCTGAGTTTACCTCCCAAAATATATACATTTTCAAAACTTCTTATTGTGTGTATTTATAAATAAATACACACTGTAAAAAGTGCTAGCACGCAAATAAGTATGTGTACCATGCAATCAAGTTACGAGCATCACTCAAAGTAATAAAATAGTCAAATTGTTATTTCTGCTTTCAGGAGCCCTCAATGAAAGCAAGTTGGAATTTTTCACGTTATCCGGTCCACCATACACAGAAATCCAGGCGAACGTAACACAAATATTACTCAACAAGGGGAACATTGCACCTATTTATACTAAACTACTCAATGATAATCCTGACATCAATGGGTTGGAAATCAGGGACCTCGTTCTACAAGAGCAAGAGAAGGCTGAAGAGGATAAACTGGATCTTCTCAACAAAAACACCATCAAACCGTTTGATTGGTCAGAGAGCGTATTCGTAAACTCAACACATGAAGGTCTACCAGACCGATGGGCTTTTGAACTCTACGCGCCTAAATGGACGTGGTGAATCTCCAAGTCATCATATCTCTCATAATAATTTGTTTTAATTTAATTTTAAGCCTTGGTTCATCACTTCCAAATAAGTAATAATAAGAATCGTATGCTAATCGTATTAGGCGCATTAAATACTTACAATTTAAGTACCCAAACCATTGGCATCCAACTTTATCTACTTTACGTAAATAAAAAGACTACACGGAAACTATTTGAAAAGTTTCTAAAATATAAATCTAATGATTTTTTTAAAACCAAGCTCCGTTTGTAATTTAATTTCAATGTTAACTTTAAGATTATTTATTGGGTTTATGTTCGTACCATTAATGTTCGTTTGTATATGTGTTTTAGACGAATTAGTGATTACCTGTTTCTGTGACTCAACCAGAAATTTACATTTTACATTGTGACTTAGAAGAAGGAATATGGATTGGTTTTTAATGAAATTTATATCTACAAAGTTCACATATTGGAACTTTATATTAACTTTGGACATGTACTTGATATGTACTTAATTGATTTTATCTATTTTCATATTTTTTATCTATTCTATGTACTTATGTGACATTTTATGATCCGAAAGGATCACCATTTGTTTAATAAAAATGAAGTGACTTAAATATGCAATATTCGATTTTGCTCTCGAAAATAAATGTTTCCATTTACCTATGATTATTTTCTTATTTATTATTAGAATAATTTATAAGTAAATAATTTCCCCTTTCCTATTTTTTTCCTTAGGTAAGATCTGAGTGATAAGTGGAGATTGCAAGTATTGGACTTAACTTGGGCCATTACGCTCTAATACCAGGAATACTTGCACCCTGAGCAAACTAAGAATAATGAACAACACATCCTGATCCATCAAGCAGTCTTATCTACAATTAGTATTCAACTAATTTAAGATAATAGCTACAACTTCCCAGTAAATACTTTTTTCATTTTGTAGAAAATATTTTAAAATCTGTGGCGTAGTAAACTGTCAGTTTAATTTTATTGTTTTGAAAACCTTTTATAAAATTCTAAATCAAATAAGTTTTGCGATTTTGTGCATATAAATATGATGGACCATAAAGGTAATTATTAGGTACCTACTTAGTTCTCAGAATCATCTATTACTTATTTACCCCTAGTGATGGGTAATAAAATTCAGTATTAATTATTTCGAGACGATCTAGTCGGTGACACTTACTATACCTGGTGTTCTGATGAATATCCTAACTGAAAAGCCAGCATGGCCGTTTTTATTTGAGGTTTACCGTTTTCGGATTTCAATAGTTGGAATCCATTTTAATTTCATGTTCGTTGTAGCTGGTATTCTTGAATAACTCAGAAACAATTTATACAAATAATTTAGTATAGTTTTACTCGGAACGTTTGACGCGAGAAGTCGCGCGTTGCCAAGTTTGCTGAAGCCCTTATATCAAAAAACCTTTTTAAGTATGGCAACATCAAGAAAAACATGTCAATGTGTGTGAGTCATCTGATTGTCAGTCAATTTGTCATCACTTATTTAAAGTTTGTTTTGCTACATTGAATTTTGTTTAAGTCCCGACTACAATCGGGTAGCTTTTATATTCTTATCATAAGGCTACATAACATTTATCAACGTCATGATGGACTTCTTTTTTGGGAAGCAACCCACTGTTAAAGGTAAGATAAAATATCTGTATTGTTTTGTCTGAACTTTTCCATTATTTACTTTCATAACCCACTATTCCAACAAGATTTATTTGAGATTATTTAGTAGATTGAACTGGGAGTTAAACAGATAGCAGTTCTACAGATATAAATTGCTTTTATTCCAGAACAACAGCGGCAAAATGATCGAGAACTTCGAAAGGCAACCAGAGACTTGGAGCGGGACAAAGCGGCTTTGGAACGAGAGGAAAAGAAACTAGTGAGTATAGCGCATAGAAATAACTTATTTACAATATTTAGATACCATTTGTAAAAGCCAGTACCTCAAAACCTTATTTTAGAACTTCATAATAAAGCATCTCATGAGTCATCATCATACAATTAATTACTTTTTTTTTGTTTTTAGGAAATGGAAATCAAGAAAATGGCTAAAGAAGGAAACAATGAAGGTTGTAAGATATTAGCAAAACAATTAGTACAGCTGAGGAAACAAAAAAATAGAATTTATACTGCAAATAGTAAGGTAATATTATGGTTTAGTTAATTGTTACAGATTTCCATGTTTCTCTTAGAATTGAATGTCGCCTACATGGAAAATGTACCCTTTTTAACATTTCAAACCAATTTCTACTTACTATTCTAATCTAAAGATAAAATAAACACAAATTATCATTTGATAATTCTGTTTAAACAACAGATAAACCCAATGATCATAATTATAGTCTAGCGTCATTATTATCACAAATTACTGACTATATACAGGTTGTTTTTTTATCACCTGTTTTAAAAACACCATAATTTTGTACAATAATCATGAAAAGATTATTTCAAGTAAGATTCTAATATTGTTGTCTTATGTCAGATTTCCAGTGTCCAAATTCAAAATAAGGCAATGGGCGCGAATATAGCGATTGCCGGGGCGATGGGCACGACAGCCAAGACAATGGGCAACATGAACAAGGTCATGAACCCACAACAGATTGCCAAAGACATGGAGGCATTCCGGCAGGCGAACGCTAAGATGGATATGACTGATGAAATGAGTAAGTTTAATTGTGAACTTAAAAGGTTTTTCTATATCAATATAGTATACAAAGCATTAAATAATGTTCAAGAGTGTAACTGATAAACTCAATATTACATAATTATATACTCTTGTATAATTTGATGACATCAATACTGACTTGGTATATGGTGAACATTTGACACACCCGTTAGAAAAACCAGTACCATGTGTATGGGACAAGAATTTGTGTGATCCATAATTGTCTTTTTTTATGGTACTTTAACATATTTGTAAGAAATTAAGGACATGCTCAGACTGTAAAAGCATTAATGAAATAACTGTTTCTATAGTTTCAGAGACACTGGATGACATTATGGATGAGCCTGGCGATGAGGAAGAATCTGAAGGAATTGTCAACCAAGTCCTTGATGAGATTGGTATTGAAATCAGTGGAAAGGTAAGAAATTATCATAATAAGTCTCATGGGTTTTTTTTTTAATTTTCATTGCGAGATATGATTGAATGAATGATTTGATTTCTCTTTGAGGTTTGTGAAATAAAATTGTGTTGAAATTTTGTGTTTTGTGAAATCACAAAACACTGTATCTGTAAAATCTGTACAATTATATATTTTTAAATGTATAGTAACAAAAAATATCATTCAGAATATAAACATACAAATGTTAACATACTACTATTTATACACCATAATTTTTTAGTCGTCTTACAAAAGCAGTTCTTGTATCCAATGACTGGAACACGTTCATGATAAATAAATAGGTATTTATGAGATTTGAATAAATTTTAAATGCAATTTTTATTCAATACTAGCTGTTGCCCGCGACTTCGTCCCCGTGGGTAGAAGATATGAGTTTTTATTTATACTTGCCCTGTTTTTTTCACATTTTCCATTGTATCTTCGCTCCTATTAGTCGCAGCGTGATGTTTTATAGCCTAAAGCCTTCCTCGATGAATGGTCTATTCAACACAAAAAGAATTATTCAATTTGGACCAGTAGTTCCTGAGATTAGCGCGTTCAAACAAAAAAACAAACTCTTCAGCTTTATATATTAGTATAGAGTATAGATTATGAATTTTATAGAAACATAGCTCTGTTGCGAGCGCGGTCCGAGCACATGAGTAAAAATACCGAACAGAGAGATAGCTTCTTAAGAACGTGCAAAATTATTACCTATTTTGGTAGGGTTGTCACAATAGGATAAGAGAAATTAAACAAATCATTTGTTAAATAGTTTTATATTATTCAGTATGATAGGCATCTTTACAAATTACTGACTCTAATAATTTTCTTTTTATAATGTTTGTTTTTTAACAATTTATTGTTTCTTTTAATGGTGTGATAAATTCTGAATCGAACATATAGCTTTTTCAAGTAATCTAACGGGAAACACTCACATGGCAAATCAAATTTACAATCTTTAATACGTTTAAGTATTTCGTTGCCAACATTGACAATATTTATTTCAAGATCGAAATATTCGCGAAACTTTTCTCAAGCAATTCAACAAATGCGATAAAGTTATCAGGAGGTATAATTAAAAATCCCAATTGTACGTTACCATCATTAAAATCCTTGTAATGGCTGAATAGAGAATCTTTGCCCATATTTATAGGTTGTTCAGATCTCTTTACATACAATTTTATTTTTTCACATTTGCTATGTTGTTCGAGGCATTTTCGGTACAAATAGCCTGAAACATACACTAAACCATTTTTTTCCGGTAAATCAATCCGATAGTCACTTGTACCTACTGCTAATTCAGGGGCAATAACTTCATCTGGTTGCGGATCTAGCGAAACTTGTGTGGGAGAATTGAAAATACGACAGTCGTCTGGTTTCATAAGTAAGCTATCGAAATCTTGATCATACAACAACAGGTATTGTTCATACATACAGTACAATAAACAACCATTTTTAACAATAAATACTAAATAAAATAACAAAGACCACGTTTTATAGTAAAATAATTATTTAAACTTGCAACTATAAATGTGCGTCGTGCTAACCCTGAGATCGTCAACTGACTCTGCAAGCGTAAACCGGTTTTTTCCAGTTTCACTGCGTACGCGACAAGCGGCCAGTGGTCACTCACACACGCCCCGCGTGCTTGTAGTAGTGCAATCGATTCGCGCGGTTGTTTGAAGCTATCTCTCTGTTCGGTATTTTTACTCATGTGGTCCGAGCCTTGTAACAATAGTGAGGGGCGCGGGCGGCGGCGTTTTTATCATTTTCGTCGTACTTATTGTCTTAGTTGATGATAAAAAAATAATAATCGCGCCTAGAGGTATTTTACGGCACCAGCTGGAGAGGCCGACGCTCTCAACACGTCGGCCTCCGAAACGAAGGAAGCCGTTGGCATCTATTAGCTGAGGGAGCCCCTCAGTCGGTGCGTGTTGAAATGCTATGCATGCCCGCGCACTTACTAAATACTTGGACGCTGTACGGCGGTTCAGGTTTAGTCAGTAAGAGTCTGACACTACCCACTTCCTCCCCCGAAGAGGTTTGTGTCCATGAGAATTCCCCCGCTTAACCAAAAAAAAAGGGGTATTTTACGTTGGAAACATGAACGGGCTCCTTTTGTAAGACAACTAAAAAACCGTGTATACACTTAATCATACCAAATCTGTCTTGTGTTAAATGAGCAAAACACCAAATATTCGGGTTATGTATGTTTACTTATCTGTCTTCACATTCGCGGTATTTTTGCATACCATACGCATTGTTTCCTCTGGAATCAAACAATGCGATTTCAAAGTTCAATAACGTGAACTCTTTTGGCCATTACTAACTTAGCTATGGTTTTTTCTACAGAGATTATTTTTATCATTTGAATTTTATATTTGGGAAAATACAGTTTCATTTTATTTTAGCTGAACCTTGACCATTTTGTGTTCCGATTTATTTCGATTTAAATTGTAGCCTGTGAATCAATACTTAAAATAGGTTTAGTCCTGTCTGTGTCCTTCTACAATGTCATTGTCTTTATTTCTTTATAATAAACTAGTAGTTCCTTAGCTAAGTTCAAATGAATAAAAAATACTTTATTTTTATTATATTAGTATAGATTTAGAGTAGGCAGAATATATCAGCTTTGACATCAAGTACGATTTAAAAATGCTGGCACTTTTTAAATCCGATTGGGACAACCGACTATATTGTAATTAGATATTACAGTTGTTTGTAAATTGTATTTTCTTATGTTTTTTAGATGGCGGGTGCTCCTTCCGTGGCACGGAACAGAATTGGAGAATCTTCCAAAGACGCGGACAAAGAGCTCATGGAACAGCTAGCTAAGCTCAAGTCTTAGGCTAATATGTATTATGTAATTAGATAATTAATTATAGGCTATTTTATTCCCGCTCTTAAAGTAATTGTATAATTTATTTATGATCTGTACATATTTTTTTGGTCTTTTTATTTTTTTCGAAAAACAGTCCATATTTGATAACCACTGCTTGCCAGTAACCAAACTTTTAGTATGAAAATAAAACTGTTTTCTCGGTTACGACGTAAGCATGATCTGCGGCGCGTAGCAGAAAACAATATCTCTCTGTTAAAAGACAGTTTTTTCTTTGTGAACGCTAGCTCTAATGTAAAGTACCGGTCTACACTCCCCCATGTTTCGTTTTACAATATTTGGTTACTTTTTGTACTGTTTTTTGGATTGTGGTAATTAAAGTATTAAGTGTCAGGTTTCACGTTTATAGAATGTATGTATGTCAAGGTTTACAATACAATTGCTATCTAAATCGATTTTTGTCTTTCCTTAACTTTTAGTAATAGCAACTCTGATTTGATTTAGCAAAAATATATCATGAATTATGGAAAAATAATGTACAAAATAATAAATCAGCAACAAAAAGAGAATTCGCTTAACATGTCAATGTCAATGCCATTTAAAAAAAAAGATACTTTGTCCTTCAGATTTTTCACGTTGGCAACATTTAACTTAAAACCACTCTTGTTATCAGTGTTATATACTTTTAACACTATTTATATTTTTAGGAATAATGTTAATAATTTTTCAGTCTTCCTGGTATTTAATGTTACCGACTTTCAAGTAAGAAAACTATTGCTTTATACAAAAACGTCCAATAATGTACCTATTGTTCTTAGTTAAATTGTCTACGTACCTATAATGTGAAAATAAATCTATGATATTTTTATATTATATGATACGAGAAAAATAATGGTTTTTTATTTGTCTTGTTTTCCCTGAAGGAACGACTCTTACAGTAAAGAATTTATACCCTTTTAATCTTTATATTCCAGATTCTATAGACTTAGAGAAAGTATTGTGGATCTACAATTACTTTTACTACGCAGGTATCGAACCCGCAATCATATGGGTACAGTGGGGTATACGTATGCCACTTGTCCATCCCTGCTGTCAATTTATTATAAACATGCCTACATCCGACAATATTAGAAGTGAATTTGAAACTTCAACCTTACTGCTCATACATTTAGGTGCATCATATTTTTACCACTTTGATCGTATGCGTCAAATTGTATAGATAGTAGCAATTATGTTCATCGTACCTACCGATTTATGGGTAAGTAAAACAAAGAAGTACTACCTATAAGTACATGATTCTAAAACTGCGCCAAACACGAACTAGCTATCAATATTGGCACCTACTAATCGACTGCATAAAGTACGACAGGTGCTTATTACCCCATTACCGTTATAAAAACGTTTCAGGTCTACTGAATATTTTAACAGGCCTTGAAGGAAAGGGTGGTGACACACTTACCTTTTACTTAAGGTAGGCTGAAGGGGTTGACCGCGCTATTGATATGCAAAGAGCGGCCGCCATTTTGAGCCATTTACTTTAAAATTTAATTAAATTTACCCACTTTGTTTACAATTCGATAACGTCACGTCGGGCCACAGTGAATTCTTGTCATATTGCCGTTTGAAATGCTTTACTAGAAAGTCGTTTAAGTGCCTGACAATGACGATAGCCGACCATCTGTTCGATGAAGGCATCAACAATACTTTGCTTCATCATGACATGAGACATGTGCAACAAAATAAATCAGTGTACGAGAAAACTCAGAGGGATTATGTGAGTAATAATTATTCTTGCTCTATTCATAGATACTTGTACTTTTTTTTACCCAGTGGAAATCCTCATGGACTTCCTTCGCCCTAGTAAAGTCAAAGGGGTGTTCCGGACTCCAACGTGCTAAATCACGTTCCCTTTTGTCGAGTCCAAGCGGGAAAGCTGTGGCCGACTCCTGCGATATAAATTCTTGTTAAAAGCCCATCTAAAATATCGGCAAGGGAGACCTCTTGGGAGACTTCTATTTATGCAAGTAAAACTTTATTCAAATTATGGGTGTTAGGTACAATAAATTGTGAACACACAAGGATTAAAAAAAAATGGAAGTACTTTTTAGGTTTTATAGCAATTTACATTTTAAAATAACGTGTACTCTCACATTCAGGAGCAGGAACAACGTGACTTGCTCTCGTCACAAGATGGCGACACCTGCGAGATTCATGACCAGTTCTACAGGGATCACAAGCTGCTGTTGGTGCTGTTCAGAGCCCTCGCTGTCATGCCTATAACCCGCTCACGACCAGGTTTTAATTCAAATACACTAACTTCGCAACTTCGGACAAATTGCATGCTTATTTAAATGTTAAGGATTTGATGATTGATAAATTATAGTTGACCTTTTTTTGTTTTCTGGGTTCGTTAATGCCTTCAACCCAAATCTTTCTACTGCTAAGGCTAGTCACGGAATCGTTTGCCTTAGACCTTTGGACTCCATTTAGAGGGACAGGTGTAAGTGAAGAGCCCAGCCCTCACGTTATTATTTCCTGCAGTTCTTTGACAAGATGCGTAGATACCTCGTGGTTACCTACACCACTGACAATCTTCTTCCTTTCTTGCTTTTCCTAGACCGACTCAAACGTATTACACTAAAATAATTAAGTAAGTAAGTAAATATTTTTGTAATTAAGTACCTAAAAAAGTAATTCAAAACAAATTGTGTTTATAACGACGACGACCTCCGTGGTCGAGTGGCGTACGCACCGGTTTCAAGATGTCGCTAGCTCTGAGGTCCCGGGTTTGATCCCCGGTCGGGTCAATGTAAAAATTCACATTTCTACATTGTCTCGGGTTGGGTGTTTGTGGTACCTTCGTTGTATCTGAATTCCATAACACAAGTGCTTTAGCAACTTACTTTGAGTTCAGAACAATGTATGTGATGTTGTCCGCATTTATTATTTATTTATTATAACATCTACTTAAACTTATATGGAGTAATCATGGCATAAGTGACGCATGTTGTGATATCAATTTCTGCGTAAATAAATAGGGCTTATTAACGCAATGCAATTCGTTTTCGGGGTTTTATTAGTTAGAACATAATATTTTATTTTAATTTGCCAGTATCAGGAACATTTTTGGAAGAGTGTAGGTACAGTTAGAAGAGTGCAACAATGAGTTTAAAACATAGTATAAGGTATACTGATTATTCCCATGTATATTTTTTAAAAACAAATAATAAGCAAATAATATCATATACCCTAACGTTCTTTGAAACTGTATGTAATGTTTATTTAAGGAGGCCAGAAATTTTTGTCCTATATTCTGTTCTCAAATCTCAAATCTATTTTCAGGTACAATCACTTTCAGCTGGAAATCCACAGCCACTATGTATGCCGTATGTTTCTATATCGCAGCGACAGTAGTTGTACTGATAGTGGGTTACGAACGCATCATGATTCTGCGCTCAATCCGACGCTTTGACGACTACATCTATGCGATCCTCTTCGTCATATTCCTTGTTCCACACTTCTGGATTCCGTTTGTAGGATGGGGCGTAGCTCATCAAGTAGCCATATACAAAACCAACTGGGGCAAGTTCCAGGTAAGTAAACGGAACAGGGCTCAGTATTATAGATGACTGTTTAGTTTTAATATCAAAGTTTCTCTAACCTCAGAACTTTCGGCTACATGTACTTGACCCCGCAGTCATAATTAGTTTCGTTTATGTTCAGACATGTTTGTAATAATCAAAACTTGAGAATGGATACTTCGGTTACGAAAACGCGTTTTCTTGTTAAAATATTCTTCGGGGAGCATTTGAGACTTTCCGCGTAAAACAATGTTTTAAATTGGAACACCCACCGCCATTTGTTTTTCTTTCCATCCTGCATTAGGGATTACTGTTCATCTTGCTAACACTGCTTCATATGTAAATTCTTATATCCAATACATTCTAATTTACTCGTAATTTTATTCGTAGGTGAGGTACTACCGTGTCACTGGAGAAAACCTGAAGTTCCCTAACTTAAAGACGACGATTGTCATCATAAGCGTTGGGTGTCTGTTACTGGCGGTCTGTTTCCTCCTAAGCCTGTGTATATTGCTGGATGGATTCCTGTTACGTCACACCACAGCCTATTATCATATTATAACCATGATCAATATGAACTGCGCTCTTTGGTACATCAATTGTAAAGGGATCAAGATTGCCTCGCAAAGTCTTTCCGAATGTTTTCGAAGGGTAATTTTTTTGTGACTTATTTAATAACTGGTTTTGAAACCAATAAATAGAAAATATTGGATTATTGTAGTATACAGTAGCCAACACTAGTTCAATTATCAGAAAGAATTTCCAGTACTATTGAGCACGTTTTCTATCACAACCTTAATATACTTAGCTACTAGAAATCTAGAAAAGGTATACGATATCTCGCGACTGAAGCTTTAATATACTTATTGCTCAAGATCTTTGTTTAAACTTCTCTCCAGATTCTTGTGGATACAAATAAATTGCAGTATATTTCCACAGGACGTTGAAATAGAGTGTTCAGCTAAACTTATATCTCGATATCGATATCTCTGGCTGAATCTGTCTGAACTGCTGCAGTCTTTGGGAAACGCCTACGCCCGAACCTACTCTACCTATTGCCTGTTTATGTATGTATACCTCATATTCTATAAGTTTTCTATTTCCTTAGCTTAGGTGTTTTTCTAATATTTCGTCATTTGATAGGTAGACAGATAGGTAATAGGCTGTTATAAATTCAACGATAGTCTTAAAGACGGGAAAAGTGTCTCCAACATTTTCTCTTGGAGATTTCAGATGACTTTGTGTAGTACTTGTACGAGATTAATTGAATTATCAGAAAACAATTCAAAACAATTATTAGGAAAATTTATGATCGGATTGTAATGATCAATGTTGTTAAACAAGATTTGAAATTGGTACTTGTATTAAATGGACTGGGTTTCTTAATGGGTTTCTTCTCTCACAGTAAAAGCACTTAGGAAGCGGTGAAGGGTGGGCAAAACTGGGTACTGTCCAATGTAATCTGACCTTTAAAAAGTGCTACTTAGTAGCCTAATTTGAATAAATGAAATTTGTTTTTTTTTGGACAACAAAAGAAGAGTTTTACAATTATGTTTGTTTCTGCAACTTATGATCCTTTAATTTCGATTTGATCGATCACATACATTTAATTCGATAAAAAAAACAATTTGGTCGCGGGTTAGATCCCCGCGTAGGACAACAATAACATTAAATACAGTGGATCTGGCGTGGTGACCCATGATATCAAACGGCTGCCAATCCAAAAACAACTTGATTTATCGCACAGTAATTCAAGCTAATCCTACCATTTGTTTATTTATTAAATCTAAATTTCTAAACTGTACTGCGTCTTCCAAACATTTCGGCAACAAGCTGTTTTATACTGCCAATGCGTGGGCGAGGGAGAGACTGTCTTCCGCAGTCAGTTTCGGATTTGCTTATAGTTTTCTTTTCGAACCAAACATGTATACCCAAATGTATAGTTTCTGCCCTCCACCAGGTTTGCCAACATAACGATTGCTGTGTACGGCGCTCTCTCGGAGATAGTGGACCACGGGTTCGGGTTCAGTTTCAAGGAGATGGGTCTCTTCGTAGACGCCGCGTATTGCTCCACCCTGCTGTTCATATTTGTAGACTGCTCGCACAAGTCAACCCTCACGGTAATGTAATACATAGTCAAGCCTGGAGAATAGATTATAATTTCTATAGTCTTCTGAAACTTGGTGTCTTTATAGCAACTTATCGAATTCTGTCTGTCCTTACGGCATTACATTTCTGTCCAATTTAAGAGATTATATTTTTACGTACAAAATATAACTCTGTTTTGTGAACAGGTTTCAAACTGTTTTATTTTTAAAATGAGCACACAGCAAAGAAATATTTTTCTGTTAAAAATAATAGTTTAATTTTAATTACTGCATATGATATTTACTTGGAATGGTTTTTGCCGATTAAAGTAAAATATACTTGCTCGGGACTTTGTACCCTGCGGACAGACAGGCTGTTTGGTTGGTTTGCTTTATGTCTATACTCGTATTGCTCTTTGCCTTAAACAACTGCTTTTTGAAACTGTTTAAAAATAAATTAGAAACTACTACTAGATAATACTGTTTATTTAAATATACGGTTGTTTTTGGCTATCAGAATGACCAGAATATATTGGAACACCTTTATTAAAATACCTCTTTTAAGTACCAATTAGTAAAACTATAATCACCTTATTCTTAGGTGGCTGCCGGCGTCCAGGACACTTTGCTTTCAATAGACGTGCTAGCAGTGGACAGACCAACACAAAAAGAGGTGAGTCTTCCTTTATCCGACTTCTAAAAGGAGGAGGTTCTCAATTCGTCTGTATTTTGTTTTTTTTGTTACTTCGGCATTTCGGACTGGATGAACCGATTTTATTGATTTGCAAAATAGCTGTCATTTGTAACCACAAAAATTACATCGAGTTTAGTTAAATAGTTTTTCCTTTGAAGATCTGAAAACTAAAAAGTTTCAACTGTTTAATTAGTCATTTTTCCACGTGAAGACTTTAGCGACACCTACCCACGACAGCTACCTACATTTACGGTTTACCTCAATCAACGATCGATACCGGTAACCGATAAAAACCGCTCCAGTAATATTATGATTGGCGTGTCTCGGCTCAACTTCAGAACTTCGAATCCCTAGCTAATTAAAATAAAATAAATTTGTGCTTAGAGTTTACTTTTGTTGGCAACTAAAGGGTTTGTTCAAACATTGGAAGGAAAAGACAACACTTAAGTACTTTATGTATTTGTTACGTTGTATGACATCTGTCAAAAAAGTCAACTAAGCATAGACAGAGCATGGCCCGTACCAGGGTTGTTAATGGTGCCAATTTTTCCACATACGGAGATGTGAATGCAGATGCACTCTTTTGAACGCTCACATCGCAGATGCTTGACGAAAATGTCTGTTTTCTATTTTAATTGTGCTACGCAGCTGATTTATTATGGAAGGCTATAGTCTTCATACCATCACGTTATGATTGATAGAAGCAGATCAGCAATTAAATATGTTTCAAAAACAGGGACAGGTTGTGTGCGCCTCGTAATTGACTGTTTTTTTCTTTTGAAAACTGATTGATTTTCTTAAAGTAATAATACATTTCCGCGCAAATAAGCTATTTCTACTACAATAGTTACAATTACTATTTATTTACAGATTGATCATTTCATCCAAGCCATCGAGATGAACCCTGCTGTCGTCAGTCTGAAGGGCTACGCACATGTAAACAGGGAACTCCTAACATCGGTCAGTATACTTCTTACATATTGAGGAAATTTTCGAAGAAAATTTTAGAAATAGTCGAAGATTTTTCCCTTTTCCAAAAACCTCTTTGACAGTCTGTGAAATCGTAACAGGTAGGTAGACAAAAGATCAGTCAATTATCCGATGTTAAAGCACATTAATTCTTAATTAGATGAAATGTTTTAGAATTGACAAAAAGTAAGTTCCAGTTTGACTTTCTTCTACTACATTTTGGTATTGAAGATATTTTATCGAGTAGGTATTATTTGGTAGTTGCGATTGATGTTCATACGGTTTAAAAATCTCAAATACTACAATTTATTTCGCGATTAGGTAGGTAATTTGTTTAAAAATGAACTGTGTATGCCCAAAATAGTTTTTATTACTGGGCCCCAAATCCACTTGCTTGGTGCTTATCATATATTTAAATGGTTATGTCTTAAAATATTACGATAATATATTTTTATACATTTCGCTTCCTTCGAAGGCGATTTTTTTTTAAGTCAAACGATCAAGTAAAATCCAAAAAATACTTTTGTTGGAATATAGCTAATTTAATTTTGTTGTGCATTTGTCTACACGGATAGCCGAGCAGTTGAGGTCACCACGCCAAACCCACTGTGCTTGTCGTGTCGCGGGTTCTATCCCCGCGTAGGACAAGCAATTGTGTGATCCACGAATGCTTGTTGTGAGTCTGGGTGTTTTTGTGCATGTGAATTGTTTGTTTGTAAACCCTTCGCGACACAAGGATTAAATTCCTAATTGCGGGAATCGTTTAAAAAATAACTATTTATGGACAGGTTAACAACAAACACCAAGGCACCTAACAATGTTCAAAAACTAACTGAATTTGTGGTAAATTTTACTCTAAAAAGGTTATTAAAGATTACTCTAGTAATGTCATTTGCACCTCAATTTAGTTGAATTACTCGTTAATGGAAACGGCCGTCAGACAGTAATTGAGTCTTCTGCGAAAAACGGAAGAATAAAAGGCGAGTTTGTCAAGATCACTAAAATTTCCTACGGAGAATTGCGTTGTAGGGAGATCTTCAATGTTGTTTACATTTTGGTTCATGTCTTATGGTACTGAAGACTTCGTGACCGTTTATGAGCCATAGGTACCTTTATTATGGCGACGGTCATATAAAAATAACCAATATTTCCCTTTTGACGTTTCCCCCATAACGATATTGGTACTCACATGCATATTTTAATGTGACATGGGTTAAGAAAACCCTTTAAATAAACAAGACTTAAGAACTGACAAATACATTTGAAAATAATACTTACGTGTAATATAAATAGTGCTTATTGTTCACAGGCAATCAGCATGATAGCAATCTACTTGATCGTTTTGCTGCAGTTCAAGATATCCCTGCCAAAAGATCCTCAAATAGTGACTTAATTGGTAGTAGAATATAGTTTAATTTCCATTGTAGGTCGTTAGACAACGTGTCAACAAATAAACATAGCTCTAATTAGGTCCCGAAGCACCAAATTCAGTGACCCGTAATTATGAAACTGTAGAATGCAACATTGTGGTGACAACAATTTTAGACGGTTTAAAACCGCCGGAAATAATAAACCATATCACGAGTTATGTTTGTTTAACTTAATTCCCCTTTCTGTGTTCGTTTTAACTTTTCTCTGATATATGTTCTGTAAGTATTTGTGACTGTTTCTGTTTGACATTTTCTGTTGCATAAGTAGAGGCAAAATAGGCAAATATTTATCATTGGGGCACGTTAAAAATGCTTTGCCCAATCCAAAACAATCGAAAAAAAGATTAGTAGAATTATGTTTTGTGATGACAGATATTGATTAAACATAAATTCGGTGCGTTAAGTAAAGCGCGTTACTTAAAAAAAACTCTTGGTTTGACGCTGAGAGCGCCGCGATCAGCGATGGTTTGTCTTCGGAGGGCCAATCTTCACGCAGATGTTGTGACAGCCACAATGGGCATTCATTAATCAACTTTTCCAATTTCGAAGGGATTTATGTTTGTTATCAATAAGATTTACGAAAAATCCTCCCGAACTTAATTCGAATGCGAGTTCTCGACGCTGCAATATACCGAACTGTGTACTTAATTACGATGATGGCGCACAGTTAATCGTGCGTTTCGAGTATTATTCAACAAAGTACAATATAGTCATTTAATAAGAAATCGAACAATTTATAAAAGACCTATCCTTAGAAGACTAAGATCTACTAGGATTTAAGCCAATGTTTCTTGCCCATAATATCTATATAAAAGTTTACTCTTACCAGTACCAGAGCTTTAATTTTCGAACTCAATCTATGTATATAACTTTGGTAAATGTGCGATGCTGATTCGTTACAGTGAGGGTTTGTACGAATGGGCTAATGAAAAATACATTAACAAAAAAATTGATCATCCATCAAATTTTTTCACGGATTAACCGTTGCCTAACCTAATTTTGCCGTTTTTTTTCCTCCACGTTTTTATAGATTCTTGTTTGTTTGTTTGTCGTTCCGGCTGGATTTTTGCGACTCATTTTTGAGGCACTTCCCGATAAGCTAGCACGCAAAAAAATTCCGGGTTTTTTTACAATTATAAAAACGGCTGGACCGATTTTGATGATTTTGAAATAGAGTGAAATTTCAAAATTAATACTTTTTTTAAAATGTATTAATTATTTATTATTTACTAGCTGTGCCCGCGACTTCGTTCGCGTGGTTGTTGAGAACAAAACAACGTCGTTTGCGTCTCGATGCTCTCTTGAGACCACCAAGTTGCGGTCCGTGTTCTTTGTGAACTTAAACGTGACTCCCTTTCGGTGAACGTTTCAGATTCACGTGAAAGAGCGATGTGCTCTCGGTTAGCAGATAACCGTGCTTCACGATCTTCTTCCGATTCCTGAGACCTACTAAGTCTCATCCTTTTCGCATTTCAGCTATGCAGCGAAAGGTTAGTTTTTTTCTTTGAGGCATTTTCAAGGAAAATTTAAGCAATAAAAAAACCAACAACACTTATCACCGAATAGCCTACAAACGTAAAAGAACGGTGCGTCGAACAGTCTAAAGCCGCGTATGCACGTACGAACAAATTTGTTGAGTTATGATACGCAACAACTTGGTTCGCACGTGCGTACCACTATCGAACATCGAACACTCTGTTCGTCAAACATGTTCGCGGCGATCCTTGTAGTGTGTTCTGTATGGACGGTGTTCGAAGAGCTTTAATAAATGTTACGCAACAAAGCTGTTCGTATACCTAGATCTGGGCGGGATGCGGGCCCGTTATCGCAGTGCGGATCCATCTAGGATCCGCTTTAGGAAACAACATTTCGTGAATCACTGCGAACATCAAAAAATTCTCCGCTACTTCTCAATCGACCACTTCCAACGGCGCCGTCATGGCTACTAAGATAGAGTTCACGACTGTTGTTCGCGAACTCGACTCGAACTATGTTTGCGTTCGTGTTCGAATATGCCGTCCATACGTACGAACCAAATGTTCGGGTCTGGTGTTTGTGTTCGCTATGTTCGTGTTCGTACGTGCGTACGCGCCTTAAGTATGACAACGAATCGTCTGTTCGTGGTCGTGACTCAACGAATTGGCTAAGTTACTGTAAAACGATTGGCACTATTAGATACAAACTACGAAATAAATAAAATACTACTTTCCTACTTCAAACCAATTACCAAACGAAACCAAACAGCCAATACTTATATTTCGACCAATTTAGAACAACGATTATCTTCCAAGCAACCTAAGTCCTTTTACGACACACTCCAGAACTTTTAAGACACCACACGAAACCCAATTTTTCAAGTAAACACGGTCGACGTGATTCTCGCGCGGAATCTCTTAACACCGCGATTCAGAAAATGACGTCATTTGCACAACGCCATCTATCGGATTTGGATTTCAACTATCAACATTAGTTCTATTTTTAGTCTTAAGATGTCGTTGCAAGTACTATACTGAATTGCGTAACGTAATATTTTACTTCTTGAACTCACTAAATTAATCATATCTTTTGATAGAGTGAACCGATTTCGATGAAATAAAAACTAAGTTATACCTCAAGTTGCGTATAATTTTGTATATAAACATTGTCTGCATTGAATTCGTAGATTTTACGTGATGCGCGCACAAACAAACAGATAAACAGACAAACAGACAAAAATTTCAAAAATGATGGAAATGTGTTCTGTTACTTATCTTTTCACACGCTGGCTATTTTTTTTTTCAATTTCTTCAATGTACAAAAATTACTTTTCTACAGATTTATTATATGTATAGATAACATCAATAGAGTTATATTAGTTGTAAAGAAAATATCTGTATCTAGCTTCACGGTTCATGATTATGAGATTAATAGGGTTCCGCTTTTATATGGAACCCTAATAAAAAAAATAGGTATCTAGGTCGAACAATTCATTCAAACTATTTGTATATTTAAGTTTGAAATGGATATCGGATTAAGCAAACACGATTCAGTTTTTACTGAATACATCAAAGTACCATTTACTAATTGGTTGTGGCCCGATTCTCATACGTGATAGAGGGAATAAAAATTCAGAAAAATATTCAAATGTTTTTAGAAACTTGCTCTAATTAATTTTCATCGAGACATTATTTTCAACCCACGTAAAATTAATTGAAAGGAACACTTTCATTTTTAATAGCAGATGACTTTCGAATAAATTACTAGAATATTCTAGGTTTCACGTTTCAGCCGATAGCCGAGTGATATTCCTACAATCGTTAGCATTAATAGAAAATCCTAAAATGTATGAAATTGACATTTCTCAAATAGTCACGTGACTTACTACTGTCATCTCCATACATTCGAGCGTTTTCTATCGAAGCCAAATATTGTCGTAATGTCACTTGGCTAGTAGGGTGATAGATATTTTAAGGTCATCATCATCCTAGCCTTTTCTCAACTATATTAGAGTCGGCTTCCAGTGTAAACAGATACACCAAAGTCCAGTATTTTACAAGAAATGACTTCCTATCTGATCTTCTCAACCCAGTAACCTAGGTAACACGATACCCCTTAGTAACACTGGTTGGTAGACTTTCCAGCTTCTCACAACCCATACCGACTGACAAATATGTATAAATAAACAGCCGGGTTCCACAATTTAGCTAGCCTTCCGAAACATGGAGGAACTCGTTATGACACCATTATGAATGGTCACCCACGCACTGACCGTGTCAAAGTAGCATAATCTGTGATCGATCAATTTGCACAGTTGTAACTTAGCCACGAGCTAATCCTTAGATCAATAGATATTTTCAAGTATGGTTATATTTTCTTAATGTTATCTGAATGAGTACATCATTTCTTGAAATCCACAAGACTGTTTTCGATTCCTCACGCATCACACGTCACGCGTCGTAAATGTTCAATTTATACTTACTCATGGTAAAAGCATTTTACAATTGTATCACTTTCTTTATGTGTATGATAAGAATATGTTTCCAAGCGTAATTTATCTTTTACGTATTATTTTACCGTTTAGGGCATGGAATAGAATGTAAATGGAAGTGGCACTGAGGCATCGTACGAGCTATGACAGTATTTTACTATCTGTTAGTCTAAGATTTTTGTATTATTAACCTAAATCATTTTATGTAACTACAAACAAAGATAGAAGAGAATTTATACACAACACATGTTACTGCATGATACTGCAGTATAAGGACGCATACCTTACTTCCTTTTTTTTTAAAGTAGAGGGTATTTTCGGCTTTTAAAAAAAATCTCGTCCTAGTAATTAAAAAATGTCATTCGAATTTGATCAGCTGATAACAAGGTTACATTGCCAGGCCAGAAAGAGAAATAACGTGTTTTTTTTAATGTTGATATTCCATTTCCAAGAGAGGAATTCAAATTACGAATGTCCAGTATATGAGTACACAACCCGTCTAGCCAGTATTATTATACCATGCACTCGTATGAAGTGTTGTATGTCTTCAAGATTATACATTCATGGACCAATTTAAGTTTGTGCCCCATTTGCATGAGTGACCACATAAACAAGGATTTTGTGGAGATCGGTACAAACTGAGTACATCTAGTAAACTAGCTAGATAACATAGATTTAAAAGAAGTATTTTACAAATCGCTCTTTTGTTTAAAGAAAAAAAAATCCTCTCGTAATCCTCTTAGTTGCTTGTAAAAACACAGTGCAATATTTTAGTAGGCTGAAGTAAAAACAATACTTGGGCGCTTATTTCACGACTAACCAAATATAGGAGAAAATGTTATCTTGAATCTTTGTTAAATGATTATTTACTGCCGTAGACATATATCGTCGTTTATGTATCTTAAGGCTTTTCATAAAATGTTGATCCGTTATAATTGTTTCTTACGCCTTCTAGTATAGACTGAAATAATTTCTTCCAAAAGCAAATACACCTTAAAATTCTTGTCTAACTTACCCTTAACTGGCGCATGGATTCGTATTCTTGTCAGCACAAGCGCCAAGTGTTTTTCTAACAAAATCATTTGTACAAAAGCCAAAGCTATATACCATTACATATATATAGATAATGTTACATACGCTACGCTTGCGAAATACTCAATGTAATAAGAAATAATATTTTTTCAATAAATGTTAACAAAACAATACAGAATAAGGAGATAAATCCATTGTTCTAGAGTATCCATCGTATCTGTTCTTGATTGGATGTATAGGATTGGCACAAATTGAATTGCGGATTTTAATAAAATGGTCCGTGGCATCTACCTATCGATATTTACTGCCTACGATCGTACCGCAAAGCAAACAAACGAGGATTATTTTACTATAGCTTCACTCGATTCGGACATTCAATCAACAATGAACGGCCTTGCGTTGTAAAATTTTTATTTACATATTTTCTTTATGAAAATGAACGTTGCTCGCATTTGGATATTACGCTCTCCTGTCAATAAAACAAATGCTTTTATATCTTTAATGTCGTAGGTGGTATTTTAACCAATATAGATAAGACACAACACCCACGTCTAAAATAGTCCATTTATTCATTTATCACTTTCAGAAAACAAAAAACGTTTTTGATTTCTAATTTAGAATAGTTTAATGGCATCACGATACTTGTATTCGAAATAAGAACGCCACGGAAAATGTGCGATACAATCAATCCTCTCAATTGTTATTGACATAAGGATGTATTTGATGGCGCTGGGATTTATATAAAACTTAGTTTTTTTTAAGGCATGAGCATAATTTGTAACGATGAGATAGGGAAATAATACCGCATCTACCATGCACCTAGAGTCATAACTGTAACCTTTTAAAAGTGCCTGGTAAATGCCCTTTGATTTTGACTTTTCAGAGCAAAATATACATCTTGAACAGATATCATTCTTGCCTCTTTTTGCTACTCCAATAAACTCAGCAGAAATCATTGTACCTTTTGTAGCTACTAAAGCAAACAGGAAGATTACGCGTATTTCCCTGAAACGACAAAAAGGGGAGCAGTTATACGACTGACAGCACTCGAATACTCCGTTAGTGTTGACGCAATATTGTGTGACATCACTCGGTAGCGGCCGAGGTTTGTATCGGCCGCACTTCATTCACCCTCGAGTGGACTTATTAACTGTCGAGAGCACTCTAGATAATGGAATTGCCTCAAAACGCATACGTTCGTCATCGACACACCAGCAATTGTTATCGATAACCTTCTTAATTTTATCGATTTCGCTACCTGTATCAACGCAATCGAATAACTCAATGGCACTTTATCAAATACACGTACTCATATGCACCTACACACTTTTATAGTAAAGTAGGCACTTGAATCTCTTGAAAGTAATGAAAGGTTACTACAAATCCACCTTTACCATTCATAGCTTTCAACCCATTTCACTAGAAGTATAATTATTAAAGCTAGGGATGTTGCTTTTCATACTTCCACTTCGTTCTAATTAAAAATGAAGATTTATGATTATACATCTACTTACATTAGCTGCTACAAACCTAAACGAAGCGTTTGAGTGTTAGTTAAATTAGAAGTAAATTCTCAAATTTTATAGCCAGTTTCTACGTTATCTAGTACTGATAAATATCATCATACATTTAGTGAATGGTTGTAGATTTTACGCGGAAAACGTTCACGTATTAAACCCACATCATATCAGTAAGAATTGCGATTACACGAGCGATCTTGTACCAGATGCTGGCGCCGTTTAATAATTGCTAGCAAAAAAAACGAATTGATATATTGTCCACACCCACACCCTAACCACTACGTTCGATGTTTTATTAACGAAATTAAATAAATTTATGCGTTGACTCGGTAATTTGAACCCGGTATTTATTTTAAAAAGAAACAATTATGTGATGACCCTGTGTTCAAAGCCGAGAAAAGAGTTCCAATTTCAAGTTTATGAGATCATCAAATCATTTGTACCTAAATTCTACCAAAATGGCCGAACCTAGATAAAAAACTTGGATAAAATTGTATAGAGCCTGAAGTTTAAACAGCATACCCGTAATTAAGATAACTTAATTATACCGCGGTAATTAATGAAAAATATTATTTCGTTACGTTTTTCCCACAACCTGCGTAAATTTTAAAGTTCTGTTTTTCGTTGGAATTAAATGGAAATATGTAATTTAATAATCAAATTGTTAGTCTTTAGACTACGAGGCTATGGCCATGAGGTATGCTTCGGAGAGCGTGCGGTGTGGAGCGGCCGGCACAGTCATTAGGGAGAGAGCGTTCGTCAGGCGCCAAACCGACAATTACGACGAGCGACACACCGTGATATAAATATTAAAGAAAAATACCCCACTGTTAATAAAGATGAGGTGTTCGTGCCTCGCATACACGCGGACACTCAAAGACTTGCAAATGTTGCCAAAATAACACCAAGTGACCGCCGCCGATGTAAAATATACAAATTTCACACGAACTGTCGCTTAATTTTATACGTGATAGATTAGGGAGCAGCAAAAATGCTAAACACAGCGTTATAATTGCTTGTGACGTAGAATACAAACTGTACACAGGGTTCTTGTCAACATTCTATTTTTCTATGTTGTAAGTAAATACAAATAAAGCGATGGAAATGTTTCTCTATGTTGTGTTACAACTTAGCTTTTGTTTGTAGATAGATTGGAAGCTATGATTGAAAATTATAGTAAAACAAACTTTGCTTGTGGTTTTGCCCGTCTGCTGTCGATTATAGCTGCAAGAACATTGCGCGCCTTAGCTTAACTTTAACGAAATCGGATAAAATTGGCCTATGTGAATTCCCGTTTAGGCGAGAAGAGGTAACAAAACACACAAGCACACACATACACACACACTTTCGCATGCAACAAAAAATTGTATTATTGGAATAAGTTATAAATAAACTTTTTTTATAAATATAACATGCAGAAATAGATTTATACATAGTTCTTTATGTGACATTTACAATGTTTGTCACAAAGTTAGATGGCACGGTGGGCAACACGAAGGACACATTGTATTTGTTCATTTAAAGTCGAATCCTTTAACTGGAAACGGAAATGTTGGTAGTGAAAAAGCTTTTACGAGACCATCCTTATTTACTTTGCGTTATAGTAGACATAATTGTAAATAGATAGAGTATTCTATTTTGCACACCATATGACTGATTTAACAAACATTTTATATAGGTATAACAAATGTAGGTATATGGTGCAACAATGGGCGGTTTTAACCCTATTATAAATCATGTAATGACAATCTTTGGATGGACTTCATATGTGTACAGCGATTCTACTTCATAGAGCAATATTTGTCCATGTGGTCCGCGGTGCAGAGTTATAATTTATGTTAAAGAAAGAGTAAACATGAGATATTGCAATATGACTGGCAGGTTGACAAAAGTTCCATAAATTAATGGAATATTAAATAAAATATAGAATACATGATAAAGGCCAACTGCAAAAGCCGTTAATTAAAAAAAAACACTTAAAAATTGAATGCTCCGTGTTTCTTATTAAACTAAACCATACTCCGAACGACGTTCTTTTGTTAAAAAAGAATGTTAAGAAAAGACGTCCTGACCTTTGTAAACAGTTCGAAGGTTTTGAAATATATTTTCGTTTTATCTGTAATTTTGTAAAACGAGACCACTGGGGATACAATACTTTGCAAGAACATTACATAATAACGATTAGATAGTACTTTATGGTACTTAGCTTAACAAAATATGCCTTATGACACACGGGTACTGACTTTGTTGGCAGACTTTAAACTGCGGACATATTATGCAGAAATGTTATGTCCTATGATATTATTCAGGCATCAAAAGGATGAAATTGCTTTGAATAAATGACTACGCTCTATGTACATACATAAAAAGCTAAGAAGTTTATGTCTAACTTGTATTGTGACAAGGATTTCTACCCTTTTTGATGGTAAGTTCAAAAACAGAGCCATAGAGTTTTTATTTCAGTAATTTATGATTTTTTGGCATGTCAATAATGTTATAAAAGTACCGAGCTCAAAATAATGCAACATGGTTGATACGAAAAATGTAACTAGGTATAATCTTTTCTTTTAGGTTCTTTAGACGTGAATTTTACTATAAATATTAAGTACCTAAATAGTAATTCTCAATCAACTAAGGTACATCTGTAGCCTATCACAATAAACATAATTTATTGAATACTCCCTAGACCCTAAAAGTTTCACAAAAAGTACTCCTGAAAAAATAACTCAAACATTTAAAATGTTCTCGATCGCCGATCCTTACCGCAAATAAAATTTATTACAACTTTTGAATAACTAAGTTAATTTATATCTACTGAAATAACGTACTACATGAATAATGTAATGTAAAGAAAATAATATTCATTCTCCTTTGACATGATAAAGTAAAAAAGCCTGAATTAGACATATTCAACTGAAATGTCGTAATATTTAGGGCCTTCACCAAACCTTGATACACTCATAGATGTTATATTAAAACTTAAGACCAATATCGAAACAAGATACCTCATAAATAAAACATTTTATTAGGTACTCAAAGGTAGGGTTTCACAGTACGTTTTTACTGGTAGACTTCCCATGTACTCAAAGTATGCAAGCCTAGCCTTTTCCAAACTACGGTGGTGTCGTTTTCTAGTCCAACTGGATACTCCTAAGTACCAGTGTTTTACAAGGAGCAACTGCCAATCTGACCTCTTCGACCCAGTTACCTACAACAAGATACCTATTAATAAGAACCAATCGGGTTGAGACTTTTAGGTCTCTAACTACCCGTAGCGACTGACAAAATTGTGTTAATAACAGCCGGAAACTATAACTTAACGTGCCTTCCGAAACACGAAACTCTGTAATATGATATACGAACTCATAATTGATAAACTCTTTCGATCAGTATTTGTATTGTTTAATTTTCATACAAATCATGAGTCACACGTTACATTTATTGCTTGGGTATACGCAGTATATGGTACCAATTTGTATCTAGTCCTCCCGAAGACTGTCACATCATCTTAAATTGAGAATTAATTCAAAAAGCTTACCGGCCAGTGTCACATTTTACAGAATAAAGTTCCTCTTTAGTAACCTAACTCTGGCAAGAATTACCGGTAATAGCCGACTACAGTAAAGGCAGACAAAGTTTCCTTCAACTTGTCCATTGTAAAAATGTCTTTACATACTACTAAATTCAATTGAACTGTATAAACTTTAAGTCTGAAACGCTAAGACCGTTTCTTGCCTGCTTAATGTCTGACCTTATCTGCGTGACTTGTTAGCGGGTGTAATACTTTTCTCGTGGACATAAAATAGAGGAAAATAGTCAATGAGTTTCCTGTGGAATCCACTAGTCGCAGTTGGTTAAAAGATAATGACGAAAGAGGCCTGAGAGTGATGACGGGTGACGGCTGGGTGATCCTTTTATGATCCTGTACAACTCATACATGTTCTTAGTTTTATATTATCACATAATATGTATGGAAGTTATAATTATAACCGATGGAAAGCGATTCAACGATTAGTAGACGTTATTATAATCAAGTTACCAAGTTTGATTTTGCCTTTCAATTCAAGATAATTAGTATAGCCGTGAAACGCTACAAATAGTGAAACAGACTTCAACATATTATAAATGGGAGTTTTTATTGTTCTGAGCTTCAAGATCGAAAATTGTTGTTTCATACCTCGGAAACATTTTATAATCATCATTCGAGCAACAGCACACCAGGACTTTTTAATTAATGAGGCCGACGCTCTTTACACGTCGACCTCGAAACATCACGAGAAATGACCCACCGGCACACACTACTGGCTGGTGGAAGCCCGCGGTCGGTGTATGAGGGATTGCAACGCTTTGCCGTACACCGACACAGAAACGCGGATGCCGTAGGACGGCGGTTCAGGTTTAGTCAGTCAGAGACTGACACTACCCATTTCCTAGTGGCTGTCCATGCGGATTCCCCCGCCTTAACAAAAGAAAAAAAGGACTTTTTAATTAATGCCCCAAGACACTTTTTAATTTTGATTTACAAGTTTTTTTCGTTGTATCAGCTTCGTTAAACAACGGACTGACCGTTGATAATGAGGTTGATGTCGACAGGAAAAGTTAATTCACAAGCATTATTTAATATTTTCAAATGTTGTATTTCCCTATGTTGCATAATTTTGCAAGGAAACATGTACTATTATATTTTAAAATGACATCACTTTTATATTAATTATGAATATTTAAAGCCAAGAGCGCGACACGCATTCGATAGGTATTTGTTTCATGGCTTTAATTAAAAATATTTTCAGTACATTGCTCTCTAAATATCAAATAGGGTGAACTATTATACCAACATTCAGATCTATACCACCACATCTGACTGTATGATACCAACATATAGTCAAGGAAATGAGTATAATAAAACAATGCCTCACAAGTTCCTGGGTTAGTTAAACAACATAAATAAAAATTAACTATCTTTGCGCCCAAAATAGATGTGACATGAAAAAAGAAAATTGGAAACAAATGAATAAATATATTCAATTGGTATTTCACAACAACTTCAGGTAGTAATGACAACAGAAAACTAAATTTCAAATGTAAGTTATTAATTAAGCTTTAAGCATTCAATCTTCCATCATTAAGTCGTTTTTCATTGTGAAAGAATGCGTTAGGACGGAAACGGAAGTTTTAGGGAATCGAATACCTGGGTAAAACCGGCCAGAGAGACTATGTTCTGTAATAATTTCCGCTTGAAACAAATACAGTGAATCATACTCAAAATTGACACAAGTATGATTTTCCCTAAACATTGTTTTGCAATTTGACCTCAACATCCCACGTTTTTCCCCATGGATAATAGTGGTCTTATTTGTGCTAGCTAAGGAATGAATGACACGTAATTCGTGTTCCCGAATTGTACTCAACTTGGACCCGTTCACCCGGTTAAGCTGAGGGCCGGCAGTAATCTTTGTGGAGACAATATTATTGGGCAGTCATGATAGAATATTGAAACTTTAATATGTAATATTTCTGTATGAACCGTGGTTACGTTCTTTATAAAGGCATTTTGTTTAAATATCCTTGTTTCTGTTGTGACGTAACATTTCTTCTTCTTTTCCAAAAACGTTTCCAGTACTAACGCTGTTGAATCCCTCCAATAAGTACTGAACTGACACGTCACTTGTCGAATAATAAAATATCAATTCTATTCTACTGCTCAAAGCGGCAAAAAGTCCTCTGATTATAACAAGCCAATTTTAAAACTAGTTCTTTACACAAATAAACACATACTGAATCCAAAACACGTAACAGACCATTTTCTCCCCTCTAGGGCAAATAAAAACAGTTAAAAAGTCTACAAGCCCACACGATTCGATGTACTTGTCAGAAACCGCTTAGTTCAAAGGAAGTGATCGTTCGATTGGCAAAGGAACGTTAACTTATACATGATAAGTCAGATACCCTTACCTGATGCGAATGCCAACTTAACTCTACCCTCAGTAATCAAGTTTTCCACCCTTACGATCCACGCATTACTCTAAGCTCTAAAAGGAGTTGCCGTTGTTAGAGCGAGATGCTACCACGTGCTGTATTGTGCGTCTGTCTTACACGATGGAAACTGTCCAACTTATCATATTTTTAGTACAAGCACTGTAGCTCACGAATAATTATCTTTTAATGTGTCAATCATAGTGCTAGTAGGGTCGTATAAACAGTTTCATATATTAAATATATTGTATAGTAGCTGTTGCTCACGGGAACATAAAATCTAGTTAAAACAATTGCTTTAACTCTGGTAATAAACTACCTGTGTACCAACTTTCGTCAAAATCCGTCCAGTGGTTTTTGCGTGAAAGAAGAACAAAAATTCATTCAAACTTTTGCGTTTGTAATATTAGTAGGATGTACTTGTATTCAATTCATGTACAAAATTGTATTTTTTTACAAATGAAGTCATTATACATGTGAATAGATTATACAAATAGGACAATGTAGAAAATAATGAACACCTATAAAAGAAGAGACAGAGTTTCGTTTTACAATTCTTAATTGCAAGAATATTAATAAAACTGGTCCTATCCTTGCAGGACCATACTCTGTATCGCAAATCTTAAAGCAGATTAAGTTAAATCCAGAAAAGAAAACGAGTCAAAATGGATAAAGTACATTGCATTAAGTCTAAGCCTGCGCTAAGAGTAACTGTATAGATCTGGTTTAAAAGCTGGAATTTCCAAACACTTTTTCATAAGCCCCCTATAATAAAATTAAGGTACTGAAAAATCATTGAAAATAAACAATTAAGTAAGTTTTAACTTCGAAGATGTTTGGCTCATAACCTTTCAGAAGTATGTGACTATTTTATTTAACATATAAGTAGGGGTAAATAGCACATTATCCTATTTGGTTAACCTTTACAAGTTTTGGATGTAAATTAAATATAAACCTTAAATACCATAGGTAGGCTTTAGCCACATTACTGCATATTTGTAGTTACTTATGTTAAAGGTGGACAGTTATTGCAGCGCTCCGCCCGCCCGCCCATCGGCCGCCCAGAAGGCTCTCGCGGGTATATAAAGCTCGCGCGCGCCTTCAGCGGCACATCGCAACACAACCACCGTCGATCACGAGCTCTCCCATCCCCCGAAGATATCACAGGTTCGTAATTCTAAATTTTTTATATTATATTATTTCATACATTTTCTTCATTAGGTAATTTTTTTCTGTGTTTTTCATTAAAATATTTTACTGCTTTTTTTTGTGACTTTTGGTCAGTTCTATATTATTAAAACATCTATTATATTTACAAGGTATAACCCTAGATATGCAATCAAAATACATTCTAACTGTATAAAAATCCTAATACTTTTATCATTTAAAAACATTAAAAAAGTTTGAGGTCCTATTTAAACTTTCAGACCTGATAAAGTGCACGAATATAATTTTAAAAGTAACTGTAGTATCTCTAACTGAAATTATTATTAACAGTTTTATCATGGTTCTTGTACTTAACAGCCGTGTATTGAAATAAGTTTTTTTTTTAAATCGGGTTATATTAAAAAAAATATCATCGAAAGTAGTAGAAAATCTCACATACCGACTAACCAAATCACTAAAATTAATTCTATTTATTTCACTAAAAAAATCTTATTTTATTTACTAATACACCTTTGAACATAATTCGCATGTAAATAAAATTTATCTATTTTCGTATTTCTAAAATATTGTGCTTTTCTAAAGCTACACCGCAATAGGTACCTGAATAAACAGTGCAATATCAGTAATACTCGTTACATATATCAATGATTCTTTCCACATCGTTAGACTATCACTCGTGTAGAAATTGCTCTCATATCCGTTGCTTTATGGCATTCGGTCCATTTTATAATAACACTCCTTTCTCATTTCAAACTTCTATGCGATAATATAAATACTGCGATGGAAATATTGCATTTTATATTATATTTAAATTCGAAAGCAAATGATGAATAATTGTGTGAAATAAAATATACATTTGCTTCTAAAAGTATACGTCACTTCCTAATTTGAAAGTTAATCAATAAAATATGCTGCCTATCTTGAAACAAATAACAATTGACGGGGATGATCAAGGGAATTGCAAAGATCACCATTTAATTTAGGTCTCGACGTATTTATTTTATACTTTAAATTGATAAACAAAGACACTTTGTTCTTTACAAAATTAAATGTTATTTACTTTTGTAATTTGATTAAAACCTCTTTACAGACAGTTCCTACTTTTAAACTCCGTAAAAAACTCGTCAGTAGGATTCGAACTAAATTCAATATTTTCAATTTGAGAATCGGATTACCAGCACTTTAATTTAGCTTACCCATATAGCAACTAATGAGAACATAGCTGTGAAAATATTGTTAATCTTTCCTAGGTTCCTAATAACTAATATCGGTTTTATACTCGGCATCATTTCTCTTAATACGTCTTTCACTTTAACCTCATGAATGGCTCCTGAGGCGGTCAAAGAAGGTGTTATCTTCCGTTTTGTTTAAGTCTCTCGGGTACGCCCGGTTGATACCTGTCTTAGAATTGTGCAAAGCCAACGTGCCATGCTCCCTTTCAAGAAAAATATAAGCTTCCATTATATTGGATAATACATAGCTATTCATTAAGAGCTTAAAATGGTCTAAAAAGTCGTACGTACGGGTACATCATATTTGTGAGCTCTTTTAAATCAACATTTGTATTTAAAACAAAAGAAAAACGAAAGTTGATTATCACTTTTACCATAAAAAACATCAGCTAAATAATAATATAAATGAAAGCTAAATAATATTATTAAGTATCTCGTCTAATAATACAACGCTTTTATATCAAACCCGAAAAGAATGCGGCTATAATTCCTACACATTTCTATATTTGGATTAAAAATTGGTTTAACCCAATCGAGGGCCTGATTACTTGCACGTGTAACAAATTCCCACAACATACCGTGACCAGCTTAAGCGAGAACCGATCAAAACTCATGCGGAATTAAATGAAAGACAGTATGATTGATTCTGGTCTTTTCATAGCCTCTGTGTGACGTGATGAAGATACATTCACGCAATAAAAACTGACAGTTTCGCGTGTATCGAGTATGGACTGTCAGTTTAGTTTTGTCATACATTTTATATGCCGTCAGGGCGTCAGAAAACAGTCGACTATCGATTATACGAGCACTTCTTACATCTGATAATACACTTTATATGATTAGTAGGCCGTGCGTTGATGTCTTTAAAATAACGATGTTTTAAATTTACTTATCATCTGATAATCGATATAATGAGGATAAAAGACTAGTAATTAAAAGTTTTATAATTAATTTCGGGAGACAATAGTAGGGATGCAAACTCAAAAGTTTATTAAAGACCTCTTACCCACAAAAGTATTAAAAATATTTTAGATATAATATTAATTAAGTTTACAAGATAAGCATAAATGTTTTCGGCACGCAACGAAAAAGATATCACGCAAGAGAAACATATATTGTCTGTACAATTTCATAAAGCCGCTACCTTTTCCAGCTTTAATTAAGTACGTAATTTAAATTAACCGCCTTCATTTATATTATTTAGATAAAAGAAAACCGTTACGTATAGATATACTCAGCTTATAAAAAGGTTTAATCACAGTTTAACGGGCTAATCCAATGAATGAAAATGGTTTCAAAGCGCCGTTTAATGCTTTTTTATGTATTGTGATGCAATTTTAAATAACTAGCTGGGATATTGAACATAATATTTGAACTTTATACAAGTCGTAGTATATTTCTATAAATCCCGTTATAAAATATTTATTCTCCCCTAAAGCAATTTGAACGCGAACGGAGACTAATATATTTCAACCTTCGCCTTATGTGAAAACTACAAGTATATTCCTTAAGATACAGTATTGCCGTATGACGTCTTAGAAGTACAAAATAACAGGAAGACACAACATTATTTGAACTCATCAACATTAAACAATTCCATAAACTTTATGAAATATTACATAAAATAAAACCTTCTGAACTTCGAACTGAACATTTCGTACATAATTGTCGGTATACTGGTGTGCTATACATATATAAACACATTGAGGAACAAGTAATATATTAAGAGGATATTTTCCTTTACGAAATATTGGTTCTTCATATAACCGTTTGAGCGCTACTGTCCAGTAACGTCAATCGAAATAGGTTATATCATCAATATCGCGTATAGGTTGCTTAACTCACATTTATACTCGCATTTTAATTTTGGTATGTTTTAAATAGTTAACGTACAAAAACGTTCAAAGCTCTAAAAAGGTTTAATGCCTGCTTAATTGATCGATAGTTTTAACAGTTTGCAATTGTTGTAGATCAATTGCAATGATGCGTGGTGCTGGAGGAGCGTTGGCTGTTGCTGTCGCAGCCCTACTTGTCTGCTGCAGTGCTGATCCCCACCAGGTAAGTCCAATTCAACCCGTAAATTCCTCTTTTCAACCTCTATTTACCCCAAACAACGGTTTTTCACCACTCTAACACTAATGAGCTCTCTGCTGTAACAACACATATCTTTTAAGTGTACATTTACGCGACGCAAGCTAATTTATCCCAGAATGACGTCACTACTTACCCGTGTTGACCCGTCGCCATCATTGAAAGTGTTCCCCACATTGACTCAGTACGAAAGGTTTATTTTAAAAGGCTCACGAATCGAATAAACACGCAATAAATAGAATACAAAGAGGATTTATTTATAAATTTTCGTGACACAATCCTATCGAAATTGGCGATCGGTTTGAAACAATCTCTCTGTGGACAACACATGGAAGAGATAAGGATTGGTCCCGGGTGTAACAATAAATGATAACATAATATACTCTCAATTTTTCCAATCATGCTTTCAATTCGCCGTATTGTACTTATTATTTCCTGACAGTTGCCCAAAAACACAATAGAAAATTATTGGTTATTTATTTCGTTTGGATATTTATACTTTATTCGGACACATTGCCTTTGACCCACTGTCGTACAGACGTACCTTATTGTGAATCATTTCAATATTAATAAACAGCCTTGTAATTAGTACACCACCTATTTATTTGTCTACACTAAAACCTATTTCTTTGATGATAACGAATACAGAAAAAAAAGCTTGTAATAAATTCAAATTATATCCAGCTTTTACTATTTCATAAAATTTGAAGGCTTGTGAAGTTTAATTACTGTTGTACTTATTTTGTTTATCCATTTCTAATTTCAAAAAAGAGTTTTACAGTCTAAAAATACGTTTTACTCATTAAAGAAAATATGAAATACATTTTCTTTTTAAAGAATCGAAAGTGACATTACTGATGGTCTTAAAGATTTTTGAAGCTGTTACTTAAGGCAGTCATTTAGTCCAGTGACCCGTTATAAATATCACAATTTATCGAAATTACACAAAATTGTTAAAATCGAAATGACTCTCGCTTATTTTGTTGGTAGCACGAAATTCTGGACTTAAACGCAGATTTTAACTTTATCCCACAATCATAGCGATGGAATATAAATTGAGAAGATCTGATTGGCTGTTTCGTAGGAAATGTAATAACTACTAAAGCTTCCAATTATACAATTATAATCCCTTAATCAGTCACCTCGAAATGTCTTCTCAAATTTAGAATTCAATTGTTTATTGTCAGTGACTGAAGCTAAGTTCTATTTAATCACTTTAAGATATGAACGAAAGAAGAGGACTGCGCTTTATTTTCAAATCCATAACTTTAGTTTATTCTTTTCTAAAGCCACGTTCTATCATTAATAACGATCAATAATAGTAGTAGATATTTAAAATCCGAACTGTCATTTGTCATAACATCTATACCTATTGATGTTAATGAAAAAATGATGTAGGGAAAATCCCTCGACCACCTTCAAAATGTTAACTTTATATTACGTTTATATTATCATAATATATGTACCGACTCCGGTAATGGAAATGTGTGTTTAACATTCCAAAATAATCACTCTATTCCAACGAAGTTGATGGCTTTATATGCAAAGTTTACTCAAGGTATAATCACTGTTGAATCTTCAGCTGGCCCAGAAGTGGCATTCATGTTGGAATAATGATCAACCATACAAACCCCTTGTTAATATTTCCTTTGAATATCTTTGATTTAAATTCTTACTATGTTGACTACAATAGTTTCAAGAATCTTATTCAAATTCAAACGTCTTAATTTCTCATTGCCAATTTATTACAACGTAACAGTCATAGCCTCTGGTTAAATAAACAGAATACAAGGCTCTGTTGATTTTATACTCGGGTGCGATCTCAACGTTCAGACCTCAATTCACATGAACACAATATTTCTTAGTAATTCTGGGTGATGTAACAAGTTCTATTCCAACAGGATCAGGATGTAAGTGGCACCGATCACAATTCTGCTGAACGTTACGACGCCAACGGTAAGTCAGCACTTAAATATCATTCAATATTCAATTTGTACGCACACGGTATGCTAACACGGTGATTCAATACTTTACCTGGCACTAGAGCAAACTTGAACAACCACAAGAGACTTGAGAGAAACACAATCAATGTTGGATCGACATTCGTAATTTGTAAATTAAATTGACAAATGAGAATCAAGCTACGTTTGTTCGAAATTGCATGTGATCCATTTATTGATTGTGTTAGCACACCCAATATTCACACACCAATTTGTGCACTATCATCAGACTGCAATTTAAAAACCACATGATGTTCAGATTTACCACACCTTTCTGATTAATTATTTTATTTTAAACCCTACGTCAGATTTGATATGACCGGATTAGAACCCTAATCAAAAGACGTTTCACATGCACCGAAAATCCCTGCACAGTTACGTATATAAACCACCCAGAGTACTATTTTGTACAGTACGTCGAAATGCACTTAGTTTGTAAATAAACCCCTTTGTGCACCAGTACCATTCAGGTGATGGGACACAGCACCATCCACTAAATTGTCTGCACAACGTTGATCACGACGCTTTTGTACACGGTGCATACTTGTTAATGCACATTACTGGTAAGTACATTTTTTTGTAAATGCACATAATCGAATGTTTTTATTCATTAGCAATACACGATTGCCTATCGTTTACATTGCTTGACATTGTTACAGAATTTAAACAAAAAGAAGATTTCGAAGATTACATCCGCTTTCTGATGCAATATGAAAACAGTTTCGCGGATCGCAATGGTCTGAATGGTCTCGGAGGCCACTCTATGCTTGGCAGGAACACCAACACCAACGGACTCGGTGGTAGCTCCCTGTTGGGTAGAAACCTTGGCAACCTCGGTGGCAGCTCCTTAATTGGTAGAGAATTAAGGTTTGGAGGCCAAGGCAGGAACACCCATGGATTAGGAGGATCAACTCTCCTGGGCAGGAGCACCCTTAACGGTATTGGTGGTTCTACACTTCTGGGCCGAAACATCGAAGAAAGTAAAAGATTCGTCGACTCCCTTGGCGGCAGCAACTTTGTTCGTAACTTGGATTCTATCGGTGGAGGTAATTTTGTAAGGAACTTGGACTCCATCGGAGGTAGCAACTTCGTGAAGAAGAACCTTGACCAGCTGGGTGGCCCGAACTTAGTCAAGAGGAACCTCGACTCCTTGGGCGGAGGCAACTTCGTGCGTAACCTCGACTCCATCGGAGGGGGGAACTTTGTCCGTGAGCTGGACTCCATAGGAGGCTCTAACTTTGTCTAAATGCCTATCAATCACTATCTTAGTCATTCTACCCCTGTAATGTTTTCTCATACAACGTATAAATTGTGATACCTCTAAGTAAATTTTATTTATTGAAAAATTGTCATGGTTTATCATTCGGTGTTGATGTTTTCAAATAAATACTTTGCAACTTATAACTCGTATTTATTACCCGCGTATTGATATCGGCGACATTTTCGGGAACTATAGATTCGATAGATAGGAAAAAAAGTACAATGAAACACTGTGCATACTCGGGCGTATCATTAGTATTGAGCAGGTAAGATTATCGACTAGTCCATATTGCGTTTTGTCATTTTCTATAACATGATTTCTGCTTCCATAATGTTGGGTCACATACGAATAGCCCACAAGAGCGCTGCGCTAGATGCGCTGGGCAGCGGGAACTTAGTCCGCGAGGTGCGAGAGATTCGGCACACTGGCTACATGCCGTACCTCATCTCCAGGAGATTCGACTACGCCAGGTCAGTAACAATACTCATTTATATTGTCTCGTATCATTATCATATTCTCATTGTAGTAAAAAGGACTTGTTGAACATAACTTGTTGGACTTTCCTAGGTTACGCCAAATTTATGATTCGAACAATATCTGTTTTTGCCAATTTTTTCCTCCGCTTCTGTGCATTGTAATAATCCGTCATCCGCCATCAAATACAAACATCCTATATTACTTATTTTCATCTCAATTTATAGAAAATTCATTATAATTAAAAAGATGACATCATAAGATGAATATACCATGTTATGTAACAAACTACGCAGTCATTATCTGAGTCAATCGCCAATTAAGTGGGAAACAGCACGGGCCGCCCCGTCGCGATGCATAGTACAACGTGATGGGGTGCACGAGAATAAGAACTTCATTATGGCGTAACTACATCGTTTCTATAACATAATTATACGCCTACAACATAATTTTCTGAATTCGCAGATAATTTGAGTACAGTAAGAATATCATATGAACATGAGTTTCATAACAGAAGATGCATTTCGATTAACTTGATATAACTCTATCTAATTTGTGTCAGAATTTCACACGGCTGCTAAAACAAGCAGTTTTTTTTTTACATTTAAACAATATTATATTTAATAACGTTACACTCCGCAACATTTAGACGCCGTCTAGTCTTAAACTTGCACAGCTTGTATTTTGAGTACAAAATAACTCATGAACGTACATATAAATACCTAAATGCAATACATAATATAAATAAATTACACAAATGTGTGTGCTTATCCCACGACCTCCGGGTCAGCAGTCAGGGCAACTAACTACTAGACCAACAGGCTGTCGCAATATGACCATTGCATCTGTACATTTGGAACATAAACTATTATTGTGACATTTACTTTCATTCATTGATCACTGTCAGGGAAATAGGGAGACAAAAAGTTGTAGAACGTCACGAAGCAACATGTTGGTGTTGAAAACTTCAATATTATTGAAGGATGTGTATTAATACTGGAATAACAAGACTTAAGTAAGTGTATGATGCAACGGTTTACTCACGAGTATTTATCGGGATTACCCGACAAGTTCGGATCCAAGCGGAGCCTTTAATCACGAACCCCACGGTGTCGGGGTATACCGTTGCATCATTCAAATATGATTCATCAAAGTCGTAAAGTTAGTTCCTATTTGCAGAAAAAATTATTTCATTTCATTTCACTGTAAATGCTTAATGAAGTGTTTGGTCTCAGCCCGTACGGCGGCAAGCGCGAGCCCTGGCCGGTGGCTCCCATCGAGTACGCCGGATATTACGGAGATGGCCTCCCTAAGCGCAATTTCGATGAAATCGACCGGTGAGGCAGACATTCCTACATTTATTACTCTTATACTTTTTGTAAACAAGTCCAAGATAAACTTTAGTTTCGTCAGAAGGTTACTTATCCTACAAATATGTATTATAAATGCGAAAGTTTGTTTGTATGTATGTGTAGATGTGTGTAGGTTTGTTCCTTTTTCCTTCCTGTTCCTGTTCCTCCTCTTTCACCCAAAAACCACTGAACGGCTTTAGACGAAACGACACTTGGAACACAAATAGTTTATAACCAGGATTAACACAGGATAGTTTTTATCCCAATTTTATGTTACCGTGTTATCATTTTTGATCTGCAACGGGCGGGAACGTTACCGCAACAACTAGTTAAAACTAAATCCGGATGTGTTTATGTTTGCGCGGTTACCCGACTTAATCTCTAATTGTTTCATTATGTCTAGCTTGAAATATTTCAGCATTAGATCCTTCTTAAACAGTTACTTGAAATTACACGTTTAATATGTTCTCAACTTGTTAGCATAGTGTAACATAACATTCATACATTCTTTATGAAGCTTAGGGCTTTTATTCGTTGGCTTTTGTCTGTGACTGGACTACAGGCAAAATCCCTCACATTAATTTACCTCTCACGAGGGTGCCGTATGTGGATATAGCTTAATCATTTTAAGCAGTACTTAATTTAAATCTTTGGTGATGTAACAACGCGAGGAGATCACAAGATTAAAATGCAGTAATTCGCATGAAAAAAATAATACAATTTCTGCTACGATCGTAATCTAGAAGTTAACTAAAAAATTCGTGTTCTCGCCTTGTATTATACATATTCTATTTAATACTATCCCTTAATTCTTTCCAATAAAGCCAAGCTTATTTATCTTTAATTATTTTTCAGGATAATTTCCTTTAACATCCGACGAACAAATTAATTTACATCACTAAATATTTACGTTAAACACAAGATAATATGTTCAAGCACTGACCGCTTTTATTTCACGTACTTGGTTTTTTAAAACGAGATAAAGTGGGGCTGTTGTAGACATTTCATTTCGTACAAGACTCAAAAGCAGGCTTTATAATTACAACCGCAATCGTGCGTAGGTACTTTTCCATGTAAATACACCAATTTTTGTTTTCTAAGCTGATGAAATTTATATTTTTTCTTGAAAATAGCGAAGTCTCGAGAAACGTACGTTGACGTTTTAGTAATATACGAGGATCAAAGCACATTTTAATGACTAAGAGTTCTGACTAAGTGTGTTCTACGATTCTTAGAAAAAGTAGTTTCGTGAATTTCAAAGGTTCACTGAAAGTAAAATATTTTGACAGGAAGAAAACTTTGCACCTTGAAAATTGCGAACGATTTATTCATTTATCTCAAAATTACATTTATTATTAAACATGACATGTCTAAGGTTTGTTTACCTCGTCAGGTCTGGCCTGGACACGTTCGTGAAGAAGCGCAACTTCGACGAGATCGACCGCTCCTCCATGCCGTTCCCCTTCGCCACGAAGCGCTTCTACCACCTGTACGGAACCAACTACCTAGACCTTGATACCCCTGTGTAAGCAGTGATCACAGACTACTCACTGAGTCTCACTGTACTAAAACAACTCAAAGCTCTTTTCTACTTTGCTATTGTTAGAGCCATGTTAACCTAAACCAACACAGATTTCAAAAGTAAATTCGTTCAATCCTACGAAAGTTCCTGAGAATAGAATGGATGCTAATGTATGTCTCATTTCAGTTCGAGCTTGGATAAGAAGAGGTACAGGCAAGACTACCCCATGGACGAGATCGACCTGTCCCACCTGCCCCTCGGCTCCAAGCGGTCTCAGGACAGCTACCCTCTCGTTCCCCGCAATCTATTTTAAACAACTGAATCTCACCGTCCGAACAAATAACAATCTCATGTAATAGAATACTCCGGAACTCTGTGATTAACTAATAAAACATTCTAGTCAATGTTACAGTAATTGTCTTCTCTTTAACTTTCCACAAGTCTTTAGTTATTTTTTGTCTAAAAAAAGTTTTAACGAGATCACGAAGACTTTTAACAAAAGTTCCCTTGACCAAACTTGATAACGCTTGCTAAAGTCTCATGCTAGTAGACATCTCATAAATTATGTTCCGAGGATAAACCGTTTATTAAATTATTTGATATTATACATTTCTCGAATGTTATATACTCTTAGATACTAAATATTAAAATTTAAGGAGGGAGAGGTTTAGATCCTTATCTAAATGTTATATCAGTCTTAAATTGAAAATCTTTTAGAATATAAAGTTAATAAAATTTTACCTGTGAATTGTTTCTTATTGATATCGTATCATGTACTAACTTTCGTTTTAGTTTGTCTTGAGTATTTATGATTATAGAAGAAATAAAAATATTATGAATGTTAAACACGGTTTCTTTTTATTATTTTATCATAAATAAAAATAAAATCTGGAAAGTAAGTTCTTGATTACACAGTTCGTTATGTATTGAAAAAATAAATAATAAAAGTGTAATATTGAAATGGAAGTAAAACTAATTATTTCAATATGTAGCAAGGTCGTCAGATGGACTCGCTATGGAACAACAATAATTATTTTACTTCGGGATCATCTTAAAACTCCTAAGATATTATACTTAAATGATTTTAGAGCCACTTGGTTTGAAATTGAATACTTGTAACGTTTAAAGTATTTGTTTTGATTAGCAACTACCATCTATACTTACTAATATATAAAGCTGAAGAGTTTGTTTGTTTGAAAACGCTAGTCTCAGGAACTACTGATCCAAATTGAAAAATATTTTTGTGTTGAATAGACCATTCATCGAGTAAGGCTTTAGGCTATAAACCATCACGCTGCGACTAATAGGAGCGAAGATACAAAGAAAAATGTGAAAAAAATAGGGCAGGTATAAATCATAACTTATGTCTCCTACCCACGGGGACGAAGTCGCGGGCAACAGCTAGTTTTAAATAAAGATCGAAAGTAAACGCTACTTTATAACAATATACCTACATTTCCGTTAAAAATCATTATAGCGAGTCAACCTTAAAAGAAAGACATGAAATCGCTGACTTTCTTTTAAAATGTTATAAGACTACAATTCCGTTATACTTTTAGGGATTATTGTTTTACATTTTTTGCGTAACTCTAAGACTTAGTGATAATTTCTGCCCGTTTTTTTTCTCTTTTGATGATATCCTTCAGATTTATGTTCCTTCAAAAGAATGTAGCTTTATATAGGTGAAAGCAAAAGACGTTAAAAAGCCTACGAAGATAACAAAAGTCCAAACTTACCCTCTTGACGATACCTATTTAGTAAAATAAATGGTATAGATATTTTCAAAAAGTCGAACGTAGACGAAGTGTGGCAAAGTTGAATTTAGGACGAACAATTAAAATGTTTTAATAAACATTCACTGTGCCTGAACGTTCTAAACTTACTTATCATGAAACTAGCGTACGTAAGTGTATTATATTTCACTTCGACGCTACCTTACACGGCGGGAAATTAGATTCTTGTAGAGAGACTAAACTTCTTATTAAACGGTTGATGTACAAGCTGATGACACAGCTCAACCTCTGACGTGACACAACCTTAAAAAAATATTTGGTGGACTAGTTCGTCATGAGCAAGACTAACCTTCCTTCCCTTCACTCTGCAGCAAGTTTTATTTACCTTCTTATATTGACATGAGTTAGAAAAGACACACCTGGATGAAAACCAATTTAATTCAATTGCTGGACATAGGCCTCCCGTGAAGTTAAATCACATCACCCGATTCTCCGCCTCATTCAGTCCATGCGAGCTACCTTTTTTAAGGCATCAGTCGGTTGGGAGCGTCCTACACTGCGTCTTTCGACTACTTACCGTCTCCACTCAAGGTCTCGTCGGCTCCAGCAGCCCTCGGTCCTTCGACAGACATGGCCAGGCTACTGGCACTATAGCCGTGATCACTCAAACCGTGATTAATCTGTAACCTGAATGGGTCGATATCTATATAATATTCTTTACCCAATTCACAATACTTAGTAAAGAGAAGATTTGAAGACGGAAAATAGATAAATAGACATAGGTGTGTACGTGAGTTTCATGTATGGGAGTTTTAACTGAAACAACAAGCTTCACAGCTTTTCAAAGCATGTCTTTAAACCATTTCATATTTTGGTATTAACCTGTACCTGATAATATTGACTGCACGGATAGCCGAGTGGATGAAGTCACCACGTTGAACCGACTATGTCGCATCCCCGCATCAAGTTTTTGTGTGATCTACTAATGCTTTTCCTGAGTTTGGATGTCTTTGTGCTTGTGACTTGAATGTTAGTGAAACTCCCTGCGATATAAGGATTAAATTCCTTACTGCAGGAGTAGTTTAAAAAAGCCCTTAATGTCTGTCCATACAATGAGATACTCGTCCAAACAGTAACGGAAGTAGATTAAGTGAATCGAAGCTCATAAAGGGAGGTGCGGCGAGATTACGACTACGAATAGCTGATGACTAACGTTTCTAAGTAATTAAAGTTGTGATGTGCTGAAAGACAATCCAACTAAAGAATCTAAACGGTGACAAACAACCACTATGGCCTCATTCGATTTTAAATGGGAGATCGAGAATTAAGTCGACACAACCCGCACATATGCATGTGTAGGTATTGTTGGATGTTACTGTGCTTACTATTTTACGATATGGGTAAGGTTTATAGCAGTGATAGCCGCATGGTTTGACGAAGACCTACCAAGACCATGGTCGCAGGTTTGCATCAGTTTCTTTTTGAATTCAACACTGTGTTACTGTGTAACACGCACATGAAAAGCAATAATTGAAAAATCGAGAGGAAACAGCACAACTGAGGTTTTTTCAGTATCTTAAGGTACATCAGAAGCGAGTGACTTTAACTCTGACACCAGGTAAACTAACATTAACTAGCAAAGAAAGAAAGGGATATTATGTAATCAAATCAATCTATAATTCTTCTTTTTCAATTTAAAAATAAACACATTATTTTTGCTTTTTCTTAGAGTAAAAGTCTAGAGTCGTTCTTTACAAAAGATTGGTAAATATGGTTGTAAGTGGGAAGTTGGGATGGCCACTGACTTAAGACATACGAATCTGTTATTATAAGTATAGTCGCAAGTGTACTCGTTAATTTAATAAGCAAAATCTGGTAATAACCGTAAAATGTTCCACCTTTAGCTGTGAAAACGGTAAGATTTGTCATAGTTTCTTACTAACTGATTACGTTAAAATTCTATGTATATATAAATGAGTTTATTTCTGCTACGATATTCACAATAGTGTTTGCTATTTGTTTCAAAGCCGCTAGAATGAAGGGCCTGACTATCGCAATCGCTGTGACTATCTTTAGTCTAGTAGAGTGTACGCCAATTAAATTTAATACTCCGCCGCCGGTAAGTCTGTCTTTACATCTCTATAACTCCACGGGCCTATCTAAGATTATACGTTTATGGCGCAGAGAGGTGTCTCGTTGCCGCAAATAGGTATTTTAGGCAAAGCGGAAGGAGTGGTTGGATGATTGCCCGACCGACAAAACGCACTATCACTCCCATGCCTATCACACGGGCGACATTTAGCTAGTTAGATGTTTGTACTGAACCTAAGGCGGAGCGCTAGGGTTTCTGATATTTCTATCATCTGACACATTCTACCAATGACATTTCGTATCGATTCGAATGCACTTGCCGGGCAGACTGGCTGTTTTATTTACATTGTTTATTTTAGCTGCTTTTTATATGGTGGGTATTTTTTTGACAGATTTTTTACGAATACGATGACGAAGGCGACGAACCCAAGAAGCCAGGTAAACTGATTTAATAAGCTCAAAATGTCAAATTATTTCACTATGAACTTCCATGTTTAATTTTTAGCAACAAATGTAATAGGCAGTATATAATGTTGTTTCTTTTTTAATTCCGTAGATGAAAACACTCTTTGGTATCAACAATATCCGAAACCGGGAGAGCATCCCTTCGATGAAATAGACTTGTCATCGATGCCTGGACTTGATGGCCAGCATAGAAGACAGATGCTCAACTCCCACATAAAAACGTAATTACATTGTTTGCATGTTCTGAGCTCGGGTGTCTTTATGCATGTGATTATAAATCATATGAAATCTTTTGCGCCAGAGGAACCAAAACCTTGGTGCAGCAGTGACTGCACGGATAGCCGAGTGGTTGAGGTCACCAAGCCAAACCCACTATGCGCGTCGTGTCGCGGGTTCGATCCCCGCGTAAATCAAGCATTTGTGTGATCTGAGTGTGGGTGTCATTGTGCATGTGATTTGTAAGTCTGTGAAACCCCCCGCGACACAAGGATTCAATTCCTTAGGGCGAGAGTCGTTTTAAAAAAAAAGAAAAAAAATGTGGTCTTTTTATTGAATAAGCTAAGAAAAAAACAATTTGCAAAAAAACACTCATTAAATTTATGATTGTACTAACGTTGCCTTATATTTCTCGTATACTATCTAGCTATCACCGTTGACGAGATACAACCTGGTGACCTCATCCAACATATGAATCGGTACAGACGTGCATGTGTAGCAATACATACGTGATGCAAACGCGCGTGTGTTTCGATACATACGCGCTGGCATTTTGCGTTTCTAGGCGAAACCACGTCATCATGCAAGATAGCGTCTGTCGAGACCGCATTGATTGTTTGCGCTTTGTTATTAATTTTAAAAAAGGATTAAGAAAAATCAACACAGGCCCTAAGTGTTGCGAGTCCGACTCTCGCTAGACCCTTTTCCTATGGCACCCTCAAAATACGGTTTTTAATTGTCTTATAATACCCATACTATACTAAAGGCCGATTTTTCAATCGCCAGATAACTTTTATTCGACGAACATGTTTGACGTTTTGACAGCTTTCGCATAGAAAATATGTCAAACAGCCATATTTATTCCTCAGATAAAAGTTATCAGACGATTGAAAAATCGGGCCTAAGACACATTTTTTTTGTTGCAGGATCTGGTCGGGAAAAATACCATATAGGAACCAAGGTTTATTGTGATGTAATGTTCTAAATAAATCAATAATTTATCTTATAAAATCGTTTATAATAAAGACGTTTCAAATTGAATACTTGTTTCTTTATAAAACATGTTCATTTTATCACTAAAACACTGGTATTATAATTTAACTACTCGACTAATTGAGAATTCGAGAAATTAATGATTGAATTAATTACTAACTACTTAATAAAAAGGGATAATTATAAGATCCCTGTTGTTCTGGCCCGCGCTATGGTCTACTCTCAGTGCATCAAACTAAAACAATCAAAGGTATTTAACATGGCAGCGGTCACTTTGGGCTTTCAAAAGCAAGTAAATAGACGCTTAATGTTAAATTTAAAGTTTTAACTTAAATATGATTTTACCTGAGATGTGGAGCTTCTTTTGAGTACGATAAAGTAAGTATATGTACCAATTTTAGTCGCGTTGAGTACGAATGGTTAAGGAATAAATAAATTTCACGAATGTTATCTTACTTTCCTTATCATTGTGTTATCAACAAGAATCCGGAACGAATATAATAAGCATTGTGGTTCATTGTAAAAAAATTCTAGAGATTAACGTCGCTAGTCTGGCGACAGAGAATAGAAGACTTAGTAAAATCGACTTTTACACATACTTTTTTTTAAAACTGCCTTGCTAACTATTGATTATAATTCGAAGAACTTACAATAAAATGAAGACCGTCCTTTTTGATTAATCCACTCTAAACGTCCGGCGTACATTACGGGATCAAAAATTTCTCACTGAATTTAATTAATTCTCATTTTAGTGATAGGTTCACCGGACTACGTGTGAAACTAGGGGTACCCTTGGGTTCAATACTCGGCCCATTTTTGTTTTTCGTTTATACTTACCATTCTTGTTAAAAGGCATGTGTGACGTTGTGCTGTTTGCAGACGACATTTCTTTAATATTTACAGTAAACAGAAATAGAAATGACTTCAACGAAGTATTTGGTGCACTCACTTGGGTTACACATTGGTTTTCAGTTAACAATTTAGTTTTAAATGCCAAAAAAAAACAAATGTACCAAATGATGGCAAATATTGAGAATCTTGAGCTAAATATTGTTACAGAGTAGTAGTAGAGTTTACATACTAATGTTTCATGCCGGACGCAATCGAATGCCTTTGAAAGGTCACAGAACACCCCAATAGTATTCTGAGAGCTATCCTCAGCTTTGGAGACGTGTTTCAGTAAAGCTACACCGGCGTCGGTGGTCGAACGTCCCTTTGTAAACCCGTATTGCGCGCTATGTAAGAGGGTCTTGCGATTAAAATAATGTAGGAGTTCTTTTAATATCAATTTTACAAAAATCTTGCTGAACGCAGGTAAAATGCAAATAAATATATGAATATGAATACGAATATGAAAAAATTGTCCAACCGTAACTTCTACTATCTGTTTTAAATAACGGTATGACTTTACTGTGCTTCAAGTCCGCGAAGTCACCTACGTCCACGCATATATAAAAGACTAGCTGTCGCCCGCGACTTCGTCCCCGTGGGTAGAAGATAATAATATGTCAGTTATGATTTATACCTGCCCTGTTTTTTTCACATTTTCCATTGTATCTTCGCTCCTATTAGTCGCAGCGTGATGGTTTATAGCCTAAAGCCTTCCTCGATGAATGATCTATTCAACACAAAAATATTTTTTCCATTTGGACCAGTAGTTCCTGAGATTAGCGCGTTCAAACAAACAAACAAACAAACTCTTCAGCTTTATATATTAAGTAGAGAAGTATAGATAACAGCTCAAGAGGGTGCTACAATATTTATTATGTTACAAAGGAGTTTTACAGAGAAGCCCCAAAGATCTTCGGTTTTCTTTTGACTAAGGCCCGATTTTTCAATCGTCAGATAACTTTTATTTGAGGAATAAATATGGCCGTTTGATATATTTTCTATACAAAAGCTGTCAAAATGTCAAACGTATTCGTCGAATAAAAGTTATCTGGCGATTGAAAAATCGGCCCTTAGTGATTTAAAAGCATTGGTTCTATCTAATGGGGTCCCAAAGTCGAAACTGAAAGTAGAATCACAACTGGTCACACAATATATAACGTAATAAGTTTTCTGCGGGAATATCCGCGAAAAAGTTATTGAAAATAACGGCGATTTTATTAGCTTCAGTAACTAATTCGTTGTTTCATAATATCTCTAAGCTATTGTCTCGTTTCGTAGCCTTAACAGTTTCTCGATTAATTATATTACACGTGGCTTTTAATTTATTTCAAGAGTTTGAGTCTTTTACCTATCAGTCTAGGAACTCTACATTTTTTTCTTATTATCCCACTGCAGTTCTAAGACCTCCCGCAGATGCTTTCCACTCTGTCCGGTCTATTGCTTTTCGCTTCCATTTTTTGTGGTTTGTATCCAGTTCACCAGTTTCCAGTTAACAAATTGCAATGGATAAAAACGCAAGTGTATTTGCCCAGACAATAATTGTAATTGAAGCAATCGATTAATTAGAACAATCTAGTAAGTAACCATAAAAATTTTCATCATTAGCTATGGAAACAAAATCATAACATTTGTCATACTTTATTAGTTACTGATTAAGATTAATATAAATTAGCCTCTTCGTGCCAGAGGAGTCACAACCGTGCTTTGCTCTATTAGTTGTACATACATTCGCAATCATGAAGGGTTATATGATCGTGGTTCTTGTCATCGCAGCACTCGCAGCACAAGTCAACTGCCACCTCCTGCACGCGGTAAGTAAGACCCCATCAACAAGAGTCTTCATTTTTCTATTCCTTCTTTTACAAAATTAATGCCTTCTCTTACGAAAGTGAGTGCTGCAATATTAATACTTTGTACTTTACTGAATCAAGTAATTTCATTTTCAGAAAAAAATCAAGGAAGCTCTGAAGAAAGCCAAGGGTAAGAAGAGTCCTTCTTTAATAATGTTATTTATTTAACTTCCCTTGTATTTTCAGCGTTGTTTCAAACTACATATTTAAGTGGACAAAATGTTAACACGCTAACAGTAAGAAACCAGCCTACGAGTGACTCACGGCTGGGCACAGGCTTCTTACCTTGTGACAAGGTTTTAGTGTTGATCAGTACGCTAGCTCACCGCGCTTTGGCTTGTTCCTATCTTATTGGTGTTTACTAATAATTAAGAAAATATACATAGTTTTGAAAACCATGGTAGAGGTACGAGGAACAAATCCGCACATAGAAACGCAAAGCCACCCCGATAAATTTCTATTGCTAATAGTCACACACTAATAAGTATTGTATAGGTTATAAAATTATATGTACAAAAACATAATGTTTTTTTTCGTTTCAGACCTAAAACCCGAACCTATTAAAAGGTGAGATAAACGTTCAGAAGTTCATTATAATCATTCCTAAGTACCTGAAATATCAAAATCGTGAGAAAGAGTTGACGCTACACACCGTGAAGCTATCTCTGTCTTCTATAACTGCAGTGGTCGTGCTATTTCAGTTCATTATTGTCTATAGTACCTGTATTATTAATGGACACTCATATCTATGCTTTACTTGAGTTGGATATGCTTGTTCGTGGTAGCTTAATTTGCAGCTCGCATTCGACCGCTGTCGATTTTCCAAAGTCGACTTGTCCAAATAAAGCATTAAGCGTGCGGAATTAAACTAAAAAGAGGTTACAGCTGTTATAGACGATAGACGTTGTGTATTGATCATCTTTTTTCCACAAACAAATTGGTCTTACCTTCTTCAACTGGGAGTAGTATGTTCATTTGTAATGACAGTAGCCAAATTGTTTCAGCTTGAACGCTACCGCCGAGGAACTAACTGCTGAGGCTCTAACCAAAGAGGCTCTGACCTCCGAAGATTTTACGTCTGAAGATTTTACTTCCGAAGATTTTACCTCCGAGGCTTTCACCTCCGAAAATTTTACCTCCGAGGATCAAAAAACCGACGATCTTGACCTGGCTAAAAAACTTGAAGAATTACTAAAAAAGTGAGTCATTATGCTGGGGTCCTGCCATCGGTAAGCCTGTTGCATTTGTAAAAAAAGGAGAAGACTGGTCTACTTCTGTCTTCTACAACTGCAACAATCTTACTTAAAGGTTTTGACTGCACAGATGGCCGAGTGGTTGAGGTCACCACGCCAAACTTACACGCAACGTGTCGCGGGTTCGATCCCCGCTTGTCCTGTGTTTGGTTGTCCTTGTATATGCGACTCGAATGGTTGTGAGACCCACCGTGACACAAGGATAGTGTTGTATGGTGTATGATAGTGATAGGCCTTGCTTTGTTTGTACAGAAACCAAGATTTGTATACAAACATACATTATTAAATGATGTAACGGTTTACTCACGCGTATTTATCGGGGTAGCCCGACTAGTTTCGGACCCAACCGGAGTCCTTAATCATGAGCAGACGCGGCGGGATCGCGCCGCGTCTGCTCTGGGTCCGAAACTAAAACATTTAATAATGAATCAGTCTCACGATAGTTATTATAAAAAAAAACATACATTATCCAAATACTTGTTTGTTTTACTATAAAAAATATAATTGCAGGTTGAAAGATGCCAAAACTAAACTGGACCTTGACTGGAAGACATTATCTAAGGAATTACTTAAAATGTGAGTCAAAGTACAGAAGTTTTACTACCACTACTTAAGTACGGCTGTTGGAAGCCCTGTGTAATTTATTATTTTTGCATGGATAACTTCTTAGTAGAGTAAACCTGAAGCTTTATTCAGATATAAATAAATTTTAATATACTTCCATATAACTGTTCCACTCTGATAACTTGTTAATGAGATAACTTATTACTTATGTCGAGAGTCTTAAAGTAATAAGTAATAATACTAACAATATATTAAATAGGAACAAAATTTATTTAACAGTTCTACTCCTTCGCAATACTATTTAAACATTGTTACAGGTTAAAAGATGCCGCAAAGGATCTGAATCTGGACTGGCTAAAACTACTAGAGGAATTACTAAAGAAGTGAGTCAAATAACAAAAAACCTGTAATCACCAAATAAAGAACGACGTACTACGTTAAACTTATTCCAAACTAGCTGTCCGGCGAAAAACGTACCGCCTAACAGTTGATGATAACAATGCAGCACATGCATTTTGTTGTTAATTCCTCATTTCTTTATCGTTTAAAAATTCCCCGGACTTAAATAAAATTAGACTAAAATAAGCAAAATCCGTTCAGCCGTTCTCGAGTTTTAGCGAGACTAACGAACAACAATTCATTGATATATGTATATAAGAAGATTTAAATTAGTTTTCTATTCCTTTATAAGCATAGAGAAAGTATTGAATCGCTATGCACCTTTGTAATACCATAATCAATATTTTTCAGATTGAAACCCATCTTAGGTAACTAAAGACCAAGCTCTTCTAGAAACAACATGTCATCTTTACTGGACTTGACAAGAGCGGCGACATTGGAAACTACACCATACCCTAAAAAATATATTATTAAACATTGCAATGAAAATTAACTAGTTTTTCATTTTCTCGAATAAAACATCAAAAATATCCTACGAGATCATTCAGCGCATAAGTTACCACTTAGATAACTTACACTCAATATAAATCACGATCCGCGATCAAAATCCATCAAAATTAAATGATCTCGCAAGATCAGACAATAGACCAACAAACATTCTATTATTTGACGTTTGACGTTATGATAACGACCCAAAGACGTTAAGATCAATGGCTTAATAACATAAATCCCACTGAAAACCAAGACTTTTGGTCAATTACATATATCAGTCAGTCGTCAGTTATAGTATAGACGGTGAAGTAAAGAATTACTACAAAGTTTTTTTAAAGCTCGTAGTTCGTAGTTTTTATATTTACATTGGTTACGCATCGGTTTTACTCAAGAGATATGGGCACAGAGGTAATCATTGAAATGCCTCTTTATCTTAGTCCAACTTATAAATCGAGTTAATTTATAAAACTTATAAATTAACTCGATCACATATCAACTTGCACAAAGGAACGGACGGCACAATCCAACCAGGACACTCGTGAATCTCAACCTCTATAGTAAAACCTCTTTACTTTAGTATAGAATTTAAGAACTAATATTTTTTAGAACTAATAATTGTCATTCATTCATAGGCTATTATAAATATAGATTCAGAATCGGAGCCCTGTGCGTCATCTTGAAATTCTCATTCCCGGGTGATTCTCCAGAAAAAATAACACAAATTAACATCGTCATTATCCTCACCAACTGGTATAAGTAACTGTAGTACTAAATTGTTTAAATTTTTAAGTCATCTATTAGTAGCCTGAGTACTTTACGAACTTGGATAAAAATAATATAGATTACATCAATCTGCAGTATCAAAAGTGTGGTGAGGACGATGACGTTTTTAACTTGTTTTACTTTTTTCCGGAGAATCACCCTCCCATCCTTTACTACTTTATCATTATAATAAAACTGTTGGGTTGAATTGTTGATTGCAAGAATGCGTTGATTGCTCATACTCATGCAATTTATCTACAGTACTCTGAAAACTGGAAGGAAAACAAGGCAATAACGTGACATGATTTTTTTAGAGATCCCAAACATGATTTACGAACGTATTCCAGATTCCTTTATTATCAAATAAATATGAAACGCGAGTCTTGACAAATTGCTAGATTACGAGTATTATCTATACTTATTACTTTATTTTTTATTCGTTTATGGTAAACTCATTTTCAATACGCCATAATAACAGACTGAAAAGGCTTACTCTTGTATTTTAGATTTCATATGTTTAGAAATAAATACTTTTACTGACTCGCTTTTGAGATGCCAGAGATGTACGAAATGATATTTATAAACAATTGAAATGAATGTTTTTAAAACCTCCGAATATAATATTGTTTATAGTTGATCAACACGACAAAATAACGGTTCACAACCCAAGCTACTTAATATGCATCTTAAATTCAAAGTTGTTTCAAAAGACTGGCGATATGATCTTTCGCTATCAATCATAAATTCAACGGATAGATTGGATTTAGGCCCGCATAAATAAAGTCGACAAATTGCCAAGCTCTCGAGTTTACTAAACTTTATTTAACAATACATGAGCCTCCAACTTTCAATGGAAATGTCGAATGCAAACGCGAAAATTAGAAGTGAAGCGACACGAGTAGTCTCAAGATATGGCTCGATATAAACGGATAAATTTAATTGGTTTTTGATTATAAAACTACGAAGTATTTTTGCTTAGCGATAAGTTTAATGCCCACTATTACATTATTTCGGTACATGGGTTTTGTTTATGAGTTAATTTGATTGTTTACGTTACATGTCATCCTCTTCAAGTATTCGGTTAACACTCAAGAAATTAGACACGTGTAAGATAGCGTCAAAAAGCAGAATTTCGAATTTGAAAACAAACCATTCTTTTTTACAATCATTCTTACTTTCTACAAGCTTTCATAACTAACCTAGTTGTAGGAATATGTTTCTAATTCCTGAAAACTCGAAATCAATTGAAATTAAATCAAAATTAATTTATTAAATATAGGCTACTAAGTTGCAATTTAAATGCGTCACGAAAGAAAACAAATGGACTTACAATTGAACCTTAACCGTTTCCTAAGTTCTCTATCGGTGCAGAATAAAAGGTGCAACAAACTCAACAACAGCTTAAAAACAAAAAAGTCTTAAACGAATTTCACAATGACGTTTATTCTGATAGTTAATGTTACCACCAATTTCTGTTATACTATGTGCCCAGTTCAGTTACTACTCCGGTATTTCTACCGGGAATAACTGTTGTTCCTTGCGCAAACGTTTTGCACTTTCTATTACCCACGTTTGCTCTGAAAAGTGCTTTTTGTTTTGAGCCAATATGAATCACTAAAATACACTTACTCGAAAGTTGCATTGTTTGGAAAACCTTTTTGATTCCGTAAGTCTTTGTATAAAATACATGGTACAAAACATTCTGGTTCTCTTAAGTTTCCTTGACATGTTTTGTTGTTATATATTTCTAGCTAAGTATTTTTTATCGCAACTGAGTAGGCCATGGCCTTTCTTGAATGTTCAAGGTTTTCCCATTAAATAGTCATAAAGCTATATGCCATTTTTTTATTTATTTAATTTAAAACATTACATAGTTGGTGATTCAATACAATAGCCCACAAAACCAGTTCAGCATCCCTCCAGACAGATTAACTTTTACATTAAATATTGGTATGGATCTGATCAGATTTTACAATTAATGCATAAAGCTAAATTTGAAATGAAAAGAAACTAGAAGAATATATCATAACTTTTACATTCCCCAAATACAATTAGTTTATTCGAACTCTGACTGTCAAACTCTGACTACCCTGAGAAGAAATGTCGATACAATCAATCTCTAAAGTCAAAATAATTGTCTTTAAGAGCTGTGTAAACAAATACATTTATTTATTTTATAAGGCACCTTGTATGTGCTATCTAGGAGACAAGCGAGGAGCTGTGCCGCCGTTCTATTCTTAACAAGCACATTACGCGCATGGATAGACATTTGTGCCAGCGTCACCTGCATCCTTCACCTTTTTTTGTAACTTTATCCTTCTTACTATAATCAGACAAAAAAGCAATGTAAGATAACAAGATTTGTCGTTTTTTTGGGCTAAATGCTTCGAAAAGATAATTCAAACAAACCTAAAGTCGGTGTTATAACTATAAGCGGAGAAGGCAATCTTCTAGTTCTTCCAAAAGATTAGCTTTATGTTCTAATACGTATTGCATTATCAATATAGTACGAGTTCATATAAAATTTTATCTTAATTAGAAACCCGGTAAGGGACCAAAGAGTAGCAATATTTGATTGCAGACGGAGAATGGGACAGGAGAAACTAAATATTTCTGGAAAAACCTTATCTTATATGAGTTCAAGGGATGAATAGAAAACTCAGGGAGTTTTCGGGAGTTGCATGCGTTTGCCTACATAAAAATTCTTTAACACAATTAGTTAATGAATCTTAAGAATTTTAATGTAATCTTTATATTTTGTCTTGTTAAACATCTAAATCTTAATAAAAAGTCTGTTTCTATTCACCCCTAAAATATCTCTATTCACCCCGTTTTACCGCAGTTGTAATTGCATTTGTGGTAGCAATTGTTTACGAAATGTTACTCCATGCATTCCTATTCCTCTAGAAAAATGTATACATGAGATGATTTTTAATAATGAGATGACTTTTATTAAATCCAAACTATCCAGAAAACGATATTACAAAATATCAGATTATTTAAATGATAAAAATGCTTGGGATTGAACTGCTCGCTTATACAGCTATCATTGTTTGTGTAAATAATTATTGACATGTTTTGTGTTTTTGCATATAATCTTATACAGTTGTGATATTTTTTGTGCTTTTGCGTGAATTTATTTTTGCTAATATTAATTATTATTTAATTTAATAATATGCAACTCATTTGCGTTTTTTTTTAATCTTTTTTAAAACATTTGTCTGGACTTTAAAAGAGACCCCGACCCCTGAGTTTGTTTCGACATTTCTTCTCAGGGTAGTCAGCTAGGAAATGTCGGCTCCATCGTTTTAAAAAAAGACGTAAAAGTGATAAAATATCCTATTTGCAAAATAAAATCATTTCATTTCATTTCGTTCCAAGGAGAAAAAATAGTAGTTTTTCATAATAAACGAAGGAATGTAATGTACTTAGTTAATAACCAGTAATCTGATTCGATTCGCTAATATTTCACACTCCAAACGTTATCAGTAAATGAAAATCTTAATCTTAGATGTAATGTACTAATCGCGACATTTCTCTATTAATAGGCAATAGAGCTAGGTATTATATAACAACAATTCTCGCTTTTTTGTAGCTGTTATGGTTGAGCAGACTTGTACGGATAACAAGTCCCATATTGGCAGGTTGAATATGAAATAAACTAAGTTATATAGAGATGATAGCCGTTTTATTTGATTAAACTTGAGTGTGCATAAATTAGCATTACATCAGTCCTTAATAAAATGTTAATCGAAAGGCCTATCAGTCTGATTGGATGTTTGAAAAAAACTTTAGTCAGTTAATTTGTTTTTCTTTATAATAATAACCACGCATAAAAAAAGACGCGGCAGAAAAGAAGCAGAAATTTCAACGTAGAGAGGAACGTGGATTTCAAACGATAAATAGTTCAATTAGGATAAAGTTTTGTTTATAAGTTCTTACTTTTTTAATAACAATACTCTCCGGCTCGCCATTGGTTTGCGTTTGGGTGTACAATGTGTCGCATCTCATCTTTGCCAATGCGGTGAAAGAGTCGATTGCCTTGGTCATCATGGCCTGTCCTGCGGCAGGAGCGCGGGGCGTATACCGCGTCATGCAAATATTAATGACATCATTCGTCGTGCTCTTGTCACTGCTGGTGTACCTGCCGTTTTAGAACCCAATGGTTTGGTACGCAACGATGGTAAGAGACCTGACGGAATGTCATTGCTGCCTTGGAAATTGGGTCGGCCTTTGGTGTGGGACGCGACATGCGTCGACACCCTCGCGCCATCCCATGTTCTAAGTTCAGCGGTCTCGCCGGGCGCTGCTGCTGGAGCCGCGGAAGCCCTAAAACGGCGGAAATATAATAACCTTGTTGGTAATTATATTTTTGAGCCGTTTGGGGTCGAAACGTTCGGGACATGGGGACCAGGTGCACGAGTTCTTTATAAAGAACTCGCAAAGCGTTTGGTCGACTCTACACGTGATCAGAAGGCTGGTCTATATTTTGCCCAAAGAATTAGCATTGCCATACAACGTGGCAATGCAGCCAGCCTTCTGGGCACGTTTCCCGACTTTGGCAGGGATTTTTTTTTTTTTTTTTTTTTAATTTATTTAAGAACTTTGTCGCTTGGCGACAACACCGTTCTAATTGTTACAAGGAGCTTAAATCTACGACACAAAAATAAAATAAAAAAGAACAAATACCTACGACACGAAAATAAAAAATAAAAAAAACAACAATTAACTTCTACCTAACGCCCTGTCCAATATCTTATATAAAGTTTTTGACTCTTCGGAGAATGGACAAGCCAAAACACTATTTACAAAGCCCACACAGCAACCAAAGTTATTTCGCCTATAGGCTTCACCCCGGACACATTCCACCAAGATGTGTTGCACATCCTCTACTGTGCCACAGTCAGGACAGTTGGGCGACGGGACCTTTTTCATGAGGTGTGCAAACTTTCTCGATGGAACATGTCCAGAACGAAGCCTAAGGGCAGTCGTCACTATTCTCCTGGTAACCAGATCGGAGTCAAACCACGGAAAGGAAGATATCCGTGGATTAACAGTCCGATACCAAATGCCCTTATATTTAGAGCGGTCCTCGAAGTATTCCTGCCATAAACGTAAACATGCTAATCTAAGGGTAGCAAAAAAATCAGAATATAGCGGAAGAATATTCAAAAGAATACCTTCCGTTATAGCTTGTTTTGCCAAAAAATCAACCTCCTCATTGCCCCTCACACAAACATGCGACGGAATCCACTGTAGCCGGATTTCGATAAAAGGCTGCAGATCCAAAATTAACTTATAAATATCATACGCTACAGGTAAACCACCAGCATGCGATGTATGGCGAAGCAAATGCTGCAAGGCACTCTTAGAATCAGTCAGAATGACCACCTTACTAAGCTGACAGGATTTAATGTATGAAAGAGCTTCCGCTATTGCAACTAATTCAATATGCATTATCGAAACATTTGAACTAATTTTGAATTTAGCACCAATTCTGACCATTGAATCTAAAAATGCCGCGCCACCTATAGACTGCTCCTTAGATCCATCAGTAAAAATTTTGTAAAAATCAGAATAATTATTATTTATAAAAGACACACAAATACTGTTTAGATGATATTGATTATAACTACGCTTAGGACGATCTATGGCAGGAATACTTGGGTGGATTACATCTAGTAAGTCTATATTACTTACCCAAGTATCTAAGGAAAACATTTGGACTTGGTTACTAGAATAAACATAAATATCACGATAATGTGATACAAAGGAGGATGTAAGTAAAGGTGGTTTTTTATTCGCCCAGTAACTAGACTGACAGTGTGCAGTAAGGTCATTTATAATACAAATAGTTTTGTTATTAGTCACTGATTTAGTCTTTAGAACAAACTTTGATGCTAGGTACCTACGGCGAATAAATAAAGGCGGGATACACAATTCACTTTCCATAACATGTATGGGGGTACTTCGTATAAATCCACCAACAACGCGTAACAACTGATTTTGTATCTTGTCCAACTTACTCAAATTACTATTACTAGAATTATCATACAAAAAACTACCGTAATCAATTCTGCTACGGATAATAGAAATATATAATCGCCTTAAATGCTTTTGATGGAGCCCCCACCCTGGACCAGCTAACACTTTGAAGATATTAACATACTGAAGAATCTTTTGCACTGTTTCATTAATATGTTTACCCCATTTTAAAGACCTATCTAACCACATGCCTAAATACTTGACATGATCAACAAGGCCAATTCTTTGATTGTTTATTGAAAGACTAATATTTTCCGTGAATCGACCTTTTTTAAAAACACAAACTTTAGTTTTTGTAGGTGAAATAGAAAGGCCCAAATCATTAACGAGATTATTAAATACGACTAATGCTGACTGCAATTCATTTGCAGCTGAATGAATATTTCCATTAGACGAATACAATACAAAGTCATCTGCATATTGGGAAATATTAACATTATGAGAAGTTTTGCATATTTTAATCGTAAGTATATTAAATAAAAGCGGAGATAAGGGATCGCCTTGAGCTAAGCCACGATCAGTAGACCGACATAATTCACCCGCATAGGTAGAGACTTTTAAATTTCGTTGCCCAAGAAACGACCACAAATAGGTGCAAAATTTTGAACCAGCTCCCATTTCATCCAAAATACGAAGTAAACAAGATACATCGACGTTGTTATAAGCACCATCGATGTCAATAAAACTAGCAACTGTACTCATATTTTTAGAAAACCCGAGCTGTATGTGAGACACAAGCCTAACCAAATTATCAAGGCAGGACTGCCCTTTACGAAAACCCACAACATCATCTGAAAACATACGGTTTTTCTCAAAATACCATTCAAGCCTTTTGTTCAAGATTGTATGAAATATTTTACAAATGCAAGAAATAAGAGATATTGGACGTAGGGACGAACGTCCACTACCTCCAAGCTTTGGGATAGGGATAACCTTAATATCACGCCATTGTGCTGGAACAAAACCTAAAGAAAAACATTGATTATAAATAGAGAGTAAAAGTTGTTTGGCATTTGAGGGAAGATGAAAAACCATAGAGAAGGATATTTCATCACATCCAGGAGCAGTATCCTTTTTTTTCAAAGAATTTTCAAACTCCTGCATAGTAATGTCAGCCTCCAACTGCCTATTACTAGATAAAAACATAGGGCGAGGTAAACTAACAGAATCAGGAGTAAGAGATTGAAGGAGGGTCTCAACCATATCTCTATCCGCAGTAAAATTCCGATTCCGCTGACCTTTCAACCACCGCATCTTCCGCCACATTTCTGAAGAGGTAGTCGTCTCATCTATAGATAAGCAGAATTCTTGCCAGGACTTACATTTTGCAGCCCGAATGAGTTTTTGAGCAACACGAATTTTTTCTTTAAGAATTATTAAATTTGAAGCTGAAGGGCACCGCCGCAAATTTGCCAAAGCTAATCTCCGCTCAGCCACAGCCTTAGATAAATCTGCTGACCAGTAGGGTTTAGGAGAAAAATTAACACAGATACCCTTCGGAGTTTTTACAAATGGAATGTGACTATCTGCAGCTTTTTGTATGGAGTCCAGAAAGACGTCATACTTTCCCTGGGGGCTATCAGGAATACAGTGATCAGATAAATAATTACTGATGAAATTTGTATAAGAAGGCCAATTTGCTTTTTTGAAATTTCTTTTCTTAGAAAACTCTTTATCTGAAGAAAACTTGCACGATAATTTAACTATTAAATGGTCACTACCTAAGGACTCATTCGTCGTATTCCACGTAAATAACAAGGCTAAATCAGAGGAAACAAAGGAAATGTCTGGGGAAGACTGCTGTAAGCACCCATCAACCATCTTAACCCTAGTAGGTCTGCCATCATTAAGATATATAAAACTGTGTTCTAACATGGAATCATAAATTTGACTTCCCCTTATGTCGGTTTTGTACGACCAGCTATTGTGATGGCCATTAAAATCTCCTAATATAATGGACTTTGATTGAGCTGAAGAAAAAATAAAATCCCAGTCACTCTGAGTTGTTTGAACACTAGAAGGACAATAAACGGAAAAAACGTTTTCTATATGACGACAATTTAAAATCTTTATGTGCAAAAGCTCGATTCCAGGATTGGAACTTCGAGTAGAACAAAAAATAGCCTGAACAGAATTATGTACTAATATGGCTACACCACCATACCCGTCAATTCTATCATTGCGAAATGTCTGGTAACCACGAATTCTAAAAGCAGAATCGGGCTCCAGCCACGTTTCTGAAAGGACGGCTATGTGAACTTTTTCGAGAGCAAGAAGTGCATCTAAAGAGGTTACTTTAGGCCTCAAACTTTGACAGTTCCATTGAATTAAGGACAGATTATTAAGAACTCTATCCATTATTTACAAAAAGGTCGTTAAACGAAAACTCGGAGAAAAAACTTATTAGCTTCGGAAACCATTCTAAACACACTAGAAACAATGAATTGATTTTAACAGATAAAGATTCTTTGCCTAAGAAAATATCCTTTAACTTAATAATTAATTGCATTAAACCCGAAGAGTCTTTCTTTTGCCTCTTAGGTGGCGCCTTCGGAGGAGGAGGAGCAACCGAGCACTCTGACTGCGATGTCAAAAAATTATCCCAATTTATTTTTGGCTCTTCTGGAAGTCCCCGCTTAGGGCCTTTCTGAACAGGCTTTTTCCGCTTCGGCTCCTTATTGGATGAAGGTCCAGATCGAGCTACTTCACTATAAGACTTTTTGGATTTTGTCAGAGAGCTACTTTGGTCTTTATCTACCGGTATAACCGACGTAGGCTCACAATATTGTGTTTCCACAAAACCACCATTCAAATCCTCTGAATCTTCGAGTTTTATTATGTCCCTTTGTTGCGGCTCGGCCTGGGCTAGAATAGCAATTGCCTTGCTGAAGGTGCAATTCTCCTGTGACATTATCTCCCTGATCCTATTTTCTCTGCTGTAAGCAGGGCATAATCTGTCGAGTGCCATATGATTTCCACTGCAATTCACACATTTGTACGACTCAGCAGAACAATTTTCATGATTGCCAGAACACTTTGGGCAAACAATACTCTTAGCCTGACACATTCTCATTAAATGCCCAAACTTCCAACATCTTGAACATTGGGTCACAGGAAACTTAAAACGGTCAACTCTTACTTTTAGGTCATAAATCGATATATACTCTGGTATTTGATTTCCTTTAAAAGTTATCCGAATTGACTCACTTGGAACCCACTGCGCCTCTGTCTTGTCATTCACATTTTTTCGTCTGTTAAGCCTTTTAACAAAAATAATTTCAAAATTACCATCACATGACAATTTTTTCTTTAATTCTTCCTCCGTTATATCCAGTTCAATGCCTTTTATTATGCCAAAAGACAGCCCCACTTCCGAAGTCTTCTGGCAAAACCAATCCTTCTTCAATAAAGCTGCACAATTGATGAAAAAGTCTGCACTAGGTTCGTCTTGGAACGTAACCAACATTTTGTAGCTGTTGATATACTTCACCTGCTCAACATGGGCTACCTTATTCTCCAAGAACCATCGTGCTAAGCCAAATTGTTTTGGCAAGGGAGTTTTACTGGAAACGCTTACTTTCTTATTGTCAGTCTGCACCGCTTTTCGACCAACCTTACTGCGTCTAATTGTCTTCCAACTGTCTTCCGACGAACATTCTTCCCGAATCCTTTTCCTTCCTTTCATGCTTTCTGTCTCTTCCATTGCAATAATTCTCTCTTCTTCCTCCTCTTCTAAGAAATTGCTGCTGGAGGCATATTGTTCGGTTTCGTTGAGTGACATTCTCAAAATTTGTTAGCGGACGCAGAACTAACCAGGCGGTCAGTTCTGCGCCAAAGGTAAATCTCGGCAATAACTGCTCGAGGCAGCAATCGCCACTAAACAATTCACCTGTTTCCAATAAAATTATAATAAATACGAAAAAACATTCACAGAAACGTCCGCCCTTGTCAACAACGACACCTGTCAATGTTGGCAGGGATGAGGATATCTTTTTTGACGCTTTGTAAATAATGCATATTTTTCTTTTTATATTATATAGCTTTCAAAATGTAAATATTAGTTTAGTTTAGTTCATAGTTATGAAGAATAATATCTTAAATAGTTTGTGCACAGTTCTTACTTAAGTGTACGTATTTCGGTTGTAAATGTTTTAGTTATAGTAACTTATAGATATATGTAATTGGGCTTCGGATATAAAAATAAATAAATAATTTGACGTTAAAAAATAGGTTAACATAAATCTTATTCATATACAAGATATCTTTAATGCAAGATGCAGTAGTTTCGTATTCCTTTTCAATTCATGGAGATCAGCTGATTTCGTGGATGGAGATGGAGAGCGAGAGCGGCGTGTCTCTCTTATGACTGCATTGACATTACTTTGAAAGCCTATGGAGTAAATAAAAGCGCTGTTAGAGGAAATCAAGTTACGGCGAGGGACCTTTCATGCACGTATGCGATGAGTGGCGGTTATTAGATCTGCAACACATACCACCATAAGAGGTTAAGAGGTCTTCAGTCAATGTTTCTGATCCTCTTACTTTTTCTTCTCGGCAACAGGATCAGTCTACCGTCCTGTCTAGTATACACAAATTTTGATATTAAAAGTTCATTTTTGAATAACAGCTGCATATTAGCGATTTTCATGTCTTAAATTTTCGTATCGATTAATCCCCAGTCATGATACTAAGAGATTACTGTTTCCGATCGTCTATTGTTATTTTGATAATAAAAAATATTCTCTCATCTTCATAAAATTATTCTCAGAATAAAATGTGTTCGTTCAAGAAAAATACAGGCACTGACCTTTATATAGCACTTACATCTACAAATAGTGATTACCAATTAAATATTTTCCATAAAACTAAAAGAACTCTAGATTTTACCTTCCTTTTCACTAGATCCACTAAACCACCACTTCCATAAAATTGACGTCTGGGTATTTTGCTTATAATACTATAACTTCAACGCCATTTCAGTTATCTTTAAAAGATATCTGAGTCTGTATACATCAGAGCAATACTAAGAGCCTGCGAACATTAATGAACAGTTGAAAAGCGTTTCATAACAGCGCCTATCTATTGTACTTTACAAAACATAAAATAAGTAGGTATTCATCTAAAATTTGACGTCTTCATACTTCTTCAGGCCACGGCTTGTTAAGAAAGAGCTTTACTACGTAAATCACAATGGATTATGATTCAGTCTGCTGAGATTTCAATGTTTCCATTTTCATTTAAAATGTTTACGTCGAAATGTTTGTAACGCTCTAAGAATTCATATAAAATTCTCTCAGTTTAAACGTTTCCTTTAAATTGGTGCTTCCCTTCTTAACTGAAGAGAAAATATCAAAACATGAAAGTTTTGGGTCCGTTAATCAATAAATATTTTTAATATTTCAATAATTCTTTAAAAAACAATGTACACGTTGTAGAACGATCTACATTACACATATGTAATGTGTAATGTATTTTTGCGTGTAATGTGTTTAAAACTTTATGTCTTCGAAGTCGATCAAATAATAAACTTGAAAATCCTTCCCGGACACTGAGACCTTCGCAGCAAAAAACAATGTCGCCCCACAAATTTATGATCGTATCAGACGTAGCTCGACATTAATCTTTACTTTTAATTAATCAACGAAAAAAATATTTGATACCGGCGAATGGTGATAAACGGATGGACACATCACTACGAGTTCAATAGGATTCTATTACTGAATAGGTTCGGAACTCTAAAACCAGACACAAAGCCTTCACCTGTACCATACATACCTACATTCCATTGAATATTAACAATATAACTAAAACAGATGAATATTAATACCTTACATCAAACAATTAATTTTCACGGTCAAATTACAGGATTATCTGAAGCGAGCCCTTTGTTCGCTGTAATCGAACGTTACTCAATTGTTTTCAATTATATGCATCAGCAATTGGATACAAACGTCCTTATATAGGTAGCCGGGTATAGCCAATGCATTGTCATTGTAACGCACTGACGTATTGATCGCTAAATCGTCTATTATCTGCAGAATAATTAATCGATGCGATCTTAATCGAATCGAATTTAATGAGTTTACGCCATTTGGACTGTTACAATTATCTCTCTCGCTTTAGTGATTCGTCTTTTGCGCTAATATTAGAATTACTTTAACATATACAACCTCATTTATTACATTTGAAACCTATACATACATTACGTTTAATATTAGGTTCCGGATTTAATAGGAGCTGATTTTTTTAGATCAGTTTCTATTGTAACTTTAACTAAAATTTATATAAAACAAATGAGTGAGTTTAATAAAGGTTTTATAACATGGAAAATACTGTATTATTTAAAATAAAAAAAAAACGAAAGGAAACGCTTTAACACATTTAACCTAATAACTACCTATAACTGAAGAGGTCTATCACTGTTCCAATAATTTTTTGGCAATGCTCACATTAAAGCAATAAAAAATAAAAAAACAAAACTGTTACTGATGTTCTAATAAGATATCGACACTGATCGACACGCTAGAAGAAGAACCCCAAAAAAAAACTAAACACAATCAAACCGCCATGAATGTTCACGATCCCTCAATTATAAGCGTAATTATACTTTTAATGAGGCTCTTGTTACCGCGTTCAACAGGCAGCTTTATAACGGAGAGATCTTAGTGTGGTTTTAATTACAGCTCACAAGAAAATGTTTATGTTAGCACCTTGGGGCCTACCAACATGTTTCAAAGTAATAATGGTGCAGGTGTGAAAAAGAGACGCCGCTGTACGAAGTGTAGTACGCTGTCTCGTTTCCGCAAATGCAAAATGATCATCTCTATCAAATCGTGAGGAATCTTGTATTTTAGAGAACTTAATGCTATCGTAATTAAACGATTTCGAATATTGAGATAATCATCTTGTGCAATGAAGGATCTTGTAGGATTACTGAATTAATTATTTGGCAAATAATTGCGTGATTAGAGATTGTTATCTTATCTGTATCAATTGTACCTAGTTATTATCGCTTACAACCATGTTATTGTAGATTGTAGTTATAACAGCTGTGTAATAGTGACAGCACATTGTATGCTGGGGTGCCACATCACGTTTCCACAATTGCAATATTATGACTTTATTAGGTGGTCAGTCTTAAGGTAACCTTGAGGCTGGTGCCAAGTTGACCCAGACAGTGATTTGAGATACGAATAAAATGTATGAAATAGAGTCTCAACAGTAATATACACACTTGTTTTTATTAATATTAAGACCAATTGCGTTGTACAAGAAGAAAAGTAATTTTAGACATCTGACTTTGTACGGTCGAATTCTCACAAGTTTTTCGCTAGCGTAGATGTTTGTAATTAACTTTTCTTGAGTATAAAGATATGTTTCTGAATTCATACAAGCCAAATAGTAAGTATACTCATTTAATTAAGTAGGGTTCCGTACGTAAAGGTTAAAAATGGAACCTGATTTCAAAAGTTCCTCTTTCGGTACCTTTGTCCGTTGGTCTATTATCAGACCGTATTTCAGTAAGCGTCATAGCTAGATCGTTGTATTTTTACATGGTGTTTTTCTGTTGCCGCTATAACGAAACATAGAAAGAAACATAGGCACATATTAAGACTTTAAAACACATATACAGGGATCAAACTAATAATACTCCTCTTTAAAAAAATAACATTATATTAAGCATCAGTCGCTACGCCTACGATCAGAAGGGTGATCGTTTTGTCTTCTTTATGCCTGTATGAACTACCGTACATCCTTCTGTGTACCAGTTATTTATATGTATATTCAAGTAAATCCCTATATGAAGATTCATATTGTGGGTCGATACTCGACAACCTTATTGTGGAAAGTATTAAGATTGTTTTCGCTATTCAAAGTTCAAGCAACAAATGACGTTCAAAGTCAACAAAAAAAATGTGGATTTATGAACTCCGGCCAGATGCAACTTATGGTTTGTTTATATTCCAGGACTATACCAGAGCCGTATTGTTAAATGTATTAAGTTTTTGCCTGTCTATACATATCATGACACAGACTAATTAGGTGAATCACGACTTCAGTATGTTTGTCAAAATTTATTCAGTTCATCAAGCAATTGAAATTGCTACAAACTTTTTCTAGAACATTATAATAGCTTTGATTCTAATCGGGTATTTGACTAAATCTAATAATATAACTCGTTTTAGACCATCACACAGATTTTATAGCATAATTTGTCGCATTTTTTTTTCTATCAAGTCATTCAAAATTAGAGAACATTAAGATAATGAAAATAAATGACATTAGGGCTAAAAACATAACTTGCTAGTAAAAATTTTACTGGTAAGTGACGTCACACGCGATTTTAAATGACTACATCACATTATCTTTTGTTTATATCTTGATATATTTTTTATAATAATATTATTTTTGTAAATACTCTACTCATTTCATAATTTAATTTACAGATAAAGCCAGGAACTAAAAGCTTTGCAAGTACCTCGACATATGAAGACAAGTGTCCTAATTCTTGGTATTCCAAGGATCCCGCATCCAACTGCAGAATAAACTTGTACGTAATACAGCAAGGGATTCCAAGTTCTTAGTAAGTTTTGAGTAGTCGTACAACTTACTTACCAGTGTCCACATTACATATTAAAGCACAAGGGAGACTAACTGGAGGAGCATTGACCTACATTTTGCAACTCATTAGACAAATGCAAAGACAACTAAGTCACTCTTCGTGTCGTTGTCTTGTGACTTGTGGTTTTATTTGTTCTTATATTACAAAGCTGAAGAGTTTGTTTGTTTGTACGCGTAAATACTGGAACTATTGGTCCGATTTGAAAAAATCTTTCAGTGTTTGATAAGCCATTTATTGAGAAAGGCTAAACGATGTATACGATCACGCATTAATTGGAGCAGAGCAATAATGAAATACATATATGTTCAACAATAGGGAGAAGATGTATGCACTCTAATCCAGTAAACCCGATTTAGAAAAATCCTTAAAAATAATGACCACACGGACGAAGTAGCGTGCAACAGCTAGTATTTTTAATGATGTATGCATCTTTCCATGTTAAACATGCATAGTAGGTACATAAAAAATGATAGGGCTTTCTCTTAGACACGTTTAAATTGACCATTGTGTTGCTATCTAGGAGAACGAACACTGGACTTCCCTGGGCCCTGGCTAACACGCTCTGCCTTCACCTCATCGAACTCTTTTCTAAGCTATTTTTTCAGCCTAGTATTGTCAATATAATAGAAAAAACAGAGCTTCAGATCATTCCTCAAGTTTACGATAATTTTAAGGTAGTTTTCCACATATTTTTCAGCTATTCCTTGTTCAAGGTCCTAAATTAAAAATTATTCAATCAAGGTTTTCGTCACGTTCAAGTGTATTGGATTGGAAAGGTAAGTATTGTACATTTCAAAAGGTTTACCTTTGTACAAAATTTTAATTAATTTTCTTTACAAAGTTTACATTTTGTTACAAGAAAATTAAAGCGTTCAGGGTTATAGGTAACTCGACGCAGTGGCAGAAGAGCTAAAATTAGATAAACACAAATCAAAGTGTGCGGATATAGCGATAGCCCTCAATCCTTCCTCTTTTGTTTAAACTTCGAATTGTCTTTAGTTCTATAATAAAAAAAAAACACTTTTCAATTGGATTTTTGTTAACACAGCCGTGAAGAGCCAGAAAAAAGCATTATTCAATGTCACGTCTCAAATGTTGCCAACGGAAAATCCACATACGTTTCGATGTGAAAATTTGACATTTTACAGATGAAAAATGCACGGAAATTTCATCACGTAGTAATCTATCTTCACCTGGTCAGTGTGACGTACGTTCACGCTATCTCGGACACGTACAGTGACATACAGAAATGTTCCACACGAAGACAAAACAAAAAAAAATGCATTTTTTAATGCGTCAACTGCAGGCAATGCTTGTTACCTTGTTGCGACTGTAGCAATGTACAGAGATGTAAAATAACAAGATGTGAAAGAATAGACTTGACAAATAATAAGTAGTTAGTAACATTTTGTTATACTTTTAAATAAAAGAAGTGCAACGTTTCCATGCGTTCAAGAATGCATCCGGGAGTTTCTTTATTTTAATGTAACTCTGAATGCCAAAAAACGAAGAGTGATCGTCATCTTTGCGAGCGACATCGACTATTTATTTCCAAAGAAAAACAATTGCAAGTGAAAGCTGGTAAGTATTTAAAGAGCAGCATTTAAATGAGCTTTGCATCAGAGCCGTGCCTTTTCTAGTGTCTATATTTCTGCTTGAAAGGATTCAACCACTTGTAACTTGTTGTTCCGGACAAGTGCGGAGATGCGAATAGAACATGCTATAAACCCACGGGCTAAAACGTCATTTTTTTCCAACCCAACGAATTCAATCGAACAAGTCCACTTTAAACTGTATTTTTATTCAAATACTCATTCCTTAGCGATCGAATCTTGAATGTTACCATAAGAATGTGTTTTAAAACCAATAAAGATGTGTTTTTTATTTTTGTTTTTGTCATTCAAATAATACCAAACTTTTTCTTTTAAACAGTCAATAAGTAAGGGATAAACGTAAGTAAATACACACTTACAGTCAGTTTTAAATATTCACGTGTCAATAAAATATGGACACGGCAACAAACAACCGAATAAGACGCGAATTTATTATGTTAAAGTATTCCTTAGAGTCGCAAACACCCTTAATTTTATTTATTAGGTTTCGACTCACTCATGGCAGGGAAACTCCGATCCTTTAAGTTTAGTATACGTGAGAGGGATATACGAATAATGTTTTCAAATTCAAGGGACAAAATGCCAATCAAGTTGTTATCCCTGTACGTCGTAATACTGCAATTTACATGGTTATTTTATCAGGAAATGGCAAAGAGAACATATTCGTTACCGTTCTAAATTTTTAAATAAAAAAGGAGTGGCAAACTTATTTCATTATTTTTTTCTTTTACATACCATATGGAAAAATCTAAGAGAGGCCTTTGCCCTGCAGTGGGACAGCAATGGCTGAAGAAAAACATATATATCATATGACATGCGTAACTTTATTATGCCAATAACATGTCATTTAAAAAATATATCGATCTTTGACAGAGCGATTTCGGAGCGATTAGGATTCCAGAATTATGGACAAACTACTTTACTCTTTCCCACATTACAGGAGCGTTAAGTCTAGCACAGTGGTTCCCAAACTTATTTTGTGAATAAATATTTTTTTAGCGCCCCCATTTTTTCACCTGTTTAAAAACCACTATAACTTGAAGTTAAGTTAATTAATTATTGGGACCTATATAATATGCATATTAACGGAGAATTCTAAACGAAACTTTTATTATAACCCGCAACTTGAAACCTGACCGCAGTTGGTAACATACAATCACAACGTCCCCATTTTCTTTCTGGGTCTCTTACCGCCCCGCATGAGACCTGCAGCGCCCACAAGGGGGCGTTATCGCCCACTTTGGGAAAGACTGGTCTAGCACATCAGAATATGTACAATTTTTCATAAAATAAATTATAAGGCATTATTAAGAATTTCGTAAATATTAGCACTTTACAGATTAAGTAATTGAATCGGAGTAAACTCGGTTTACTTTAATATAAACTACATGAAGACATGGTTTCCAATACACGCGCTAAGTTAATTCTACGGTCGCATACTGAGTAAAGTTTGCTTGATATCAACTCAGTGATAACTTGATTATGTATCGACAGGATGTGGCTCTACGTTCAAGGAATTTAAGGCTAATGCAAGGCAGGCTTTAATAATTTGCATCGGAAAATAGAATTAGTATAGCGATAAAAGATGCGATGATCCAATATAACTTTTATTTTTCTTTGAAATTATTTCGAACGGCGATTTATATGAAATGCGACTTCGTCCAAGTGGTTAGAAGATCTTGAACCGTTTTCGCAGCTCACGCAATGGAAGCCATCAAAGATGAATAATTTTCCCATTTTTTCCACATTTTAGATTGTATCTCCGCTCCTATTATTCGCAGCGTGATGTTATATAGGTAGCCTATAGCCGTCCTTGATAAATGATCTATTCAACACATAATTTTTCAATTCGAACCAGTAGTTCCTGAGATTAACGCGTTCAAACAAACAAACTCTTCAGCTTTATATATTAGTAAGTATAAGTATATATAGATTAGTATAGATATATAGATATAGATCAATAGGCAAAAGGTAAGTACTAGGTTAGCTAGCTAGGTTAGGCTATTACGTACAAAAGGCCATTTAGTTTTATGATCATGTGTTTACACAAACGTACGTAAGTCAATCAAAGTGAAATAATATTAAACTTAAGAAACCGTAAAATGAATGACGAATAAAAGCATCGAATAAACATCATCAATTGATTTTGAAATGGCCATATTGCAGGCGGTGTACAATAAACAATCAAATTGACCAATAAAGCCAGCCAATATAGCAGTAATAGACATTCAGCATCAAACAACATTATTAAAAAAGTTTACTGTGCACCCCACAGTATAACAAGAACGCAAAAGGAAAATATTCCCTTGAAGGTCAAGAAACTTGAACACATGTGTGACACTTCCTAAATAATTGAACAGCCGGCGAACTAAACTAACAGTTAAATTGATTATAGGCAACGAACCCTACAAGTTCATGTAATCACTCAGAATAATTTCAACTCAGAGCTCCCCCTATTTACCTGTTATAATTAATTGTCGAAATTTAACCACTTTCAGTTTTCGTTGGCGATGTCAACAATACGGTGCCTGTATTGTGTACTCTTAGGTACCTAATTAGCTACCTCTATATAGTTTAAGGTGGGTCTAAGGACTAGAGTAGAGTAGCTATGCTTAGATGAAGCACGGAACCTGACATATGACGTCATAAAGCCTGACTCCAGATGTGGGACTCGTACATACATATAGCACAATAGGTTAATACACCGACATATAAGCTTCATATTTGTTTACGTTTTTTACTTCTTCACCCGCAACATCTGGACTAATTTTGAAAATATTTGTTTTGGATGTCAAAAAAGCTATTCAGGCTGCACTTAATATTTTAAGACGTTAGTAAGATTAAAATATTTTTTTTAAATAACAAAGTATATAAATTTAAGGCACAGATGAGTTGCAAATTTAGGAAAAGAAGCTGAAGAAGAAAGTAGGTGACCGACATTAATTCTACACTACTTTAACTCCCTAAATAAAATACGTAAGTGCCCAAAACAATTTTTCGCAATGCCTGCACAATGTAAGAGTCATTCTAATTCTTTGTTTCTCGTCGATATTTTTACAACAAAGAATACAGAATGAATCGCTGGCAAAAAAAACCTTAAAAATGTGTCCTGAAAGCAGTAAAAACACACTAATGCCCTATAGAAAAATGAAGTTAATATGTTTTTTCCTAACAGAAAAGACATCTCCTGGTCAAAACATGAACTTAATAGCGAAAGGTTTTGATACTAGATGGCAATAGTAGCGTGTAAATAATGTGTAAACCTTCCTTTCAACTATTTCCGAACGCAAACAAAGTTGGCATTGGCATTTAACAGTGTAAACCAACTTATTTTCGAAGCTTATAAAAGCAACATTAAACATTTGGTCATCTCTGTCTAACCGACGGCAAATAGAACTCCAGTAGCGACACTGCATTCTGAAACTCATGCCAAGTTTCTAATACCTCATTGGTTGAATTTAGTAGGGTTATAGCAAATGGCATCGCGTGAAAATGACAGCTTGTTCTGTGAACGATAAAATTATTTTTATTGAAATAATATAGGTTGCTGCTCCATAATTTTATAAATATTATTTAAACCAATAATAGTTAAAAACGATTAAAATAAAGTGTTTATTAATTTCATGCTAAATAAGAAAATAAGCTATTTTTCTCATCTATCAGATGTTCAGTGACTGATCTTGTGTTATCATTATTTTGTGTATATTGTTGTAAGTGCTGCAAAAAAGTGCAAAAATGACGGAAAGTAATCCAGTAGTCATGGCTTCTGCTAATGGTTTAATAGACAAATCCAAAGAACTCCAAAAGGAGATTCTTATGGAAAAGCTGAGGTCCAAAACATCACAGTTCAAAAACTTAACAGAGACGTCTAAAGGCGTGCGGCTAGCTTTGCTGGTTTGTAACTTTTTTAATAACAATATAATTATTATGTAAATCACATCAGTAATCAGGAATTTCATATGCAGTGTTTTGAGTGTTTTCCAAACAACTTGAAAATTAGAAGAACAACAATTTGATAGAAAATTCTTTGATTAAAAGTCTTATAACAGGTTTGGAGTTGGTAAAAAAAAGATTATAAAACAAATATTCTTATAAACAACAGTCAACTGCTATTCCACTAAGCTTTTAATTACAAGCAGAATTTATTATTCTCCACCTATGTGTGTTAAACCAAATTTGCATAGATTCAAGTATGATTTTCTAAAAAGTACTTTCTGCAAATCATGACCCGTGACTAATATTCAATTTGAATACAGCCATTATTTACTATTCAAATTATGTCAAGAAACCAATACCTAATAATGTTTTGCTTCAATGAAATCATATCCTTCTAATATGTATGCACAACAAGCCCTCTGCCCTAACTAAAATCAGGCCGAGGCACAGTCCTGCATGCTGCTGAAAAGTTCATATTGCATGAAGCTCCTCATTAATTAATACTTTATACCTGCAACATCCTAACAGATGATATTTTATAATTAATAACAGTATACTGCCATGGTGTAACTAAAATACTATTATGCCAAGGAAATAAAAATCGATCGATCTGTTGTGAATTTTTAATATCTTGAATAGTTTTGGAAATTCGCAAACACAGATTTTTTATTTTTGTTTGTAGTACATTTTAGGAGTACAGATACATAAAATGTAATTATTACTACTTACATTTACTTTTTATATACAAACACATAACATGTTACCAATTTTATGATTAGGAATGAAATGAATTGATTAATAACTTATTCCAATCATTGACTATTAAAAACTAGCCAGAAGTAGAAAAAATAATGTGCTAATAACATGTGCAGGTACATAACCCTATTCAAAAATGTATACATCCACCTGTGCCAACAAATTTATACAACACAGAAAGGATTCCAATATTGCTTTCTCTCTTTTATCTTCTTAGTCCTACTACTTCCTCCTTTAAAAATCTACAATAACTACACCAGATACTCAATAGCTTTCCTTGTTCATAAACAAAAAGAACTCTTTAAAATATAATTCCATAGAATATTCAACTATAAATGGCATTTCAATATTATCAAAAAAAAGTAATTAAATCTCAATAGTTTATAAGAGTAGAACTTGTTGAAATGACAGTATCAGCAGAATATTTACATAATAACACCACACCACCATAATTTCTCCATGAGCTCCAATAAATTTCATTAAAAAATGGATAGACTACACAGATAGAAAGCTTTTGAAACAAAAAATTCATAATATTATGTGTTATCTATTTTAAGGAAATACCATATAGTAACATTATATTTAATTTTATAAAACACCATTTTTCGCTTTTCCAGGACAAAAGATGGGGTATAGATAGTGCTGATCGAATGATATTACAGAAGTGCCTTGACAGTTTACAGCACTGTATTAAAGTTAGTTCCCTACAGAGTCTGATTGAAAGGCTGGAGTGCTTGTCCCGACAACTGGGGTTTGTATGCTTTATTTATGTTATGTTGGTAACTCTGAACTTATTTACATTGAATATTATATAACAATTAATGTTAAGAAGCTCTAGACAGCGCTGTTTGAAGTCAAACCCGGTGGCCATTGACTAATAAACACTTCTACCAAAAAAATTAGGAAACTTATATCTTATTCCTAAAATTGTAACAGAAAGTAGTTAATCATACTAAAGGCGAAATGTCATTTTATTTTTATTTTTACTTACTTTAGTTACAATATTTATATCACCAAAGGTAAAACCCACATTCTTTGTTTACTGATATAAATATATTGTAATTACATTTCTGTCTATTATATTAATGAAGACATCTTGTGTGTTATTCTTATGAATTACAGTCAACCTGGAACTTCATAGCATAATATTGAATTATAACAAAAATCTTTGGAAATCGATTGCTTATAATAATAGCATAATATTTATATGTTTTGTTGAAAAACATCCAAGGAATCCAAATTTTAGAAATAGATTGTAATTATTTTTGGTATTGTTAAAATGTGCTTCTATCTATCTCCTTAAACCTCAAAAATTTGAGCATGCAGAACAAGCAATGAATTCAATTGATTTCCTTTTTATATTTCAAAACTTTGTGAAATATTTAGTTAAATTAAAAATATGTATACAGGGTGAGTCTGGTTTGAATGAAGGTATCTTTAAATGTCTAGATCTGTAGTTCCTTGAAGCTATTTTATTATTATTTTCAAGCTTAATTTATGTTGAAAGTTCTAGCTGATTATGTATTATATAAACTTAATTACTGTAACAGGTTGTTTTCAAACTTTAAAAGAGCAGTATTTTATTTATTTCAGACTGAAATTCGTAGTGGGCACATCAGGAGTAAACCTATTCATATCATCGGATATGTTTTATTTAGAAATTTTAGTTGAATCATCTGGGTCTGTAAAAGATGTTAAAATTCACCATGAAGGAAAAGTGAGTACAAATAAAAATTTATGGGAGAAGGTATCGGTTTTATTTCCTTTATTCTTCATTAAATACTTATTATTTAATATGTTTATTACCTGTTTAACAGATTGAGCAACAGAGTTGTGAGGAGCTGGTGGCTTGTATATCTCGCGGGGACTTTGCCGACTTTACAGCTCAGCTCGAAGGCTTGACCGCTGTGTATCAACTTAATGCTGAAAAAAAAGTATCCACTCCATCAATTCCTGTTATCGGTGACGTCCGCAGGGTGTGTAGAGTGAGCACTGCCTGGGCAATGTTGTTCCCTAATTCTTTTTTTTTTTGTTATTTTTTGGTTACTTATTTTTTTACTTTTTTTCTAAATCCAACATTGCCTTGGCAGTGCTGACCTTAGACACCCTGTTGGCAGTTTATTACATACGTAACTTAATTAGTCTTTACAAGATGTTTTTATATTCAAATTATCTTACAGATTAAATGCAAAGCATTCAGTGCTTTGCAGAGCTTAGAAGAGGACTTGTGTACTATGAGGCAACTACAAAGCTTCATTAAAGATCCGTGGGCACAAGTCCACAAAAGTCCTATTGGGTTCTTACAGAAGCGGAGAGGAGGTCAGTACTCTTTTAGTCTTCTGATTATTAAAAAAAGAAAGGCAAGCAAAAAAAAAATCTGTAGTAGAGTCCACACCAACTAAATACACATTAACTCATTTCAGGCCACGCAATGCGACTCACATACTTCGTATCACCATACGAACTCTTGGATAAAGACAAAGGACTACAGCCACTGACAGTAGAACTGCTAACATTAGGCAAGCCATCAGCGTCTAGCGGTCTTGCTTCACTGGTTACCCCTTCTTACACACCAATCGGTCATTCAGCAACCGTACTTCTAGAAGGTTCTACGCCTAATAAGCTGCAATTATCGCCTATTATAACTGGTGGACAACGGCCTGGGAAGGGGTAAGTCTTGAAACAAAATGTGCACTTTCGGCCCAAATATTACATTTATGTGGTATTGTTCACCTCGGAGATCAGACATGTTCTGTATTAGAATCGGCTAGCGAGACACTTTAGGATATATCTTACAATATGTGTGTGCATGAAAAGCAAAGCGTCTTTCTTCCTGCAAACTGCATAGTTTTACCATGTCACTCACAGTTTGACTATAAAGATTCAATATTGTGAGATATACAGCCACGTGAGCTAAGCTCTATATGTATAGCTCAAAAATTAAAAGATATGACTCACATGACTATAATGTATTTTTTTGTCTAAACAGAAATCCTGTGTATGCTCAACTGGTACCTCAAAACAGTGCAATGCTGCCAGCCTGCTTTACGCTAAAGCTATCACAACCCACACCGCTGTGCGCCGGTCTTGCGAAACTCATACAAGCCACTACCGATGTATGTACAATTTCCTGAACCACATAGATCCTAATCAGTATTGTAATAATCCCGCTATTCAAAATAATATTTACATATTTACGTAGTTGACTGCCCTAAAATAACTTCCAAGTTACATTACAAAACAAACTGTCTTAATTTTAGAACCTTTGAATATCCAATTATTATATAAACTTATAATATTTGTATTGCTTGAGATACAAATCCCATACAGTGTGCCATATATATCATTGTATGGATCTTTTAAATATAAACAACATAGTATGCAAATGAACTAGGAATAGCCCTAATGAATATTAGTCTTTCAAGAAGGAACACTAGGCAAGAAGAACATTCTCTTTCCATTTAAGGTCTAGCTTCTGTCGCTATTATAGTCTTGATCTTTTCAGGTGGAAGTAGCGGGTGACTGGGCGAACGCTAAGCCTATGTTGGGATTAGTTGCTCAACAAGCTTATAATAAATTAACCCCTGGCAAAGTAATAGAATTGAACCTCAGCAAAGGACTGTTTGTGGTGAGTTATTCAGTTTGTGATATCATGTATGTAGGTGGCAAACATTACATTACATATCTATTGCATGTTGCTGAATTAATGTTTAAAAGATATTGTGATTGTGACAAGATCCTAAGATGTTCTTCCAGAATTAGTCTATATGGAGATAAAACTACCCCATAAAAGTATAATCAGCCGATAAGTCAGCTCAATTTTCTTTCTGAGAAATTGTACGGCGTTCTAGAAAAAGCCATGCTCAGAACAGGTTAGGCTTTTCCAAAATACTTTGTACAGTCAGCAACAAAAGCAATTACCTACACAAGTTACGTTTGGAAAGTAATACAGGGTGGTTTCCTAACACGCTGTGTATTGTTTGATGCAGTACCTACCAGAGCAGACGCAGTGCTACTTCCCGTGCGAGACTCGCGGGCTGGAGGGCTGCCTGGTCACCAGCATTCCCTTCTCGCACCCGTCGCACGTGGCGCCGCTGCTCGCCTGTCTGCGACAACAGGCGCTCTTCAACACGCTTATAGCTAGCTGTGTTCGCATGCAGTCTAAGCAATGTCAGTTTTTTATTTATATTTTTCGACTGTTCATTTTAGGGTATGTGAAAACTAATACTCGTATCAACTTAATCAAGGGTTCAATGTTTTCTTTTAACTTGTTCTGAAACTTATTAATTCAAAGTGACATCAAAAATGAATAACTTATATTTAGTATCACTATGAACCTTGAACCGTTTTTAGCGTATGCTAATTAAATATGTGTGGTACTTGTGTAGTCGTGGAGCTGGAGAGCGTGCTGATGTTCGAGGTGAGCGCGTTGTCATGGCAACACATCTCGATCTCGCTGGAGCACCCGGGCGACGAGAGCATGGCCACGGTGGAGCTGGAGCTGGGCGAGCCGGCCGCGCCGCGCGCCGCGCTGTGCACGCTGGCCGCGCCCGCCAGCGAACACGTCGACGAGTACATCACGCGCGTGCTGCAGAAGACGCACTCCATACCCATCACGCTGAGGTCATACATATTACATGTATAACAAAATATCTTAGTCATAGCTGTTCTAAAGCCGGTCTGAACTGTTCCTCAGAAAATGTTAGAAGCTCTCCCTTGGTTTTAATCGGTAAAAGACCTTACTTTTACAAGACTGGAACATGTCAAAGAAGATTTACCAAGTTCAAAAAATGTTAATTCTTCAAAAATCCAACTTTACAGTCAATCTTACACAGAGACCTTCTTTTAAGTAAATAATGTCGAAGAAAATCTTAATACCGAAAAAAACAAAAACTCCTTGCACTTAACTTGTAGATTAAATTGGATATTACCGGCAAATGTTATGACAATATTTTCAAATGCAGGGCACTCATCAAGATATGGGAACGCGAAGCAGCCAGCAAACAATTAAATGGCGGTTACTCAGCTCTGGAGCCAAATTTTAGCTGTGGCCTCGGAGGGCTCGACCCGGGTGGTGACCATGTGAAGCAAGAGCCGGGCTCCATGCACTCGCGGCCTATGTTCCCCTCCAGCGTCAACCATCCGCACCAAGGCGGTAAGATCAGCTACTCAAGATCTGAAATGCTATTTCATTTCTGTATTTATATCTCTTATCCCCTGTATTTTGACGGACTTGTTGGTCTATTGGTTAGTGATCCTGAATGCTATACTGGAGGTGGTGGGTTCGATTCCCACCCAGGATAAATGTTTATGTGATGAGCATGATCATTTGTTCTGTGTCTGAGTGTAATTTATCTATATTATGTGTGTATTTAGAAATATAAAAGTATGTTTATCAGTTGTCTAGTACTCAATACAAGCTCTGCTTAGTTTGAGACTAGATGGCGTTGTGTGAAAGTTGTGGAATATTATTATATAATTTCTTCTTAAATCTTCATTCAAAAAATCTTAATAAATGTCATATGTTGTATCATCCGTACAGGGGCATATCTTTCTGAGCAACAACATCATCTATCAGTCATGTGCCAAGATCCAAACGCGAGCGAAGTAAAACCGCAACAAGAAGAGCGAAAATCTAAAAAAAGAAAATCTGACGATGTTTGGTCTTCGAGTCAGAAAAAAGGCAAGCAGGGTATCACGGAAATGATGGACACTGATAGCGAGAGTGAAAATTCCGATGAATATGTTAACGAGGATGAGAATACTGTTAATAGTAATTCTACGAACGATGATATCGAAGGGCGGGAGTCGTCGGTGTCACAAAACGAGTTCGCCTCGGACATGGAGCTGTCGGCTATGGACGCGACGGACGCGCTCGGAACCAACGACAACAGGACGTCGTCCGATATGGACAACTCGAACGATGGAGACGTCGACGATATTATCCGGTAAGTCATTTTTATAGATATCAACTACAAATAGAGAATTTACCTACCGGCCTTAGAGTACAATGATAACTCTCAATTAATTTTGCTCTACTTTGAACGAATATACTGTAACCTTTCTTTTTGCCTTGTTACAGGAATTCTTTTCAGAAGTCTGATCACAAAAGGCAAAAACTTAAAAATAAAGATTCAGAATTACGAACGGGCAGGAGCTCGTCCCTCCTATTGGACCTAACCGAAGGGAAGGCTTATATGCCGTCATCGGTAAGCATTACTCCAATAGGTAGTACAGCGAACCCTCCGAATGCAGGTACCGGCTCAAGTATTACTTCGATGCTATGCCTGGACAGGCGGCCGGGTATTGAAATAATACCCATTACTTCAGCTGCACCCGCTGCTTTACCCAGCTCCATTACAATAACTCCGATTACGTCAACCCAAATGAAGAGCTTAGATGACAGAATCAGGTCTGAGAAGAAGTCAAGCAAGTCGGGGGAAGAGCGCAGCAAGGAGAAGAAAAAAAAGCGAAGGAGAGACGATTCAATGGGCCCCCCTGAAAAAGTCCCACCCAAACAAGATCCCCTCACCAAACCAGTTTCAGTCAGTATTAAGCCCACTGATGGGTCCCCTTTACGCTCAACTTCCCCAAACTCGCTTATTAGGAAATTTAGCCCAAGTCCAACACATGGTAGGTCGGTATCAATTACCAAATCACCGAGTCCTAGCACTGTAAAAGGTATGGGTAAGCCGTCGGGGACATCTAGTCACCACAGTAGCCCAAGGCATTCACCAGTTCAAAATAGTCCTAAACATTTACCTGGTTACTCGAGTCCAAAAAACCACAGCATCTCGTCCCCTAAGCATAGTTCTTCGGGGTCGGGAAAGCCTAGCATGTCAGCACTCAAATCAGCAACTAGCGGATCCCCCTCAGGTAAATCGGGAACGACAGGGTACGATCTTACAAAAAAGATATCGAAAGATAGCTATGGTTCTAGCTCAATGACTTCTAGAGATAAAGAAAAGAAACATTCCAGCTTGTCTTTTTCTAGTTCCGATAGGAGTAGTCCGAAGTTAAAAAACCCAATCAAACTTAAACAGTTAGAAATTACTCCCATTTCTTGTGATAGTCCCGTTACTGAGCCATTAATATCCCCTCCGAATATAGAAGTAAACAAGTCGAATGCTCCCAGTCAAGCTCGTAACAGAAAAGGTTCTCTTAGCGCTGTGATAGATAAACTAAAGTCTGCCCAGCACTGCGGCACAGATTCCGAAATAAGTTCGAAATCTAGTAGCTCTTCCAGTAATGCTAAGTTTTCAGATCCAAAACAAAGTATGACCGGCAGCAGTGGAAAACTTAACGATAGCAAAAATCAAGAATATATGGTCAAGCCGAGCTCCGACGGCATGAAGATAACAATTAATAAGACCAGAACAAAAGACTCTTCGAGCAGTAGTTCCAAACTGAATTATAGTAGCTCAAGCTCGAAACAATCGTCGCCACAGCTCACTCCACCGAGCCAGGGCTCTCCCAAAACCCACACCGGTTTAAAACCAGGCGTCATAAGTGGACCTGCTTCTAAAAAAACTCAAGTTATGCAATCTTCCAAGTCAAGCAATGCTACGTCAGGTTCGACACCCCCTAAAGCAAATATGAGCCCTTCCGATTCGTCCGGCTCTAGTAATCCAAATATGCCGAAAGTGCCTTATTCTAAATCATCAAGCACAAGTAGTACAGGTATCAATTTATCCAAATCAGCTTCTAAATCTAGTTCTGGGTCTCCTAAAAGCAGCAGCACGGACCTAGCTAAAATAATGAGAGATAGGGAACGAGAAAAAGCCAGAACTAAACTAATGAGTAATTCAGAGAAGTCCATTTTTTCTTCTAAATCAGAACGTCACTCTAGTCCTAGCGGGTCTAGAGACGAAGTAGACGGTGACAGGTTCAAGACATCCAAGGATGCAAACTTTCTTGTAGAAGGCCTAATCAAACCTCTGGATACTAGCAAGTTTCAAATTCCCAAGCTAAAAAATCAAAACACCCCTGATAAAAACAGTCCTGCGGCTCAATACGACAATCGATCTTTGGTCAATGATTTTGCTCGGTCTCTGGAGCAAAGCAAATACCAGTTTCAACACTTTGATAATCCAAGTGCCAGACCGGGCGATTCCCTACAAAAGTCAGCATACCCTTTAAACGTGCCTAAACCATTACTAAATATGGGCAGCATGAGTCCCAAAACAATCCCTCCTGTTAAAAATGAACAGTCTGATAGGCCCTTAGAATTTTCCAAAGCAATGGCCGACAGTATATCGAAAGGGGAAAGCCCACAACGAAATAAGGATGACTTAAAAGATGGTTACCCAGCATCATACCCAATCTTGCCCCTGGACTTTAAAACTGAAATGGCAAAGGGATTTGCCGCTCCAAAAGGCAGCTCTGAAGACAGAAAAGGCGCCGACTCTTGTATGAAGCCTCCGGCGAGCGGGTCTGTGGCGCGCAGTGGGGCCACAACGCCGCAGGAAGCGGCTGAGATGTTACTGGATTTTTCATCGTCGTCGGGCAGCAAAGTGTCGGGCATGGTGGCCGTGCGGCCCGTGTATCCGTCCTCGCCCGCGCTCGCGCTGCAGCTGGCCAAAAGCCCCGCGCCATCGCCGCTAGTAGCGCCCTCACCACACTCTAACTCGCCCTGCATCACCGACGATGAACTTATGGACGAAGCGCTCGTTGGCCCGGGAAAATAAATACAACCAGACTCACACCGGGGCCTCGCCGTGCCCGCGTCGATGGCTGCTGTTAGAGCGACAATTCTATAACAGCCTACAAATTATATATTCAACGAACCAAGTTATTATACGACTTCTTGTGTAATTTTTTCATCAATAATTATTTATCAAGTAAATTATTCTTAAACTTTCTCTCTATTTGTATTTTATTGTAAAACTAGTTTCTAATTTAAAATGAGTTTTTATTATAATTAATGACCTCAGATATTAATTTAATAAGTAAGAAGTTTGTGATTAAATATATTTCAATATCATATTTGTGTCATACTTTACATATTGATGTAAAAAGATGATTTACGATTCCATCTATTGTTGTTAACGAAAATAACACTTAAAACAATGGCCATGAATATAATACAATTTAGTGTACAATATTTGTTTCCTAATTTAAGTAAATAACCAGATTACAGTTATTGTAAATAATTAAATTAATGTCTAAAATGATACTGAATTAATCTTGTTGGTAAGGCATTTGTGCTTATAGATTTTGTAGAAATAAATTGAAAATCGATCAGTATTTTCGTATTTTTATTTAATAAATAATATAAATAAATTACAATAAGTTACACATAATGTATCAAAATTAATATCTATAGAATCTAAGAGAGCTTGGGCGATAATATGAGTAGTAGGGGTAAAAGTTTTGATATCTCCTGTACGGCGAGAAGGGGTACCTTTGATATTGTCTTCGGATAGTAAACCGTCGCCTCGGGGGCATCCTTTGTCTCTTCCTAAACACGAGTGGAATTGGGGCGAATCCTGCGGCGGTCTCCATAATTTCATCTTTAATCCTGTCACCTAGGATGTTGTCAACATATCTGTCGCCAGATAGATAGTCTTCATCGTCAGTTTTGATTGCGTTCTGGGAGTCTAAGGTGTCTTCGTCTAACGGCGTTAATTCTTCTTCAATAAGTAAGTCAATTTCACCATCGCCATAGCTTTTTATGTTATTACCAGTGCCAATTATGGGCATAAACTCTTCATTCGTTTCCACTTCACTTTCAAGTAGTCCAGTTTGGGTTGTATTTTCTTCTGGCTTAATGTCCTTATTTTCCGGTAAAGATTTTTCATTTTCCCCCGTAATTATATCTTGTAGAACGGATTTTGCAGTAACACAACTTATGCCTAATATTAGAGATAAAATTACAGACGCCTTCATTTTTTTCTGAAACAATATTTTGTATTTTAGAATGTCTACTAAACAAGTTCAAATGAGAAATAATGTTAGTAACGAAGACTTATATTATAGAAAATCCAGGTCAAAGAAAGGTGTATGGTGAGGCACTAATAACGTTTGTCAATAAAATATTATGAGACAAACTTTCGGAATTCCTAAAAATACCCAAAATCTAAACAAGATTGTTCCTATTTAAATTTCCAAGAAAGCATGACTCCAACGGATTAGCACTTGAAGTGGGTAATGATCAGTAAACTTTTTTCAGCTGGAAAAACCTATTCATAAATGTAATTAACTTTTACGCTGCGGCAAGTAAAACCACACCTCACCTCACTTCTTTAGACTTATGAATATCAACCTCAATTATAGACAATTAATTTAAAAGTTAGACCACTTACCTAATATCTTTGACGACATGGTTTCCATAGCGGCCTATGCACTCTAGTTTCCTCTGGGTTCTTTCTTCTCTGAGCTCTTAGTTCGTTGCGCTTTCTCAGTGCCTTCATGGCGAATCGTGGTAAAAATGGATTTTGAGCTTCCGCTGTTTCCATCATTTCATCAGCACCTGCAGCAGCCGCGGTTATCTCATTTCGAATATCCTTTGGACCTTCCAAAGACTTTGAATCAGTGACGATAATTAAAGTAACAGTGAATAATAGAATTAAAAAGATCCTGCAACTGAACATCTTGATGCCAGTTAAACTTGTCGTGTCAGGTAAATTCGGAGGCTGACTGTTGCAGTGATGGCTAATCCCTCTATATCCAATGCTGAGCGCGTGTTCATGTTTTATAGGGACGGTAATTAACATCGGATGACACACATCTGGTGCATCTGTTTACCCTATGGCGTTATTTTAGGAAATGTAACGGATCATTTGGCCGCTTCCAATTATCGCGTCCTCGACTCACATTCATAGGCTGGTACCCAACAGTAAGACCTACATTATCGTTACGGATATACAACCTGCGTAGTCAATGATTCACTTCTTTCCCCCCACGTTAACGTAACATGTTTATTTTAATACATTCACATATTCAGTGTAAACAAATAAGAAAGCCGGCCAGAATTTGTCATATTACAAACACCCATCACAATGGGTTATCAGCGCTTGACACAGTTTTATAATTCAACAATGATTTAAGTATTGTTGTCATTGCGAATTTAATAACAGAAAAGTAAGAATCGAAAAATATTATGTAAATATCTGAATAATTCATTCAATTTCAATTAATGTAGGTACATACTTAAGTAGTAATTTAAAACCGTAAACACGTTTAACGTCATATGGGAGTGGTTACTGGTATCAATAGGTGTGGATCCAGTAATCATTACGTAGGTATTCATTTAACAGGCCAACACCGTGAACTTCCCGTCGGTAACGCTACTGCGTAACACAATGACGTAGCTGTCAACACTGCAACAAAATAGTTAAATACCAACTGATTGTAGGTATTAGATTCTGTGGCAAACGATCTCAAGTCGTACCCTTTAATTAAAGGGAAGATTGTTTTTTTTTTGTATAGTCAAGCTAATAATTATTCATAATAAAAATCGTATGTTCGCTGGGAACTTAATAGATCTGGACATGGGAGTTAAATATTAGGCACGCAAGGCAATCTGCATTCATGTCTCTTTTAAAATAAAATAATGAAACTGATGTAACACTATGAATTTGAACATTGGTTTACATATCAGTCATTGTCAAGGTGGCCATGATTCATTAGGTCATGACGCAGTATCAACAATTTTAAAACACAAACAACATGCTAAAGGCCTGTACACACGGCGTAAGTTAAACGCGGCGACGCACGCGTGAATTTATCTCGTTTGTTTATCTAATACTAGTACGTAAGCATGCGTCTTCGGCCCGTGTGCATAGGACTTAATGAATAGACCTATTTTAATAAACTTTCAATTAAAGTTGTTGATCTGAAACTTTGAGATGTTTACACTTAGTAGGCAACTAAGTAGGTACTCACTGCATACAAACATAATTATAATAGTAGGTAATTTGTACAATTCTAGCAAAAATATTGCGCAAGCATTTAAATATAGTATTATGACATATTAAAATGCCTAATAATAAACAACAGGAAAAACCCCTCGGGGCTAGTCGTTCTCTCTCTCCATGGGAATAACGCATGACCAGAGGGTACATTAGTATGCTTTTTCAAACCTTGATATAAATAAAAAATGTGTCTGAAGGTATATGTAGGAGCATACAGCCGCAGGGCAGCTTGTGGTGAGCTGTTTGTGAGTAGCGACTCAATGGACGCCCCCGTGCACGCCTTTAAAAAGGACCGGGTCTCTTCTCATGACGTTAACCCGTGTATGGAAAGAGAACAACAGGAAAATAAAGCTTAATGTGTATCATTCAGAGCTATGCGATGCTAACTTTGGTATTGTAATTTGAGCACCCGTTGTAAATGTAACAGACTCATTGAACTAAATTGTACGTGGCATGAAAGACGTCAGGCGTAGACGTAGACCAACCTACCAACAGGATTGTGCGAAAGTGTTACCGCCGCCATCTGGGTTTTAGTAAGTAAAACTGACACTCCCTTCCGCTCGACCCAAAGCGTGAGGAGTTATTTGACAAATTCCCATCCGAAAGAAATCCCCCAAAGGTCCATCACTTCACCTTCATTATAGAAAATATAAGACGTATAATGAACGTATCGAAATGAAAAGGACGAAAAATGAGGACAAAGGCGACCAGGTAATAGCTGATTTGATTTAAATTAAAATTCGTAGCGAAGATCCAAAAAATCACTTTAAAACGTCTTTAGGTCAATTTTATTAAAAAGTTAGTCTTTTACTATGGTGACTAGTAGGTACGGTGGGACAATCTCAGTCCGATATTTTGTAGTTTATCTACGGACAAGATGGTAGGCCTTGTAAGCTTGTAATCTTTACAAACCCGCCAACTATATGTGAGGATAAATGGCTAACTACACTGTGATAAGCGAAAACTAACATTAAAATGAGGTCGTTTACTCCATTTGCTTAAACGTTTTGTCCGATTTTTTTGCACTTTAAAAAGGAAGGAAAATGATTCGACCTTAACACTCTAGGCCTTGTCCTTAGGTAGGTACCTAAATAAATGCTCTTTTATTTTAAATTTATGTTTATCCAAAAAGTAGGTTTCAAGTCGGCAAGTTTAGTCAATTCTGCGAATACTTGTCTATTAAATATTTTAAGTCAGGATTTTTTTTAAAGACTCCCGCTGTAAGTAATTTATTCATTACGAGGCGAGGGTTTTAAAAACATTCAAATCACATGCACAAACACAACCAGACTCAAGACAAGCATTTGAGGATCTAACAAATGCTTGTCCTACGTGAGGATCGAACCCGCGACAAGTCGCACTCAGCGGATTTGGCGTAGTGAACTCAACCACTCGGTTACCGTGCGTTTTCTTCATCTATACGCAACTTAAGTAATAAATACATAAGCACTAAGCTCCTACTCCGCTCTTTATATTTTCCTACGAATTTTCTATTCTGCCAACACAGTAATCGGAAATCCACCTTCAATACAATGAATTTCCAATTTTTCAATTAAAAGAACTGCTAAAAAGAATACGAATAGTCTCAAATTCAATCCAATTTCCATTCATTCGGATTATTGCGGTGTAAATGAAAATACCGAACATATTTTTTCCTACGCAGGGATCGAAGCTACAACATGTCACGTAGTAGTAATATGAAAGAATTAAAAAAATTAAGAGAAAATTTGAAGGCATTCAAGTTACGCTCATTTAACCCTTATCCTTATCTTTATAAAGCGCATGACAAAATTTCGTCACAATGATGATTCACCCATCAAATGAAAAATTGCACAATAATTTGGTACAATTACCTACTGTCACAGGAGAACTTTGACAAAAACGGCTAATTTAATATTACTTTATTTTTTACTAAGTATAAATAGTAAAATTGTAGAACTTAGTTTTACGTAGTAAAGTAATTTTTAGCAGGCTGAAATTTTCAGAGTAGCTTCAAACCCGATGACAATGTTATTCACTACTATAAAAAAGGCTGGACCGATTTTGATAAAATTTTAATGGAGTGACATTTAAAAGCGAGGGCTTTTCGATTTTTTATTATTTAATGTGAATTACCGTCCTAATAGCACCTTTTTTATTAAATGTATTATCCTTTAATGCTAATGATTTTATTCAGGGCGTTTTATTGTAGTGCAAAGACCTCCACAAGTACAATAACTCGAACGCTCTTTGTTGAATCGTGTATCAGGCCAGTTTTTTAGTGAACCATTTTTTTGTTTTTATTATTCTTGGATGAAAGAGAGATTCCACTCTACGCCTTTTGTTGAGTCGTCAATCTGCCACAAACATAATCATTATTACATCAAGACGTGTCGTGACGTGACGTGACGTGTGACGTGACGTGACGTGACGTGTGAAATTGAAAATAATTAACACAGAAATCCGGATAAAACCTAAACTATGTGTTAATCCAAGTTAAACTGTGTACTAAATTATTTGAAAGAGTAACACACATCCGTATTATAGCATATTATTATATACGCTACGCGCCTTTAGTAGGTAAGTAGTATTATGTAGCTTTGATAACCATTCAAGAGAGACATTCAAAGTTTCAATATACAACTTGAAACTACATTTTGTTGTAGTTGCAAAAAGCATTTTAATTTGTATTCTTCGTTACCTTTATGTCTAACTAATGATAAATACCTAAGCTATCCCCGGTATCAAAGGTTTCCTTAATGTCAGCAGTTACTTAAATGTAGAGGCTATATAGCTAGGTCATTGCAAAACAAAACTCTATAAAAGTATTAAAACCTTTTAATCAAATAAAAAATTTCTTATTGAATTAATATATCAACTCTTCATTTTGCTAAGAATGATGAAAATTATTAAATTGTGGTGTCTTCTTATTTTAGCGTTTTTATAATAAAAGCAGGATAAGATCACATGTTCCCTACTATTTTTTTTCTTTTATTAATTATCGATCATATATTATTTAAAACAAGTGTTTTATAATTAAATTAAGTAATATAATATAACTTTATACTTTTATAACCATTTCGACAAGGGTTTTTTTTCTAAATATTATTATAAAGTCTTTCGTCCATCTCAAAAATATATATCTAATTATTTTCTTTGTTCTTTAGTAAAACAATAGTGATAAAAATAATAAGCTGAGAGAAAGTTCGAATATATTTACATGACCTAGTTATTCACTAGTGCACAATACTAACTAGGTTTGTAGACTGTGAACAGCAAATAAAAGCATTAATAAATTAAACAAAAGCCTTCGCGAATTGGTCTCCCTCCAAAGCTTCCACTAGCGACATCTATTATAGGAGGAGATGAACTAAAATAAACCTAATAGACGTACTCTCACATTTTCACTTTCCTTTCATAGTCTCTGATAGGAGATGTCGCTAGCTTACGATTCTTAACATTAGATTGCCGAACTTTTTTACCGGACTACCTTATAAAGAATACAAAAAAGTTGCGAAGTTATATTAAACTTATGCCATAAGTTGCCTTAATTGTTCTCGCTGTATGTAGAGTTCAGGAACTGCTACAGATATCTGAAAACTTTAAATCTCTTATCTAATTTAGCAAAGATTGTAATTCAGGCAAAAAAATGTTAGTTATTGCATTCAAAGTTGAAATAAAAGAAAAGTATGAAAAAGTGTCCAATTAATACTAAAAATTCGATGAAAATAAATTTTTGATAGGTATTTTTCGTCAGCTCATAGCTGCTGGTATTCAGATTCCCTTCATTAAGGCTTCTGTAAGTCGAGCGCCTATTCAAGGCTTTTGTCGCTCATTGATTGATGTTGACGTAAGTGTCGGGCTGAAGGGGCAAGCAGCGCTCGCCACTCGAGCTCTCTGGACGGCCGCCTGCCGACCGAGCACGCAGCACACATCAGTCGGTCGGCGCTTCGCCCGCTAGGCACAGGTCTTCGTCGCGCCCACACCGCCAACGCTTCCACAGTTACGCACGAATTGATATTGATCGCTTTCATTCACAATGTTATGAACCAAGAACCAACACAAGTATTCATAACTTCACGAAACAAACTGGCCTTATTGGTGCTAAACTTTTAACGCAATATGTTTTTAAGAGACATTAAATATATTTATTAATAAAATCATCTCATTTCAAGTGATAAATTAAGGAACATTTTAGAACAATATTATTTTATAGCAGTTTTTTGTTGTTTGTGAATACAATTTCAACATGAAGGATAAGAAAAAAAGGTAAGTTTTGCATTCGGACTCTTTAGTGGTTACTTTAGTATGGTTAGGTTGAGTGAAAGTGGGAGTTGAAGAGTTTTATTTGTATTTCAAAGAATGTGGTAATTTAACCTAAAAAGCTGTTAGCGGCATAATTATACGCTATAAGTTTAAAAGCAAAGGCTCCGGAGGTTTTGCAAGTGATATTGAATGTTGACAAAAAAAAGAGAAACACGGTTGCCAACATTAAGTCGTAAAACTTTCATCACAATAACACTGTCGTTGTTCGGCTCTTTCTTAATTCATATTCAAGTCAAAGCGCTTAATTAGTTTTATTAATTGAAAAGGTCTCTTGGTATCTACATAAGTACTTTCTACGCGTATATTTAAGTGAATTTCGTTTGTAAAAGTAAAAGATCTAAACTCAATTCTGACAAAATATTTCTAGTAGACAAAATATTAAAAAAAAATAAAAATATGAGATTTTGTAAAGAAATATCTGTCGGTAACAAGTAATTCGTGAAAAGAATTCGTTATAATCAATGAAAAAACTGATCTGAACAAAATAGAGCAATATGTGAAATTCATAAAAACATTTCAGTAGGTACCAGTACATTTCAGTAGTTTGTTAAGGCCTTACGATTTGTCATAATGGCCTTACCTTATACTATTTGCTTACCGAAGCCTTTTTACACTTTGCAGTTGCAATTAATGTCAAATAATAATAAATAAGCACGCGACACACGCGCTCTTACTTTTTCTTTTCTAAAGTAGAGTCTTTAGAAATCTTGAAAAAGTATTATTCTGTTCATAACGTAATAGAACATGCAAGGCTTTCAATTGTTGAACTAAACTTGCTCTACAACTTCTTCAAAACATTTCCAGCCAGGACAAAAGAAAATCATAGTCGTTTATTGCGAATATATGTGCAAAGTAAATGTAGAGTCTTTTCATTGACTCGAGAAACAATAGCTAGTTGTCCCTATTAACATAGTTATGAGTGATGGAACTCGATACTTCTTTTGTTTTGCATCGTTTAATGATCGATAAACTTGATTCGAAAAATCCGACCTTTGTACGAGTGTTTGAAACAAACAGTCGAAATTTATACCAATTAATTAAACGAGTTTTTACCACCTTTCCAAAATGTTTCCATTAAGTAATCGCTCATAAAAAAGCTTAATCATATTTTTAAATTAATTCGATAATATTGGGTATTAAACTACGTAAAACTTCAAAATTGTATTTATTGCACGAATGGTTCCAAGAAAAATATTTTTGAATGATTAATTCGCAATATTAAAACCGGTAGCACGGTCTGGTGACCAGATTCTGGTTCCAGAGTGGTTCGTGACTCCGTGCAGGTAGATTTTTAACCAAACAATGATCCCAGACATCCATTGTGTGTTGTTTAACATGGGTTATGTGAACACACATGTATAGTTACATATAGGTATGGTTCTATGGGGTGTTATGAAAGAAAAAAGTTGATTCCACTTGTTTATAAATTTATTTTAAAATTAAATCATCCCGTAATCGCAAAAAATAAACTGAATGACAAATCATATTATCATATCAGTTAGGTACAGACTACAGTCGACGCCAAATCAAATTTTCCTGGTTGGTATATGACTAAATATATTATTTTTAAGATTTTTTTTTGGTATTTTAAGACTTAACTACGACTTCATTTAGTAACTAGCTGATATGACAAAGAATCCTTTTCTAAATCATTTTATGTCGACCTCCCAAGTCTCAGCATAGAAACTAGACATGATTTATGTTCGCTAGTTACTCAGAATAATAAGTAGTTAGGCATGAGTGTAAGTATGTATAAGTGGTAACATTATTGTAACACAGCACTTAGAACGAGTTACGATGACTATTGTTCTGTGTGTTGGTTTTTTTTTTCATATAGGTACAAGTCAGGACAAGTTGGAATATAAATGCGAATACAACAGATCAGATTCATAGATATACCTTACCAATTAAAATTAATAATAATGAACTAAGAATAATAAAAATGAGGTTATCCCTGAATTGCTTAGCGAATATAAATCTATGCTTCTTTTAGGAATTAGAATCCATTTTATATGTTTTCGTCAGGCATTCCTTCTTGTTTTTAGAATTCCTACCTACCACTTTCTTTTAAAGCAAGACTGTTGTTGAACAGAAATGGAGCTCTATAATACTCTACAAAATGTAGACTGTCTCACTTTAAGTTACGCCTCAATGAAATGGACCTAAAACAACGCAACAACAGGGTTATATGTTTGACGTGTCTCTCCGTCTGTTTGTCTGTTTGTATGTAGCTGCATAACTCCCAAATGGATTAAACTTCCTCAATTTAGCTTGTTTCGTACTAAAGGTAAATTTTTGAGCGATGTTAGACAACAAAAATTAAAAGGTTTTTAAAAATTATACGGGCTGAAGGTGGGGTCCCAATTGGGTCATTCTTATAACCGAATGGCGACTCAAATGAAATCTTAATGAAATAGATTATTGATGACTTAATCAATTGCGTTCTTAGCTGCATTTGTTGATAAATTGTGCTAAGAAAATGGGATACAGAAACCAATTGTCAAGTGAGAGGATCAATTAGTAGATACATCTGAGTTTTTGATTTCTTTCTAAAAAATATTTTATTTGTCACGTCTGTTATCATCAGGGTTTTTTTTGTTAAATGATCTTGCCAGTTGGACAAAACTGAATTGTAATAGAGAGCAATACCAATCAATACGTCATCTAGGAGATAGGATTCGTCCAGTATGTAATAAACTAACATGTTGCACACCACACGTGAAATATCTAACGTTTCATGAGTATCACATTCTTGAGTGTAATCTTGAATTCCGTTTTAATAGTCCGATTTTATAAATCCGTGCGTACCTTATCTTGATAGTGATTTCAAAGAATTTTATCATTACGTATTAAGTTAGTCGTCATTTCCGCAAATCGGGATTTCAAGGACAGTTACCTTACAATCTAATTATTGTCGAGTATCTGTCATCTATCGAGTATTTTCCGTAATATTATCAGATAATCTGTTGCAGTAGATTTACCATTTTTTTAAATAGGTAAGATAGCGTTTTCTTATGTTTTTAATTTTAGGGTTCCTTACCAAATGAGTAAAAACGGAATCGTATTACTAAGTCCACTGTCTGTCACCACCACCAGACATAGACGGCTGAAATTTTCACAGATGATTTATTTCTGTTGCTACTATAACAGCAAGAAATTTAAATAATGTACGTTGGTAATGCCATAAATGTTGTGAATAACCAATTTTTATTGGAAATTTTCTTTCGGCATCCCATTTGTACAGAACCATCAGTATCGCGACTCGCACTTGATCGGTTTTCTTCTGTATACTTATTCATGTCTTTTGTGTACGACAGAATTATTTTCGCGACATCGGCGTCGGCACCACATTGACCTAAATATATTTCCTATGTCGAATATTTTTGTCCTTGAGTTAGGTCAAACGAAAACATCGATTATGGAAATCACACACTTCATCCTCAAGATAACAGTTATCAGAATATATAAATTTAACTAGCTGTTCCCCGACTTGTAGCTGACTTCGTCCGCGTGGTTAGAATATATAAGTTAGGAATTTTTGAACGAAAGCCCTCGAAGATTAATATTTTTCCCCGTTTTTGCAACATTTTCCATTGTATCTTTGCTCCTATTAGTTGCAGCATGATGTTATATAGCCTAAAACCTTCCTCGATTAATGGTCTATTGAACACAAAAATATTTTTTCAATTTGAACCAAAAGTTCCTGAGATTAGCGCGTTCAAACAAACAAACAAACTCTTCAGCTTTATATATTAGTATAGATATGAGACTGATGCCCTTTTGATACATAGAGGTTGGACATCTTTTATTTATTTAATAACGGTTTACTCGCGCGTATTTCTTGGGATAGCAAGACTAGTTTCGGACGATCCCGATATCCAAAGACCTTAATCATTATTATATTATATTACTAGTTGTTGCCCGCGACTTCGTCTGCGTGGTTAGAAGATATAAGTTATGACTTTTTCTTCTCTCCTATTGGTCGCAGCGTGATGATATATAGCCTAAAACCTTCCTCGATGAATGGTCTATTCAACACAAAAATATTTTTTCAATTTGGACCAGTAGTTCCTAAGATTAGCGCGTTCAAACAATCAAACAAACAAACAAACTCTTCAGCTTTATATATTAGTATATAGATGCCAACGATATCTTGGCTACATTTCATCGATTTTTAATTTCTCGCGCGGAGATTTTAATATTACAATAACTCATTACCTATTAACTTTTTTGGTGTAGTGTAAAAGGCAATTTTGTTCTATATTACACGCATAATATATCTAACTTGGATTAGGACTTATTTATTTGGATAAGGATTAATACTGTATTGTTAAAAATAGGTTCGTGAATAACCCATAATTTTACTGTATTAAGAAAACACATAAAAATGGTTATTGTGGGTTATCCTTGGAAGATAGACATATACCACCGCGGACTTTTTTGTAGATCTATTAAAGAGGTACAAACCCGCCATACATTGTTTTGTTGTAACTCAAAAGGTTTTGGCAGCGTTCTCGAGGAAAGCTCTCGAATGGCTTAATTTTTTCCGACATGTTTAACTAATATCGTCAGTTTACACAAAACCTAAACTTATACACTAAAACCTTCCTCAAGAATTGCTCTATCTATTGTTGAAAACCGCATAAAAATCCGTTCAGTACTTTTCTAGTTTATCGCGAACAGACAGACAGACAGACGCGGCGGGGGACTTTGTTTTATAATATGTAAGGATAAGGATATTAACCTGAGTCAGTGGCGTGGTTGCGAGTCGAACTGTAAATAATAGGGATAATTAGCGTTTTTTGATATTAGACAAAAAAAATATAACGCAATTTTACTGTGATATCTTCTGCGTATTCACGAGTTCACTTATGCGGAAGGGAGAAGACCGGGTTTTGGTGCGTCATTTCCGATAGACGTATGTTTGCAGCGAATCGCGATAGGCTGCGTTGATTGAGGATAAGATAATATATAGGTACTAGGTACTATTCCTTGAACTTGTCGTAACTTGTAAGGAAGCTTTCCTAAACATAAAAACTAAAAAGAGAGTTCTATCATACTACAGAGTAAATGCCTCTTAATTCTCCCTGCTCTTCTTTCGTAATCTCTTTAAAGATCTTTAATCTTTATTAAATGATGCTTCATCATCACTATTGATGATATTGGGACGTAATCATTAAGCCATGATTTGCAAATATGTAATACGTCTAGGTAATACAGGATCGATCTAGCTCGAGCATAAAAATCCAAGCAGAAAGGCATGAAACAGTCTTATTAGTAGGTACTTAGAAAACTGTTTAGTGATGCCTTTGCCTTGAGCAAGTTTTTAGTTATTATTCTATTCATGAATTGGTGTTCCCAAATTTATTTATTGTATTAAATATGACCCTTTTAAAACATTTTAAATTTATAGAAATCGTACCTTCTTAAATACAAATTTGTTTTTTTTAAACATTGAGGAAAAATAAAGCACATCCTTATAACCATTTTACTGGCCGTTGCCACAGCAACAAAAATATTATGATTAAAAAACCTCGCACTGCTTTAACCTTGTGAAGACGACAAAAAGTTAAGCGAGAACATACTCGGAAATTATTTGTAAACGTTTTTTGTCTAAAGCGTCTTTAATATAACATGTGATTATACGAAACAAGAGGGATGACGACATCTTTTACGAGACACAAGGTATACAATATTACCTAGGTACAGACACAACATTAACATATGAATACAACTTCATACAAAATACTTATAATAAGCAAAATTAATCGCGAAATTAAACGTGACAGTCATTTAGATTAAAGGTCATAAATGGCGCTTATCAAAGTTTCCGGGTGTCGTGTTTCAAACCGACCCAATAAATTAAGTAGATCATCACTCGACTATATAAATGGATGTGAATTTAGTTTCATACAGTACAGCAAGAACGAAAATCTACTAACCGGTTTTAAATCATAACATACTTTTTAGTCGCTAATGTTAGTATTTTTTTTCAATTTGCTTTTTAACTTTCGAACATTGAAATTCGAAATATGTTTTTTCTTTGGAATCCACGTTTTCACACAATTCCCTCCTTTATCTGTCAGTGTTGTCTTAGAATAATAAAAAAAAATACTTTTAAAAAGTCACATTGACACATTGCTTGCGATGCACGATGGGAATTAACCTCAAAATATTTTTCCTTATTTTTTATGGAGTCTGATTGTTATATTCATGTCGTTAAATCAGTGATGAAATATTATATTTTTTTTGACCTCTTGCTAATTTATTTTCACTTGCCAAATCAGGACTATTAACTTATCGATGCGTGGGATGTACATAAACAATCTAATCATAAATTACAATAGATTATTGTCACCATAGAGTCATAGGCGTCTGTACTGTTATTGTAAACCTCTGTACACAATTACGTCAGCCAGCGATCAGACTTCACACAATGGTTTGGTAGTATTCAAATTAAATGAATCCGACAATGTGGTTACAGTTGCGAAACCCAAACCCTACCTATATGTAATATGTTGTTACAGCTCATATAAAAGTTAATGAGAAAATTTTATTGCGCGGTTTGGCGGCAAAATCGATAGCACTGCCGCGGCCGCTTATATCACGTTTTCCAAGCAATCATATGATAAACATTAATCTTAGTATACATAATATATTGTATATCTACTGCATTTATTATTGATTCTACATAGAATTCAAATAACTTCGTTCGTAGCGGTCCTTTCCTTAGGTTTGTTCATTAAACTTTCATGGCATAATTTTGGCTTTCATGATACCTACCTGAATAGGTGAATAATCGCGCAGACAAACATAATTAGTTCTCTAGAAAACTTATTTAAGTACTTCAATATCGACTTTTCGTATAAATATTAAATACGGTTACGTTTTTTGTCATAAATTTCTTCGTATTTCACAAATTGCATGTGAAAACTGTTTGCTATCTAAAGGTCAGCTTAAGCGTGACGTCAGACATTTTAGCTCTTACGTCACTACTTATCCTACTACATCTATCCGTTTAAAATAATCTTTAACAAGTTCAAGTATACTCTTTAATACTAAATATTTTCAAGAGTATAAAATTCACTCAGACTCTGAAAAAATAATTTCACATAATTGCATAAGTTACTGAATGGCTTGAGTTTGTGCATGAAGCATGGTGTAATTATAACAAAAACTTCTACTTTCACAAAGTATTTAAACCATTAATTTCTAAATTTTTGCATATTCTTTCCACCAGGAATACTGAATTTGTATTATATCATTTCAATATGTATCTATATTCTTCTTATCGATCCCAATTAAACTATATCAACTCAAAATTTCGATATAAATCAAAAGATTAATACCCATCTTTTGATTAATGGTAATCCGTCTATTAATCACAACGCACTCTTCAAGGCAATACTAACTTGCCTCATAATTATGAAAAAGTTTAAGATAAACCTCGATTACAGTAATGCCTAACAATAATAAATCATTCACAATTAGGTAAGGTAAACAATAAACCCCGTTTGGATACGCGGCAAAGTAATAAATTAAAAAAAAAAAACTATTATCCATTGCAGCGTACATACACACTGTTACACAATGATAAATATGAAATAAATAAGACATTGTTCTTTTATACTCTTTTCTGACTTAATATTTAATTACTTTTATAATTATTTTAATCATTCAAACACAATGCAAACATAAACTCTTTAGAGTTTTACAGGCCATCGCTATCATCGACTGCACTGGTAATAAAACACATCTTAAACTAAAAGAAGAAAATGTATTGTTCTTTTGTTTTTAATTGCCTACTAACAGGTAACGATTAACGAAACACGATAGAAACTTAGATATAGTAAACCATAACACATTATTTCCCAAGCATGTAATATATAGGAAGACTTAACAGGCAATTATACGTAACTGTCTATATCAATGCAGTTATTATTTTACTACGTCCAATACAGACACGTCACCATACAAACATAACTAACTCAGTGCAGTTAGCAACGAACAAGGTTAAGGGTTACATAGATTACAATGTATTTATTTACATCGCGCCAGTCTCAACACAGTCCAACGGGACTAAGACGTGACTATCCCTAGTGTCAAGTAAATGGCTATCACCATTTGTGGATATGCCATCCATTATAAACGAAAATTCAGAATCGTTAAAATACAAAGGTGAGTCCATGTGGCAATTCTATTTTCGAATTCTGTATCGATCTTCTGTCATAGCAGTGTGATGCCGTTGGGCACAAATAAGGTGGTTTATTCATCGAGTGATATTAACTCGTAATATATGAAAGCTTTGATAAATAAGTTGTAAACAGCATTGATTCCGAATGTCCCCGTTCAATTTGATTATTATTGGTCGCAAGAAAGACTTCGCTTGTAATACATTGAAACTGGTCTTGTCTATAGATGTTCTGTTGTGTAGTATAAGGATATTGTTATTAGGAGTCATCGGTTCAATCACATGTTTGTATCAATGACTAGGATACATTTTGTATAACAACGGATTTTGTTCGAACTTCGACCAAATCAGTTCGTATTAAGGTAGGGTTTTCACTAAACAAACTAAAAGGTAGAGAATACTTTTTTTCTCTTAAATTTATAATTTTATTCAAAAATATTCAAACAAGAAATTTAGAAATGTTCTGCCTCCGTCTACGCCATTAGAATTTTGCTTAGATGGGATAGAAGTAATTCTACGTAACGGCCTTTAACAAATTCGCTTGTGTTTGTGAAGTTTTAACAATCCATACCATAACTATTATTATACATTTAAAAGAATCTATGTATGTACGCTTTCAAGGCTAAACGGCTATGTAAATAACAAAAAAGAAGAAAGGGTAGATTTCCATTCGCTGCGATGTAATAAGCTTGATCTATGCGGGCGGGTCCGCGGGCAAAGTCTAGCTAATTATGTGCCTTATAATTACTGCGAAGAATAAAAATATAGTTAGAGGCGTATCAAAAACATCGTTAACCATTAAGTACTGTAATCAATTGGCTTCAAATGTTTTGTTCGCTACTGAGAGTGATAAATTGATTTATTTCATTTGTAGCTATATTTCAACATATTTGAATAGATCATTACGTTGTTTTTTATATAATAAATAAATACAAAAAAAAACAACTAAGTTCTTAATTTTTTTTTTCTGAAAATACTATTTGAGTAAGGGTAGATAAATTACGTTTTCTACAATCAACAATCATTAGATATCATCATAATCATTTAATTGCTAATGTGGAAAATTACATAAAGATTGAAAAATCATTTAATTGCTAATGTGGAAAATTACATAAAGATTGAAAATCATATCAAATTGAAACTTTAATATTATCAAAATGAGACAATACTAACGTTACACACCTTTAGAAAATAAAGTTTTCTCAATTCCCTATCATAATAAGTATCGCGAGTGGAGACACCGACATACAAACAGCTGCTGCTGATGCTTTCGCATTTATAATATTAGTGCGATGTACTGAATGATTTTAATCAGCACGCTTTTGTTTTGTACGATGATTTGCATACAATAGCGACATTAAAAACTCTTTCTAAAACGAATGACACTTCCAATGATTTAAAACAATAAAAACGTTTTAAAATACTTAAGTTACTTTAATGCTAGTCTCATAAACTACCTAAATTAGTAATCGTTTATTACTGTATCCATGGGGAATGTCAAATATTTGTTAAACATGCTAAATTAGTTAGAGTTACAAACGAGGCGTAAAATTCAACTTTAATGAAAGTAAGTGAAACTAATTGCGTCTTAATGAGTAAAAGTAGAGATTGAAGAATGATTTTTGATAAGCGTAGATGGATAAAGTAAATATTTCACAATAATTACCCCTTTTTATCTAGCCTTATGTGCCCCTCAGCTGGGCAAAAACCTCCCCAAAATTAATATAACAAGTATGTTATTAACTCCTTGTCGTACTTCGTACGCACGAATTGCTTGTGTTTGTTATGTTAGTAACTTATAATTTAATTTTGTGCATCATATTTATAAAGACACCTCTCATTATTAAAAAGTTTTCAAAGTGTCAGATGAACAGTCATTTACTTAGCTGTTAGGCTTTGGAGCAACCAGTGAATTTAAAATCTATTTCTTCTTCTTTTTCTTGTTCTTCCCTCCTTTACGATAATTACGATTCTTATCACGATCGACTTGCTAAGATTTTTCAATTTTGTTATTACAGTGATGGAGCCCACGAGGCTATGTTGGCCGAGGGCCAGGTGCCCCAGATCGTCAGCAAGGAGAGCAAGAAGCAGGACGAGTACGAAGCCCTGCAGAGCTTCCTGCGCAGCATCAGCTCCACAGCCACGCTGCCACCCTACGTGAAGGGCGAGACCTACTCTTCCACTAAAGGAGTATTCAATCAGGTCAGAACTTTATATTAACACTAAACATTGAACTCAAAAAAGACGATACTGAGGCAGACACAGGCAGCGGTGGCGATAATGCGTTACATCAGGGGATCCAAAGAGGGCTTACGTTATGGCTTTGAAATGAAGACTTAAAGTTGCGATGAGCGACGCACTCTTCATAATTAAATGTGGTGTCTTAAGCTAATATCCATGACTGGTATTTTATTTATTTTACTTTTTAGAAGCAGTGGTAAGACCTCTGGATCCATTATTACCAACTAGTCATCCGCGGATCATGAGAGAGAGAGCATGTTGTATTGATTGTCCAATAGATTGCAGTAAAAACTCTTTTAAAGAAATAAAAAAGTTTAAGTTTTATCTGAAATATTAATTGACAACTGCAATTGAGCTTATTATGTATTCCACACTGACTCTAGAAAAAAATGTCTATTCACCGAAAACCGGATAAAATGTGTCCTTGGCACACATTACTACTACGTACAAATTAGAACATTATTTTAAACTTTAGGAATAAAAGCGAGTAGTGGATTGCTTGACCTTTTCCTCCTTTTACTGCTACATTGCTTTTATTTGCCAACTATGAGAACACTCAGCTTTGATACACAACATAGTATCACGCGCTAAAAAAGTGTATTCAAGTTGTATTCGGACTTTAATGCGTGATAATCACTGATTACTATTTAACTTCGGACCAATGTCCAAAGTCTCAATCAGATACTCCTTGTTTAAAAACTTTTCAACGGACGATATAACCGTTGATCCAGGTTCAAAGTCCAGAGCTGTCAAAATAAAGGCCACCAACAATGTTGCCACACTCACTATGCAAATTCTAATTACAATCTGTCGGCTGACCTCTGGACGAGTGACCTTACAGTTGCTTTATTTGCATATCCACACAGAACTATCCCAACATATCAGACATTACAACACCAGCTAATATTAACCAGTTTTTTGACACTGGCCTTAAGTATGTCAGTGCCAAAAACTAGTTAACATAATAAAACAATAGAACGTCGTGATAGATACCAAGGGATATAAAAAACCGTTTACATAAATGAATGACTAAAGGATAATCGGCATTTATATCGCTATAAAAGTCGGATGTAAATAGATTCCAACATGGCGCAATTGCTTTACGAAAACAAGGAGAAATCCGTATCATCCATCCATTTGCAACACTGCATCACTATGCTGAACCTGTGAACGGTGGGTCTACTACCAATTCTTAAAGATTGTTCTTGGCATCAGGACGCATAGAGCTCTATCTTATTTCCACACTAGACCAGTTTTACTTTTCAGTTCATAGTTGACCCACAGAAACGTGAAATACGTGAAAATAATTCAGTGGAACCAAACTTTAATTTAGTAATGCGGGGGATTCCTCATGGGCACTTAGGGTGAAGGAGCGGGTAGCATCAAACTCTCTCTGACAAAAGCTAAACCATGCCTCCGGATTTTGGTGTCGGCAAAGCACCGACACCAAAATACGGAGAGTGCACTTTAAATCACAAAACTTAAGCAATCTAATAACTTATGCAATCTCTATTTATTTATGTACGCACAAAAAACCGAGAAGGCACTTTGATTGAAGATTTGAAAGAACGTAGTAGATTTCTTTAATTAAATTAAAAATTATCATGAATCAAGATGATTTTCATGAATTTTGATTGAACACGAATAGATGTTTTTATTGTCTATTTAATACTAAGAATCAGGGCCGGATTAACCACCTCGGGGCCCCTAGGCACAGTTCATTTCGGGCCCCCCTTTTTTATACCACAGCAACGCAATTTTGGAATTTTTACAATCCCCCTTTTTTCATTTTTTAATCGGGAGTGCTGGGCACTGGCCTAAAGTACCTTATGGATAATACGGCACTGCTAAGAATCACGATGAAAAGATTCTTTTACGAATTTTCACTGTTTTTACCTACGGGTAAAAGAATTGACCGGATAAGCTAATATAGAAGATATATCTCTGTACGTTTGCATATTAGAAAATAGGCACTTTAACATTTCGAGATGGAACTATTAAAAATAATCTTTGATGTTACAAACTGGTGTTACATAATTATATCAAACGGATTTTTAAGACTTCAAAACCTACTAATTTATATTACAAGTACTTGTTTCTTTTATACAAGACGCAGATATCTCGTGACTAAAGAATAGTGACCTACATTTTAATAGTTTGGATCGATAGGCTACGGACGACTTATACGTGAAATGTTTACAAAAGCTTGCAGTCCTCGATCAATAAAGGTTATTTAAATAAATAACTTATGATGGTGGTAGATTAAAGGTATCGACTGGTTATATAGGTCCTTAGGGGACCTACTACCAACACTAAACGTAATATTGTATTTATGGAAGAGAGACGCCTTTCTACACAGTTTAAAGCACTGTCGCCGATCCACTATGGACTTAGTAATAGGACCCCAATTCTTCCTTCCTTAACAAAAAAAAAAACAAATTAAGGAAACTCTACCAATCTAATCCAACTAAGTTTTTAATTCGACTTTATTCAAGGAAACTGACCTATAAATACCATTCCTCTTTTTTAATGGCCGTGGCTTGTGGTGCTATGCGGATAAATTCGCTTAATACTTCCCGCCAACGACACAGCGGTTGACATTCAACGAGAATGTGTCCATAGACTAAACAATTCGCACTAAGCACGCGTAGCGAACGAGACTTTAAACCATGTCAATTCTTAAAACCCGTGTATAATCACAATTTCTGAACATCTGTACAAATATCACGTGACCGAATTTAAGTTGGTATTATTTATCTTCGGAGTTTTATGTCTGTTTTGCACAATCTTGTGCAATTTTTTGTTCCCATGAATAATATAAATACGTGTCTCCCGTCATAAAATATATAAGTAAGATATCAACATTATGATTGATGTGATTTTATACTGACTTAAGTAAGTCTTATGGCAATTTTTATATTTTACTAGGAAAATGTTTATTTTCATAATGAGGTATAAAAAAAATATCGTTCCTTGTGCATATATCTACGTAAGTACACAATCCCAACAGAATTTCTAGAAGTTGTGAAGTTTGTAGGGCAGGCACACACTGGAAGCGTGTTGACTGACAGGCGACCCACATTCAAGCCATTAAGTCATTAGTTTAATTAGAAAACCTTCTTCTACTTTTGTCGTATATCGACGACGCTGCAAATGTTAGGAAACTCCATTTTCTCCCCAATTAAATAAATTGCTTGTTACGAGGAAATAATTTACCTATACTACCTACTATTAGTGTAGCAAGATCAGAACCGGATCTTAAGGAATTACTGAAAGTTGAAGAGAGATGGCGCTCTACGCTGTCACTCTCCCACAACCATCATAATATTACCTGAAGACGTGGTGGTAGACCCTCTGAAAGTATCAAATATGTTTACGTACCATCACATTATACTATTACCTTGCCATGTAAAAGGCCCCGTAATTGGCAACATTACATGTATCATATTATAGGTCATTATGTGCGGAACATAGTCGCAGACAAGGGCATGCGTAGCAGACTAAGGCTTTGTAATACGTTACAAGAGAACGATACACATTACGCTCCAAGCTGAAATTGGTATTTCAGTTTTCACACAAATATTTTGGCGACTCTCATCGTTAACCGTCACGAACTAGTAATATCAATTTTGGACGTTTTTTCATACATATTTAGCATTGACGGCTGAACAAGCTATATTTAGACGAGGCAAATTACTAGCTCGTAAATTTCTTATCATGTAAACTAAACCAATAGATGTTAATGATTTAGATAAAGGGGGTCAATAACAATTCTTTGCAATGAAAAACTCGGTTTAATCCATGTTTAATCTCTAATAGCGTGACATTGCAAACACGGGCTTAAGTTCCGACATGACAATGCTAATGTTTATATCCGCGGTAGCATAAAATTTCTTACGTAGGTTTCCTTATGCAGTGATTTGTTCATCGCGGTAATTTCTGTAGCGTCTGAGGTCCTTGGTACAGAGTACGAAGAAGAACTACGGTGGTTTTATCCGGTAGGAGTCCATTCCACCTCATTGAAGCCTAATGTCCTTTCTACACCCTGTGGTCAAGCCGGGGAAGTCCAAGAGGATTTTTCCGTGTTAAAATGTTGTAGTTGCAGTTCCAGTAGTCTGTTCTCGCCTGAAAACTGTCGAAGTAGTGTGAATCGCCTTGCTTCCACAACTACAGAGGTGGTGATAGTATTTCTGACCTGATAATAAGGGAACAGGGGTCCTGTCCAAAAGTAATATTATGATGGATGTGCAAGAGAAATACCACTCTACGCTGAGTATAATAAAATAGAATATTCCTTATTGCACACCACATAAGAAGGAAAGAATCCGTCATGCACTTCTACTTTTCTTCGAGTGCCGATAGCTCCAAGAACAAATTGAAATGAAAAACACTTTCTTACATAACGTACCTTTGTTTTACACCATTATGATATAACTGAAGAGAATTAAAAACACCACATACCAATATGTCTTTATTCCCTATATTTGTAAATACGCTGCGATGACAAGAGTTACATGACATGCTTTCTCATATCATTACAATCAAAACCTTTATCAGAAACTTATCAGTCCTTCAGACGTAAGAGAGAAGAAACGTTCTTCACACGATAGACAAGAAATGCATGATTATAACAATATAAGAAGTCATTCATATCTGTTTGATCAAAAATCTGAATGGTAGATAAAACAGGACTTGTGGAGAGTCCGCAAGATAAAGATAACAATAAATGATGGAATCAATCTTGTTACGGACATGGGGACACGTGATTAGACTACGTTTAGATTAAGACTATACATACGTATCTAAATTGATAAACGAATGACGTAGAGTGTGACGTTCGCATCCTACCTACCCATCGTAATATGGACATACAGAAACCTGTTTTTTTGCTGTATTGGTCTTGGATCACGTTTGATCCCTATTTTGTTCAGGAAAACACTATCATTGATGAAACACCTACAGGTACAACTCAAGAATTCTCTCATGTTATATTGGTGGAGGCATTAAAGACTCCAAAATGTCGGCAAAAACTAATAAAATGAAAAAAATGATTTCGGCTTTGCTCGTCACCGCTTGCAAAGTACTAATTAAAAATTATTGTTAGGTAACTGGTGGAACATAACATAGCTCGTTAAATTGCGGGCCCCGGCTGTTATTCATATATCTTTGATAGTCGTTACCGAAGAAGCTAGAAAGTCTGACAAACAGTCCAAGTAGTATGGTGTTGCCCAGGTAACTGGGTTGAGGAGGTCAGATAGGCAGTCGCTCCTTATAAAACACTGGTAGTTAGCTGAAGCCGGTTAAACTGGAAGCCGTCCCCAACATAGTTGGGAAAAGGCTAGGCCGATGATGATGGTGAAACATAACAAATTAAATAATCATATTTAAGATTCTAATTTATTCCTAAGTATTTATAGATTGTGTCACAAAAAATACTGTAAAACTCAGTCCTTGAAACCGACGTGAATATTTTTGGACCACAGCAAATAATATACGAGTTTACAATTCACATTTATTGATTTTTAACAATACCTACTTAATCAAAACTTCAGACCAACGTGAAAAAAATGTTAATATACATAGCACGGTCTTTGCACGATCTAAACTTGATGAAATTAACTATCAATGTTTGTTTAGTAAACTTCTAAAAACTTTAAAATTCGATAAAAAATTATATAATAATTAAGCATCAAAGAGTCTTCTTATCTTTTATAGAATTCACATATATTTTCTGTATCGTTTGTAAAATGGTCTTTCAAAATTCTAATGTCAAGCACCACAACGTATTTAAACGTATCGTTTTTTCCTTGGTTTATTGTGTAATTTTAAAGCACAATTTAAACTAGGCCCATCCGCCAAAGTGTTAAATAACATGCAAAATATGATAACCAGCTAATGGAAATTAGTATTAAGCTGGGAGGTCCAAAACATTTTGGCAATAAACCATTACTGCCTTGCTGAGGAATTCGTTCTCATCTGAGATCTAAAGTTGCTGTCACTACCAGCAAGGCTTTTTTACATATTATAAAACTGCGTCATTCTGTAACTTGGGTAAATATGTAATAAATGTACTTTTTAGATACCGCTTGTTAGATACTTACCTTCGATAAATTCATTTATTTGTTACTTACATCCACTCTTCTCCTTTTGCTGTGCCTTATAAGGTCTACAATCGTTACCCACTCAATTTTAACACCATCAATCAATCAAGAACTTTATTGCATTCCATTATGTTACAAGGCTGGTGGGTAAAATTAAGAGAAACAATTATGGACCCTGTCGGGAACAGCAAAATTAGTTTATATAGAGGACGAAGAGCGCTTTCTAATTAATATAGAAATAAAGGAAGAGAATCAATCATTATACATTGTGGAGTGCAAACCAGTTTAAAAATCACGCAAGTTTTGGAAACAAGATCTGTGAATAACATGGTCTATTTGTTGCAGTGCCTAATAACATGTGCGGTGCTAATCCTGGCGGCGGGGGCTGGTCACCCCATCGGCTTCTCCGCCGTCGCTCTACCCCAACTCAGGGTCGAGAACAGCTCCATGAGAATAGATGATGAAATGGGATCATGGATCGGTAAGTTTCATGTCTTTGGCCTTCTTAGAACATAACGTATTGTGTTAGTCTGAACTTGATACGAAGATTGAACGGTATTTTTCGGCATTAGCATAATAACGTATGAATGTATAGGTGTGAACGAAAAAGTGAGTGGACGAAATGCGATATACAATTTGTATGTTTGATTTCAGCATAGCCGCTAGACTAATACAGTTTTTATTTTAGCTCAAAAATGTAGAACATGATTCGGTGTACCTTTTGTTTCTTAAAACACTTCACAAGAGAACAATAATTCAATAGAGTTTAGGTACAAATAAATCTTATAGTGTTCACGTTGTCACGTGTTTTAATCTCTTGGACAGGCTGTCACGTGAGGTTTATATAATATGTGACACTTTTGCATGTGCGATTATATGTAGATTTATACATTAAATCTATTTTTAGCCTTGAAATTGCTGCGATCTATACGCATAAAAAGTGATTACTGGCCTTTACTACTAGTTATTCTGAATAAGCGTAGCCATCTTGGAATCGTTAATAAAATAGGTACACTTGTAATTATGACGCAATATATGAAATCTGTTTCACATAACCTAGGCTGTCATATATTTATATTAGTAATTAATCTACACAATGTCATCATGGGAATAAATATTCACTCACATATTCATAAATTACATGTTGACGTAATGAACAATATGCAACCTTCTCATAACATGAAAACTAACTAAACGTGATGACTAAAAAATTAAAGTTCAATAATAATCACGTATAACCAGAAATGTTCTGAGGCACCACCTCCATTTAAAATAATAATATACAAATTGTTCAACAGCATTGCTTACAAGAATATTCTCCTATACAACGAGTGTATGATACCCAAGTAAAGTCCTCATAAACGCAGTCGTGGCAAAACCATTATATTTTATAACAACGTTTCATAAGCTAAATAGGTAGAAATCTGTATCATCTGTAGAATAGGTATATTATGTTGATAAAGCAAGCAAAATAATAAAAACCATATCTAACACATTTATAAATAAATTTTCTAAAGACACAGTGACCGACGCCGACGCTACATTTGCAAGTCATCGTCACATCCTGTTCTCCTCACAGATTACGATTAGTGGTTATGTGACCAAGTTATGGCGTAATTCTCGTCATGTTTTAATAAGTTACTAATCATTGTCCACTTAGGCTATCTGTATCAGCTATGAATAGTACTTTTCGCCAGCTGACAGTCATGACTAAGCGTCATTCAGAAAATGTGATAGAGTATCATGATTTAGTGATAAGAGCGAAGATTTTACGATATCTGTAAATTTGATCAATTATGACATGTCAAAATATTGTGATATCATGTTTAGTAAGGAGTTCAGGACTGAATCGCAATACCTACCTACTCAATGACAAGACATGATCTGAGTTTTATCACCATATGAAATCGATAAATAATTAGTTGGGATTACTAATCTTTTTGATTTTATAGCCTGATGTGTGGTCGTACGTATGGTCTTCGTTCAATTCTAAGATAACAAGATCCTGCATAATTCTTCTAACAAGAAATCTAGGAAATACAAATTCGTTTTTCATATTCCTAGCTTTTTATGTCTTTACAACTGTTAGTTGAGATACGAAACAGTTTGCTGTTTTCATTGCATAACCATTTACGTAATTCTCACTATCGAATCTGCCAATTTTTCTAAGTACGATTTTAAAGTATAAATAGAAAGCAACGTAGTAATTTTTTTTTCCACATGACGTCTTTACATGTCAGTCTAGAAAGATTTTGGCAGAGAAACTACAAAATATGTGACGAATACATGTCATGATGTACTTATATATATATTGTTCTAAAAACAGAATTGTTAGAAGACTCAAAAACAAAACTAGTAAACTAATTCGATTTTCCAACTAGTTTACCTACAAAAGATGATACATCACTGGGATATTTGGATGCGTGTCCAACTACCCACCTATAGACTGAAATAGAGTTCTAAATGTTTCTATTCCACTGAGTAGAGTCGGTCACCAGTAATCCATTCCTAATTAATTAGTTCCTCACAAAATCGATTAAGTCCGTTAGGGTCATTTAATTTAAATCAAAGAACCTGAATTTATAGAGCAAAAAATTCGGTGCCAAGGGCAAACCCACTCGACCTTACTAGGTAAATTTTGCACGCTTTGCATTTATAACTAATTATAAATTTAATGTTCTTAATTTACCTCATATGTCTATAAAAAGTCCTCATGTTCAGAGGAATTAATTATTCCAAAGAAGGCATTCTCAATAAAAAATCCTAGCTATGATGTGGTAGATTATTATCTACCAATAAATTTCCATAAATTTTAATTTTACTATGAAAACATCAAAACTATTCGTGGTCAGAACCAAAAGAATAATTATTAATAAAAATGCAATGAAACAACGGTTGTTGATAACTAAGTATTTTTCCACACATGGATATTAACGTGAACACTCCTTAGACGTAAAGTTATTTAAAAAGACAATACATATAGACACGTACGTTCGATAACTTTTAAAAGACAACTTAAAATACAGAATTATCCCACACTTTCCATGATATCTTAATATCTTATTTAATTAATTTTAAAATGTATTATCCTTATATCTCTTTGTAACAAATATTGTGTCAGATGGTTTTCCTGACATCATCAAATTTCAAACCGTACAGGAACAAACAGAAAAGTGCGTGCGCTCTTAAAATCAATTTCGTGAAAGTCCATTTAGCATATTACCGAATAAAACGTCGATAAAAACAATAGTTGTTCAGACAAACAATGATTTGGCGGGAAATGCGCCAATGCCTGAAACGGTACCACATCGCGTGCATATTTCAGGCACGTGCTAAATGTTAACACAAACAAAACCAAGTGCGGCAAATTTTATTGACTCGTAAAACCACTTACCTCAATACAGTGATGAACTCGTATTGAAAAATGTATATCAAGACGCGAAGTACAAACATTCAATATTTAAATATCGAAAACAGGAGTTATAAATACACTTTAGCTTACTTCGCTGACAGTGTCACAATTTTGTAATTGAATATTTAAATTACATTGTTGAAACAATGAGTCTTCATCTGCTACATTTTGTACAAAGTATGTTTCCAATATTGAGATTACGTGTGAAGTAATTACCAACTTCAAGACGTTTTAAGCAAGGCTTTCCATATTCTACATATTCTAATTTCTAATGCTCTCGTTATATAATTAAGCATAATATTAGATATTTAATGTTTTCATCTAGAAAATCGAAGCGAACAATTGAAAAAAACGTACTACATTAAAATTTACGTCATATAGTTTTGTACACGTAAATAGGGATTCGCCGGGGAGTGCATTGGGGCCATCATTCGTTTGATGACCATAAAATATATTAAAATATACAGGATGGAAGAGACATGTTTATTTATACACGAAATCAGAACAAGTCTTATTGAAAAAATGAACGAACTTACTTTAAACATAGTTGTAAACTGCTAAATCGTATTCGAAGCAAGTCCACGTCTAAATAATTAACAGTAATATTAAAACAAATACTATTTAAATTGGTGTGGACACTTAACAATTAACAGTCATTAAAAACAATCAACTAAGAATAATTATATTGAAAAAACGTGTGGACTGTAGCAGTGATGTACCTATCGACAATATGTAATATGATACAGACACATGGTAACTACAGGCACATAAAACTGTAGATATTGATGTCATTTGATGTAGGATGTGTGCTAACTAGGTGTGGTCAAAAATGATCCCTCAGGAACATAAATACGGATAAAGATAGTCTTGTGTTTTGATCTTGGGCCCTGCTTCTGCTATCTTACAATGGCCGATGAATTGTTTTACGTGAAAGAGAAACATCTATACATACACGCGTTAACAATTGTCAATGCTTCAGCTAAAGTTTTCAGGAGTACCATTGAGTTTGGTATCATTTATTATTTAAATCAATCAACATTACATGAAATCACTTTTGTAGCAAACATAAAAAAGCAACTACAACAACGAGGTCCGACGCCAGTGGTCACCTAGCAGACTGCAACTATTACATACAATATTTTGTAGAATCTTTCTGAATAAACCAACACGCTATTTCTATTTGATACTTAATAGAGACTGGACTATTCTTTAAGTAGTGCTTATCAACATCACGTTGGAGACCTAGGTCGCCTAAGTGAAATGATCTGCTTACTACTGGAGAGTTTTATCTGTTCAGTTCACAGCACCATTGACCCTAAACGTATGCTGACTCTCTCCACCTGCCACATGAACTTTAATCTTCACATAGATAAATAAAATGCAATGTCAACAAACTATAAGTTGTTTATTACGTTGATCATCTCAACTAAATTGTGGGTCCCGGCTGTTATTCCTACATCTTTGACAGTCGTTACAGGTAGTCAGAAGCTTGAAAAAGTCTGACAGCCAGTCTAACCAAGGGGTATCGTGTTGCCCAGGTAACTGGGTTAAGGAGGTCAGATAGGCAGTCGCTCCTTGTAAAACACTGGTACTTAGCTGAAACCGGTTGGACTGGTAGCCGACCCCAAAATAGTTGGGAAAAGGCTAGGCCAGGCATCTCTACTGAATAGGTTAAACATTCTGTAATGGTGTACGTTTATTAGAATAATGATCTCATGATTGCATTTCAACTAAATTACTATCAACTTTGTTAATACTTACTGCACAAACTGATGATTACGAAAAGCATTAATTTACATGCAAAGTACTAACTGCTATATTTAATTGCCTAAGTTATCTCCCAACACGATGTACGGCAGACGGTTGTTGGTGACAGTATAAATGAAGATGCATCGCAACCTTGCTTCGAATTACAGCCCCGGTAGCAATAAGACGATCAATTTTCATTAACTATTGCCACGTGGGTATTTTCCGATAAGTTGAGCAATAAAAATTCTCAAATCAAAACAACAATCAATCACTGCAAAGCGCTTAAATAAGCGACGGTGTGTCGGTCGTATGATTTGAATTTCAATTCGAATGCCGTTGCATTCGAAACGCTCTTGTTTTTTCCTCCGCAAGAATGATTGATAAGGATACGGTATTCAGCAATTTGAGATGTTTTATGTACACTCGACGCGCGACAAAGCAAGAAAACATTAAACGAACACTGCAATTGTTGATACTCGGGCGGACGTCACGAGTATTCAATGGAGTTTCAACATTTAAACGAGACGTGACGGACAAAGGCGTTCGCAATAAATATAGTCCTACAAGACTGTGCGAAGAAGTGCAACATGCGCGTCAAATGTAACCAACGATCGTAAATTAATCGTTCAGTAGAACCCCAAACATCATCATTTCAGTTTATAAGACCCACGCGTTTTGAAAACAAATAGTTACGAATAGGAGAACGAGTAAATATTGTGCAAGACGAGTGCTAATCTTAGATTGAACACATGTGCATTAAAACCCAAAAACATGTGCTCATAGTTTAATGGTTAAGTAGGTAATACAATAAGCTCCTACCGTTAGATTAGTTGATAGTTCATTTTCGCTCTCGCTGTGAGGTAATCAATCTTGAAAGATTGATTGATTTAACAACAAATACCTAGATTGGTTAAATCAATACGTTATACTTAGATAAAGACACTTAATAATTCTATCATTCTCTCATTAATTCTATCACTCTATAATTTAATATTTTTTTACCCGCAGACATCCATTGTAAAATCCGTTCAAGAATTCTATATATAATTATGTATTTACGTTTTATAAGTCTCAATGATTTTATCTACAATCAGACCAGACCCTCCGTGTTTAGAAGATGAGTCAAGTACCATACAATTCTTACACAAGTTTCTTCACTGTTGTGTAATATGTATTCAAATTAAAAACTCTACACTCTAAAACTATATTCACATGGGTATAAATTGAAAGGCGTTTTGTTACTAATGTGATTTGACTACATCAGGGAATTAAAGAGCAAAGTTCAACATTGCGACCTCTAAAGCCATTCGAGTGCGGTGTGCGCATATGTTTATTTATTATGTAAACACTATGTTTATGTATTAAGCATTTAAGATGTAAGGTTTTGTAAAATATCGCATCGAGGCATTTTTGGATCAACATGGAAACTGAGCTGGAAAATGTTGTATTAGGCATTGACCTGACGAGAAGGAAACGACAAGGAAATTTCTATTCTTCCCTAATATCATACGACGTATCATTGAGGAAGACTCAATACTCAATACTCAATACATTTATTGCATTCCACAATGTGAACTTAGGTGGTAGGTACACAAGATACATTAGGTTTGGAGCATTGTGGGCCCTGTCGGGCATAACAAAAATAAGAATTTGGAGGAGGGCTATTAATAACATTTTCAGTTTTACAAATTAATAATAATATAGGTAAAGTATTTCTACAATTCTTATCTACATTTGGTTTTGGTATTCATATCTACATTTCTATGAATTTAAATTATAAATATATTTTATTATTATTCTATATAAATTAACACTATTTATTTATTTCTGTTTTAATTATTTACTTTATCACTTAAATATTCTTTTTGGGTTTATATTATTATATGGTATATATTTTATATTCTTTTTAGGTTTTGTATGTGAACATATTTATGTGCCAATATTAAAAGTTCGGCATTCTCACACCTAACATTTATTGTATGTTTCTCGCAGCAAGTATCCACTCCGCCGCCACTCCCCTGGGCTCAATGCTGTCGGGGCCAATCATGGAGGCTATAGGAAGGAGGCGCACTCTACAAGCCTGCACCCTGCCGCTCATCGTCGGCTGGATAATAATAGGCACAGCAACACATCACGCTTTACTTCTACTCGGTAGAATTGTGTGTGGCTTCGCCGTAGGCATCATGGCGGCTCCTTCACAGGTATTTCAAATACACTCAGATTTTATATTATCATCATTACAAGCTTAAGTGGAGCCTTCATAGCTTCACGTTTCGTTCGTTACACAACTGAGATATAGGATTTATAATGGTCTAGACACTTTGCAACTCCTGTCATACTGGCACTATTGACCATGATCACAAAAAAATGATATTAAGATTAAATCGAATAGACATTTATCTGTAGCATCAATATAACCTTAGTGTAAAGATGTAATGCTGAAGTACAGGATCGTAAACTATGTGATGTTTAAAGTACTATTCAGTTAAGAAGACTTTCGTAATAAGTGTTGCATTTTCTTGTAGGTTTATTTGGGTGAAATTTCGGAGCCAAGATTACGAGGTTTGCTGATAGGCACACCGTTCGTGGCGTACTCTCTGGGCGTGCTGTACGTGTACGCGCTGGGCGGGGCGCTGCCGTGGCGGTCCGTCGCCCACCTGTCCACAGTGCTACCAGCCCTAGCATTTGTCGCCCTGTGCCTATCACCAGAGAGCCCCACGTGGCTGGCACGGCGGGGCCGCTTCCACGACGCTATGGCTGCGATGGCACGGCTGCGGGGTGACCCTGACACTGTAAGCAACTACCACCATATTTTTAACCGTTGAGATATCCTTGTTGACTACTGTCACTTGGTAGAAAGTGTATGTGCATTGAAGCTCACGCCCTTAAATCACACGTCAAGCCCAGAAGCCCTAACCCTATTGCATGGAAAAATCCAAAGAAGGGAAAGGAAGTAGGGAAATGCCGACCTTTATGGTACTTTTTGCTGGACTCTAGAAAAGCTTGCACAATCTATTCTGCTATCTGAAAACCTGACTCTCCTATCTTACATATCTCTACGTTATAAATGACACGTCAATATGAAGGATAAGCAGCGCATTTTTACGCGTAGGTATGGTACGATTCTGTCTGGATTAATCAAGATTAGTGCTTTGGATAAGACAGTCTAGTCCCGTCTATCGTACTCGTAGCATGACATTTAATAATATTATACTCCATCGTTTTATAATTGATAACCAAGTTATCGAGGGTGATATGTGGTGACGAAATACGCCGAAATATGTGAACACGCAAGTCACGTCATTGTAGATTACAGACATGTTATGTTGTACTTATGGCGTATCGTCAATCAATTATCGCTGGTTTACTCCACTTTGCTTTCGTCATTCGTCTGAACAATGGAATTATTTATCTCGTTGTAATTTTTTGTAAATAATCCTGTTAATTCTAATGATTATCAAATATGTTAAGTAATATTACGGAAGTTTTTTTTTCATTAAATGTGTCGTGCAACTACGCCTAGCTTTGTTCATGTAGTTCTAAATGTTAAACGATGTTGTTTATTAATTAATAGGGTAGATGACGGTTTAAAACATTAGTATGCGAAGTTACGAGTCCATCTTAAAAAGGCATCATGTCATCTCCGGGCGGATGACATGTCAGTAAAACCATCAACAAATTGTTCAACATGACGAATGAGGGACAAAATCACAACATCGAGAGGATATTTATCGTAAATCAGAATCGTTTCAATGGTTCAAAGGAAATATTGACAATTTTAAATTTAAAATGTTACACTTTAGTGAAATGTAAAGGTCATTCCTTATAAGGATGGAGTATGCAAAACAATGGCATATATAGACAAAACCAAGGTTCCCCCGCTTCTGATTGGTCAACACGATGATATTTCGATTTGAGACAAGGTTTATAGCTTAAATCTGTGATTTTGAAACTGATCATTTGGTTTGCTAAAGTGAACTACTTAGGCAAACGAACACAATTTAGAGTTTTGGCCAGTCGATGTTTCTTTGGAACGGTACATCAGTTGTACCTTTTAATACCGTAAAAAAATCAACGCGTATATAACATACATATAACTGACACCATATAAAAACAAGTACCTTTTCCTTAGTTCTTCTCCAAGGACAATTTGAAACAAATGCCCGTCTACTCTCATCAACTATGCAAACTAAAAACACAACAAAAGCTGGACAGACTCACCTAAGAGAACAACACGAAAACAGTTTCATTTAAAATTAATAGCTAGCGGAATAGTTCATTGACCAGCTTCTGAAGTTAAAAACGGAATATATTTAAATTCCGTGAGGATCGTCATAATAACTGCTGAGCACGATCTGCCTCAGTTTGATTTGCCCGCGGCTAGATACACATCTGAGTGTTCGAGAAGTTTTTTGTTCAACTGATGAACAAATGAAGATTCTTGGTAATTTTTGATAGGTATAAGTAGGTAGGTAATTAATGTATATCTGTTTTTCACTTTGTAAAGCTTTGCTAGCTGAGCGGCTTAACCAATTTTTATGATATTTGGCATGACTAAGCTGGAACTTTTTTATCCAGCTATTTACTTGGGCAACTCAGCATGGAAAATAATAGATATTGCAAAACCGCAGAACTAGTATTCGGTAATTCCACTTATCCGAAAATATATACTTAGTTATTAAGTTTTAACCGTCCTCTGTAAACATCGATACATTGCAGATACGCGGAGTTTGCCTACGTATGGTAATCTACCACACGCAATGTCCGCCTACCGTGGATTAGCAACATCTTAAGATATTTATTATGAGATACATAAGTATTAAACATTTCGGTTCTTTTATTTCAAAATAACACAAACAAGCAACAAGGAATCCAGGTTTAAAACAGCTTTTTATTTCCAAATTATCTAAACCTTTAATAGAATTGAAACTCGCCTTTAAATTACACAACGAGCGTGTTTATAATGTTGTTGTCAAAAGCTTCGTACATGTGATGCCCGTTCCTTTAAAATGGCCCCTTAATGAGCTCAACGAGGAAGGAGGCATACGACAATTGATATGTCATTTTCTCGAACATGTGCTACACAAACAAATTCAAGCAATAAGCCCGCTGTATGCCTTGTTAAAATCTGTTAATTGTTGTTGTGCCGCTAATTTATTGCTCCGACTTCAGTTAATTATTAAGTGGGTGTTATTAATAACGCGAGGAGCTCGTGGCTAAGCTATCAAATCGTTAACAGTATAAGCTGTATTGATAATGTAGGTCCGGGTGACCAACTGTCATAACGAGTTATGTGTTTCGGAAGGCACGTTAAAGGGGCCTGACTGTTAGTTTTACATCTTGTCCGTCGTTAATAAAAAGTAGTTACTAGCTAGAAAGTGTGACAACCAGCCTTACCTACAAAAGGTAGGTGCTGATGTTCAGTAAACAATGCGATAAAATACTTCATCTTAAATCCACTTCACGTGTCGTTCGTGTCACTCCTTTATGATCAAGACTTAACCTGACTGTAAGTTGTTACTGGCCCACAACTGGTCAAATACCCGTTTCGTACCTAACGACTTTTTTCAATCGCTTTTTAAAATATCCATAGTTTTCCCATCTGTAATTTTTAGGTGTAAGTATAATGTCAAAAACTAATGAGCCTATATTTACAGGCACAACGTGAACTGCATGAGCTGATATCAGCGCGGGAGAAGGAAAAGGCACGCGGTGAAGAGAAAATCAACTTCTTAGAGACCGTGACGCGGGCACCAGTATTAAAACCTCTTTTGTTGATCAACGCATTTAATATACTACAGATATTATCCGGCAGCTATGTAGTCATATTCTATGCTGTAGATATTGTGAGGGATTCAGGAGGCTCACTTCAACCAACGGTGAGTGTTCTTCTAACTTGCAATTTTTTTTCAGCAGGTATAGCCAGCAACAGAATTCAGTCCGAGCAAGTGACATATATAGCATGTTCACTATATAGGGTGAAACTTATTTCATAACCTAACAGTATAACAGCAGCTCATATAATTTTTTAAGATTCGTCTGTGTTAACCAACTTCTCATGTTGACTGTACTGTTGTATTAATGTAAGTACAACTAAAAATTTGTCTATGCTCATTTAATTTTACATAAATGACAATAACTTTAAATGAACTAAAGCCCGGAAAAGACTGAGGGACAAAATTTCCCACAACATGAACCTGTAGACTGATTCTACGTAACACTGCAAAACTTGAAATGAAATTTATTCTGCAAATAGGATATATCATCATGATTATATGTATTTTTTTGAGAACGCTGGAGTCGACATTTCCCATCTAACCATCCCTGAGAAGAAATGTGCGGCTCTCTTGTGTTGTGTATCAGAGCCTGTCCTTGTATTGTCGGTATCGTGAGGTGCGTGTTGTGTGTCAGATGGCGGCGAACGCGAGCGCGCTGGTGCGGCTGTGCGTGACGGTGGTGGCGTGCATGCTGCTGCTGCGCGTGACGCGGCGCGCGCTGGTGCTGGTGTCGGGCGCGGGCACGGCGCTGTGCACGCTGGCGCTGGCGGCGCTGCTGAGCGGCGGGCCCGGCGCCGGCCTCGCGCCGCCCGCGCTCGTGCTCGGCTACGTCGCCTTCAACACGCTCGGCTTCTTCCTCCTCCCCGGACTCATGATCGGGGAACTCCTCCCCACTAAGGTCCGCGGCCTCTGCGGCGGGTACATCTTCTGCCTCTTCAACGCCGTGCTCTTCGGTTTCACGAAACTTTACCCGGTCATGAAAAACAGCATAGGCATCGCTGGAGTTTTTGCGCTTTTTGGTTGCTCTTCCCTACTAGCGACTATAGTTCTGTTCCTCCTACTTCCCGAGACTAAAGGCAAGTCTCTTCTTCAAATAGAACAGTATTATCAAAAACCGAATATATTATGGATATCGCGCAAGAAAAACTCAACGGAGAGCCAAAGGGTTTGAAGCGCATTATAAATTATTTTGTTGTACTTAAGCGCGCGTCTGACTAACAGTTTAGCGGACGCTATGTTGCTATACAGATGTATACAAGTTGGCACTACGCACTATTTTCATAAGTACTACTATTATATAAATATGACCACTGCATGTTATTGGAAATATGTATAGAAATATTTAAATTTGTTTAATATCTGTGATAAATAATCATTTCAATACACCAAAAACGAGAATTTTAAGATATAAGCAAGTATTCATGTCCAAAAACAATAAGCAATCGATTTGAGTAATAAATCCATGAGGACAAATAAAACAACTAAAAAGTTTGTACGATATTTTATAATAAAATTAAATTGCTGTTATGAGTATACACTATTGTTACAAGTAAATACATATATACATTTATTATACATAATATAATTAAGACTCGGTAATGGTGTCTGAGAGGCGCGAAGTAACTTATCTCAACAAAACAAATACAATAAAAACAAGTAGCTGTAAGTAAATCTCATTAAAACGGCTATTCCGTATACAAAACGATTGCCTTTTATTATATTTTTATAAACTTGTAGTGAAACCAAAAACAACAGCGGTTGGTATTAAATACCATTTTAATATAGCAATGAGAGATTTTTATCTGTGATCTTTGTAATGGACCGCTTATGAGATGTACTCGCAAACGTTTATAGAATTAGTAATGTTCAATATTCAACATGATACTATATGTACAATAGGCTCGAAGGTAAACAATAGAATTACTTTAATGCCACCATCAAATACAAATTGTCGTAACGTCTGCGAGATATGTTAATTTACTATAGTATAGACTAAGGTCTGTTATTTTTCTATCACCATGTAGAAAATTCCAAATTGTGATATAAATAAACCAATTACGTAATAATTATTATTTTTTTATTACTTCCTTTATAAATCCGCCCTGTAATTAAATTATAGGAAACACTCGAATGTTTTGAGATGAGGTAAGTCACGCGACCTTTCCAAACGAAATGTCAATATAACGATATATAAGTAATAATCATTGTATATAGAAAATAATCAGTTGGCTAGAAGGGCAGGTGAGGTTAGGTAATCCAAATAAAGACCATTATAAAAACAAAACACCGAACACTATAATTAGACAGGGTCTATAATACTTGTCTGCTTACTGCAAGAGATAGCCGGAACGAAGATATTTAAAACATTAGTCAGAATCAGAGTCTGTGGTGAAATTCATTGACGCATTTGTTTTTTACAAAAAAAATGATAAATCGTTGTTTGTTGATCTACATCTACTAAAAACTGGTTCAAACTCAAATTTTTTTTTTTTATTATTAATACTACACTATTGATTCATTTTTGTTGCTGCCAGTACCTGGCTCTACCGTGTCTAGTCTATGGTGTTCACGAGGCTTCCGGCAGTCGCTGGTACAGGTGTGGTCTCGACGCGCAGCCCGGACACACGTGCAGTGTTGTAGAGACCACGCTCTCGCACTCCCAGCAGTAAAACTCATGACAGCGAGTACAACGATATACCTGGAAATTAAAAAATATACATATTTTCTTAGTCTGTACTCACAATTTAGTTAAATGCCTGTTAAGCGCCATTTCGAAGTAGACCAAAGAGGTTTATATTGTGTGCAATTAACATAGTAGGATGTAGGATTAGGAACTAGGAGGTAGTTTGAAATTTTATCGTTATTATAGCTCGTTTTAAATGTAATAACATACTTAACCAAACCAAATTACTTGTAAGTTGTGGATGACAGTAGACATATTTTTTAAATAAATAAATCTTTTTGAAAACTTACCTGTTTATCTAGGTCTGTGAAGTTTCTTAAGCAAGCAAAACAGTATTGTGCTTGACCCTCGTTTGGCATTTCTTCATAGGGATCGACAGGAAACAAGTGATGATATGATCTAAAATGAACAAATATTTATTTTTTATATAAATTTATAACATCAACTTAATGCTTGATCTATGTTCGGTAAAACGATTGGAATACTATGACGCAGACATATTGCGCACTGATGAGATGGACTCTTTACCTGGCTAGATGCGGGGCCGATGCTAAGGTGAGGCCACACGTGCGGCACTGCGCGGGCAGCGAGCAGTACTTGCTGCGACACTGAGGACACAGGTGACCCTCACCGCCGACACCCTCGCCTTCCTCTAAATGACTGGAAATAAACAAATGTAAGAGTAAGCAGAAAATATTGAAATTTGGGTATGAAACTCTTTAAACCCACTGAACGCGACGTGTCGCGGGTTCGATCCTCGCGTAGGACAAGCATTTGTGTGATCCTCAAATGCTGGACCCGAGTCTGGGTATCTTTGCGCATGTGACCCCAAGTGACACAAGGATTGAATACATAAATGCGGGAGACGCATTCTTAAAAAAGCATCTTGTATCTTCGCCTTGTATCGCGACTATCGTTTATAGTTTTAACTACTGAGTAGTGTGTCCCATGGGCATTGAACCTAAAATTCGAATTATTTCTGATTGGGATGTGCTGGCTTTTTTAATATCATATACTTTATCAAATATATTTAAAGTACATACCACATGCAGACGGTGATGGGTGGGTCAGCGTTAGTCCCGGGGTCGGTCTGGTTGGTCGGCGGCGCGGAGTGCGGAAAGCCCATCTTGACGAGGCCGGCGTCCAACGCGCGCGCCCGCGGCGGCGGACTGGTCGAGTCCAGTAACAGGGAGCGGTAGTGCACGTCGTCTAGTACCACCTTATTGGCAAAACATTATTTTAATACATCAATTTACTTTCAATAGCAGAAAAGTTTATGCAGTATTTGTCAGGACCTACAGTCAGCTCTTATAGCTTACCCCATATTCTCCACCCGTGTCTTGACATAATTTCTTACAAATTCTTACTTCTGCTGCTAGACCAATTACAGAACAACGAATTCCTTCAGTTTTTAGTGCCTGCAAGAACAATATGAACTTTATTATATAAAAGTTCTTTCATATTTTAATTTTATTTATACTTATTGATTGCTGCTTACCTGTATGGTGGTAGTAATATCGCTGGGATCACAAGTAGTAAGAGAGGCAAATAATACAAGAAGTTCCCTTGAGGCATGTGCAGGTAGGGGTTTAAGGATACGATTGGCCAACTCCAGAGTGTTTTGTAAAGATGGCTCCCCACTCAGAGCCATTTCTGTCAATCTTAAAAAGAAATCCGAACAGAAATTTTTAAGTAAATACCTACTTATTAATTATTTTTTTAATTAATTCATATTTTATACATACCCTTGTAATGACTTAATATGCTTTCTTACATTGCCTGAAAGCTCAGTCAATTTTTCTGCTCTTTTATTTTTCATTAATAGTAAACCAAGTTGACTTAAAGGGTTCTGATCAAAATATTCTTCAACAAACTTTTCTAGAAGCTGAAATTAAGAAATGTATCAAAGCATTTACTCTCATATCAAGCCAAAACCTCTAAAAACAATATACATAATCTTCAAAGGTCTCATCACTCAATAAAAAATGTAAGATGATGATGAAAGAAGGTTATCAAAAACATGTTTGGACATGTTGGATGATGTCAGTATCATTAAACTGGTACTATCTTGCAGCATGAGGAATGAATATCATAAGAAATTTGAATCTGTCAAATTATACTCATTAGTGTCATTCTATCAAAAGCTGGCCCATTGTAGAAATGTAAACAATGGATTTTATAAACATTTTAAAATCAGATTTAGACACAGACATACTTGCTGGCTTATACAAATTTAAGTCGAAATTGTTTCTTTTAGCATAAGTGCTTTTCATGAGAGTCTTTATTTTTGTTATTGGGTAATTGATTGTACAGACATTTGACTAGCATCAACTACTTTCAACCCTTACCTTCAGTGTACAGAGAAACCTCGATGGTTTAAGATCCTGCGAGTTCATAGCCTCAGAACAATCTACAGCGACAAGTACGTGCCTCATCATGCCCAGCCTCACTGGACCTCGACGAGGCACCACAGCCTTCCGCGCCGCCTTCTGTGCGAACTCCGCCACCAGTCCTTCCACCAAACCATCTTCATCTTCTTTGATAGCTTCCCTGATTACATTAATATTTATATGTAAGGGAGTTTCGGCGCAGGCTATTATACTTTTATAATAAAATTCAAAACTTACCAAGTCTTTTCATAACCTGTTTCCCACCGGTATTCTTTAGCATCCTGCTCGTCGTCAGCCATTTTATTTTTATAACTTTAAAGAGCTTCTTTAAAACTGGCTTTATTCACTAAGCTGAAATAGTTTCAATGTTTATATCGATCAAGTTTTATGTTATATTTACTTTCTTTCAATCTGCAACAGTCCAGCAGATGCACTCACAGATTGTTGACAAAACAACTGTCATGTGTCATGAGTGTCATGTTACTGTCAGTGTGACAACAAAACATGTCATAGTGAAGCTTACCATAGCCTATACTATTGGTCCATGGTCAAGCTAGCCGAAAAGTGCGTATATTGTCGATGGCTCATAAAGGTAACCATACCACATCATACATGTTTTTATGTTTGCTCATTAACAATCAGAACACAATCTTGAATATTTGATACAATCAAAATGGCCTCTTGGGCAATATATAATCATAATTTTAATAACGATCTTTTAAGTGTATCAAAAAGGTTTAATATTTAGTTTTTTTTTAATTATTAAGTTTTTACAAATCCATTTCATGTACATACATTGAATTCAGTTTAATCATAAAATTAGCATTTCATAATTACAAAGCACATACCTATTAGTATTGTCGCACTACGCTAGACAAATTAATAAAATAATAGGAAAAACATGACGCCCATTCACAGCGCTAGTAAGCCTTTGGAGTTTTTAAAACAATTCTGATTAATTTACTCGTCGTAATAGTCTATTCGTACATTTTATCTTTACATGAAAGGCAAATTACCTTTTCCTACAAAATTTATGAACCAATCGCAAATATTTTCTTTATGTAACCTTCTGTAGGGGCACCAAGCTATCACGAAACAAGAAATCCACGAATATCACGAAAAGAAATTTTAGAACTAGTTAGCTCGTATAGTTGTGAAATTGTTCAAATTATGGCGTTCAGTTGATGACTTTCATGTCCTAAATGTATTAATAAAGGTCGTATATTCTGCATTGCCTTGATTCCTGAACAGTCTGACAAATGGTCAAAATTAAATAATCTTTTTTAATTTTTATCTTAGCTCTATTCCATTGTTTCCATTAAAACAATTTGTAGAGAAGTCTTTAGTTCCCTTGTTTTCACAGATCATTTAATACTTACGTATGATACGTCTCAAACTCGTCACAAACCTGTTGTGACAAGTTTTATATTAGTGCTCCTATTTATTGTACCTTAATTTAAATGTATCTTTTATTTATGTTCTGGCCAGTGATGAAACAAACAATACTGAATGGATGTAAATAAGCAATAAAATAATTTGAAAATTGATTTATAAACAAATGTACAAAATCTTTGATCCTAGTTTGTTCATAAAAATATGACATGAAGATAATGCAGAAGTACAATGATACTTCAATGATTACAAGGTTATTATAGAACTCTTGAAATTACACATTCATTTAAGAAATTTATTACTGGATCTTACTAACATAAACATGCAAAAATATTTGAAAGTATAGTGTAAGTTCTTACAATATCTTCTAGTTGCAAAATAATCATGAGATTTTCATACAAGATGGCCGACACTCACTTAATTAAGCATAAAATTATCATTCATTTAGTATTCTGTTTAGATAATGCTGATATTTTACAAATAAATAAAATGAGACTTACGAGTTACCATTAATTCTAGTATGTAAACAGCAATTAGAACAAATGGCTTAATGTTTATTGGAATCTCTATATTAATAAAATCAAATGTACTGTTGAATCATTCATACTCAATTCATAGGTAATACTAGACGAAAATGAATATTTCAACAATAGCACTTCATGAACTAGCTCCATAGCAATGTTGCAGAAAGCTATTGCATACCAATGGCAGCATATGAAATAACTCAGTCCATTTTCACAAGTACCAATCTTGATTGCACGTTTCTGAATTACATCCAATTCTAATAGAGACTGCTGCAAATACAAAGTGTTCACATGTAGCTTTCTGCAACATAGCATGTTGATAGCAAATAGTCCAATTGTGTATTGATGTTAAACAGTGTCACTCAGTGGCAGCCATCGCACGTGCCTGCGCTCGAACTCTTTTGTCATATTCTAATCGATTTTGACTGAAAAGAAAAACAAACTTGAGGTTAAAAGTTTGCTATTTGAAAATATATACCTATTAATTCTCTTCAAACAGCAAAGTAGATCATTTTAAAATAATTATAGCTACAAACCAGTAGATTGTGTAAGCCTCAGCCTGTGCTGGATCTTTTACATTTGGTTCATTGAGTAGATCTTGAATTCCAAGGAGAATCTGTTTTATTGTGATTGCTGGACGCCAATCTTTTTCTTCATCTAATAGTGAAAGGCAGACCGTCCCAGAAGGATACACATTGGGATGGAAAAGTGGAGGTTCAAATTTGCATTTCGGTGGACTTGAAGGGTAGTCATCTTTGAAAATCATACGCAGTTTATATAAACCTCCTTCCCAGGGCGTCTGTAAATCATATACAATATGTAAAAAATAAGTTGGCTCCAGCTAAAAAATTAAGTTCAAAGAGAAAGACATAGATTTCAACAGCAACTAGAAATTAAAACATTTGCTAAAAAGTTCTAGAAATACTAACCCCCTTCTTTCCAGGAATCGCACATTCCCAGGTCATGAGATTTAACGATCCATCAGGATTTTTCATAGGTCGAGCGACGAAACCCTGCAACACGTAATATTTTCTGTCACATACTTTACTTTGAATAAACAACGGTGAAATCCATAACAAAAGTCATGTCGCTTACAAAGGGATGGTCCTTGCGCCAGGCTTTTCTTTCCTCAGCCAAACGTGCACTTGCTATACCAGACATTGTCTCGAACTAAAGCGCGAAATTTGTGAGAAACTGGTTGATGTTTACACTTGGCCCACAACCACGAAATTTCCTCACTTATTAGTGATAAATATAAAGAAATAATACGAAAAAATAAATTATACGGCGCGAAGCGTCCCACGAAGTGATTAAGTTCACAGATAAAATAGAATTTAATAGAATACTAAAAACTAGAGAGCAAAAGTGTTTCTTCTAAGTTCGTTAGTCGATGTTACCGTTGTGCACAAACGAAGTTGTTATTATCGTTTTGAAGCCTTAACTACATTTTAGAAGATCCATATCATATTCTTCAAACAATCGATTTTGGGCGATCGCATTAAGAGAACAAAATGTATCATAGAATTCATTTTTTTACGCACAAAAATCGATCATTCAAAGCGAGACATACTATTATCAGAGTCAAATCTAGTCGATAAGATCGACTAGGATTGACTCTATTAGTTAGTTTAACTACTCTATCCAATTTTATTTAATATCTTTTGATGCTTTAATAATTTAAAACATATTGTCGATACAGTAAATATGTTCGATAATAGGTATTTAAATAAATCAAAAGCTATCGATCGTGTTGCAAAATATTGAGTATTGAATAATAGCAGCTGGTACAGCCCGTAACTGGTTGGGATACCAAAACTCACCAACTGGCGACACCATTCATGTCTAGCCGCTCCCTAATTAACCAACGTCAACTTATCTACCTTGTTAAATTGTCTTTTCTCATTAAATATTGTCTATTGTCTTCATTAAATATTGTTTTATTATAGAAACACACATCTATACGTTTCCGCATGATCGGTCTCCTTCTGTATGCTCTTAAAAATGTTTCTGATAGTAGCTTTCTCCGATCTGTAGTTCAATATAGGAAAATAATAATAATTTTATTGAAGTTTATCATCTCCAGAGTACCTAAGGTCTAGCAATAGTAGGTGGGGAACCGTTTTATTTTGCAGGTAATAGCAGTTTGTCTGCAGCACTGGGTTACGTATACTTTAATGTCCATATAAAGGGGAAAAGTCAGGGGATACCTATCTCTTACATCATCAAACTAGGAAAGGTAACATCACTTTATAACAAACTGGACTGTTGTTATCTCGAATCCATTTTTTTAGGTTTCTAAAGCTCAGGCCACTGTCTAGTAATGGTGCTGATTTCAGCATTCACTTGTAACAGAACATCGAGCATTCGCCGTGTTTTTAAGTGTCGAACAGAACAACGAGCCGTTGTCAATTCAGACATCTTCATTCATCTGATGATCTGACTCCTCAGGATGCTCATGAAAACGTTTATAGATTGCTATGAACGTTTTTATGAGCATTCTAGATCATCAGCTCGAAGCAATGCTCACTTAAAGATTCTCGTATTTTTATATGACGTAACGTTCACACAAATGCTCATCACAAGTGAATTCTCAAGTTTATCAGCATCTTAAGAAAAGTATGCTTGTACTTGACCCACCGGGATTGTTTAGAATCATAACAATAGGGATGTGCTTAATAAAAAAGTTAAGTTTGTCGGACAGATTTCCCAAAATATTGGATTTAATACGTATTTTTAACTCGACTATTTATTTTACCTCACAGAAAATTAAAGTAATGCAGTGATTTAAAATGTCGTGTGACGTCACTTACCAGTACGCTTTTTCCTAGTAAGTGATGTTACTAGCCCCCACCATATATTTTCATCATCATAAGTGGTTTTATTCCTTCCTTAATTTTAATGATGTGATTAAGTGTTTTTTTTTTCTGATATTTAGATAATTTCAAGTTTAGAAAAATGACTCAAACGAGTCCCAGTCACAGCTATTATTTTAATTTGTCATTTATTTTATAATTGTGTTTTTTTTTCTTCAAATGGAAGGCGTTGAGCATGATTGTGGATGACCAAAGAAACTATGGATGGATTGTGTAAAAGACGATAATATTGCTTACCTAACAGTGCTTCTTGTGAGATGACGTCAGATAGAAAGGTATAAAAAAATACTTGTTGCGCCGACTCCAAATGAAACAGTTGGGATAAGGGCAGGGGAATGATCAATTATTATGTATCTTATTAAAAAATGGTCCAGCATAGGACCAGCGTAGGGTATGAAATGGATGCATAACAACATATGCATCCATTTCATACCCTACCTGCGTATACTCAGCCTCTGAGCAGATTGCAATACACAGGTTTTAGATTAATACAGTACCTATTGCAGATTGCAGTCAGCCCCTAATGGCTATAAATGAATATAATTGTTATTAAACGTTATTGCTTTACAAAAAATATGTTTCCTATAAAACCAAGTAAGGATGGTTTACGGTGGGGTATCTACGAATAAGTGGTTCCGCTGAACAAATATTTTTTAGCTCATTTTCGAATATAGCACGTTCTAAATCAAAGTAGAGTATAATATAGGTACAACTGCAAGGGCGATCGCAAGGTTAATCGATCGAGGTGCGCTGGGCCCCAGATAGGCACTTATATTTTATACATGCAGAAGGAAATAAGACAGGCCTTAATAATTTGTGAACTGATTTAAATCATCGATAGGGAAAACATGCGGTAGTAACTTGATCGCTCGATCGGTACCTAAATTTAAGAACATTTATATTTACCATCATGTAAACGAAAGCACACCGTAAATGTATTTCGAGTTTGTAAGGTACACGGTACATTAAATATAAATATTAGAAAACTTAGAACTTTGAAAACTTTAGGGGCCATTTAGAACACCCATGCTGGTCTTGTAGCAGAATCCTCAAATAAAAAATATATCTATATCAGAAGACCTGAAAATACCCCGTTCTTTGAATATTATAAACATTCTTACATTAGGAAATACAAGCGTAAGGGTGCGTATATCGTATAAATTAAGAAAAGTAAACAAATAACTGAAAATTACTCCGAAATGAAAAATGTCGGTGAAATTTGGTGGTAAAGCATGATTGTCGGCCAAACGGAGGGCAAACTACAAAACTGCTAGTATGTTATAGTTTGCTGTATTCGGTAAAACTTTGTGATTGGTCCGTATTAAAAAATGCTATTCTGTGATTGGTTGTATTATAGAATGTAGACAAAGAAAACAGGAATTGTCGGCGAACGCTAGGTGGCAGCCCATGCGTGTCGGCGAAAGGTTTTTTATCCTCATTAAACATTCGATTGTTGATGTGATTTGTTCCGTTTTGCGTTGTATTCTCTGAAAAGTTTCATTATTTTTAGAAAAAAATATTGTTTTGGTGAGTGACATTGTCTTGATTCATAATTTATTATAAATAGTGTTGAATTTAATATTAATAAAATCATAAGTTATTGCTTGTTTACTTATTTAATAGGCCACAAGCGTCTATATTTATCGCTACGATGGCTGTGTAATTCAATGAGCGTTGATTTGTGTCATCAGTCATGGGAGTTCAGATAAACTATTTTAGATAGAAAATTTACCCCCTATCGTAATCTTTTAATAGTGAAAGTTTGTTCTGTGTCTATCAATAAACAGAGACGTACAATAAAAGTGAATACATATTTTAATGATTATGTAGATTGTGAGTTGGCGGGAATATTGCCGGTGTACTAATATTAAGGTTATCTAAGATTGATTATTGGTTTATGAGTATGTATTCTCAAAATAATGTGATGCATTAGTAACTGTAGCGTGCATGTTGTATGTTTAACAGTTGACGCATCACCAAAAGCACTATGACTTCCGTGGAAGAAGGCGAGACGCCGCCTGAAGAGGTCCCGGCGGGAAACCCAGAAGAATTGGCTAAAAACCCAACAGCTCTTAAAGGTAAGCCTATTTTTGCGATACTTAAAGTCCCTAGTATTTATATAATTATAACCTCGAAAGTATAGATAGTAAGCATTTTCGGGCATTGTTTGTTTATATCGCCTGTCTCATGATAACCTTTTTCTAATCCATAATGGTAATTTTAATGTGTCATTGGTTATTGTTTCCGTCACTAAAATAATTATACATATTTGGCATTATTCGTAAATCATAGAATTTTGAAACATGCATCATAATAATGTGAAACTAAAAGCCATGTTTTTAATATTGCAAGGAATTGCAGTAACAATTTCCAAATATTAAGTTGTTAATTGCTCCGTCCCATATTTTCCTTCAAATTGACAAATTAACTTCTTATTACTCCATTAAACCAAACTTAATATGAAATGCTTCTTCTTCATTCATCTTTGGGTTAGCCTTGGAACACTCATTGCTGATATTGGCATATATCTTATTTAGGAAAATTAAAATATTAAGTGTCAAGTAAATTGATTCCGTAGCAAATAGGTTATTTATGAAATTGATGTGACTAATTGTTGTTTTAATGTAAATTGCAGTGTTGCACAACCTTAAAATATTATGGACCTTTTGTTTGTATTTACTTGAACACTTGTTTTGCAGAGGCTCATGAGAAAATGGCAGCCCTGGATGTTTTGGTATGTGGCCAGTGTCACTCAGCATTCCATTTTGTTGAAGAATTTAAAGAACATAAAGATGCCAATAATTGCACTGGGAAGTCTCCAGTTAGAGATAGTGTAAGTACGACTTAACATCTTGTTTTTTTAAGCTTGATAAGATGAGTATTCTTCTTGGATCCCAGAATATGAATGGTAGATTTCTGAAGAGTGCAGAAAAATTTGATTGCTCAGACATCCTAATTCCTATCCCAATACCTTGTTATATAAATTAGAACCTACTACAGCTCAGTATTGTAGTGTAATTCAAGCAGCAAATGATGATGTTATGTCTTGTTACAGAATGAAAGTAAAGCCCAAGTCTGGGCCTTTCTCCTATGGAAGTGTTCATCAGTTCGTGATGGATCTACAGTGAATACTGACAATAGTTGGAAGCTGTACCAGCAGTGGTGTCGCATGGCGGAAGCGCAGCGGACAGCCTGGATCACAGCTGGGTCAAATGTCCAGTCCCTGTCTAAATTTGCTCATGCTAAAGTGGTCAGTATTACTTTTCCCTACATGATAAAACCAGCGCGTCAAGTTATGATCAATAAAACCATTCACCTTTCAAATACAGATGGAAGTAAAAACTGAAGATCAACTTGTTCCCATTCAAACACCAGTTCCACAGGAAGTCAAGAGACGTGGCAGGCCAAGGAAAACACCTAAACCTGTAAGTCATTTCAGCATTGTAACAATCATTGGTGACTGACTTGACCCCATCACTCGAAGCACTCATTACTAACTCATCTTACAGGAGGATTCTGAAACTCAGCCCTCTGGGGAAGAAAGTGATGATATTGTTAAAGCTAGCCCTGGGCTGAAGAGCTTAAATAAAGTACCAATACCAAACCAAAACATAACCAAAACTAAGGTACTCTCACTCTGTATAAGTCTACTGTATATAAGCTTTTTAGAACTTCTATTTTAATATTATAATTCAATTGGTTTATTTATCCTGAATCCACCTGAAGTTATCACTAGTTTTGTTAGTCATTGTCGCATGCATTAATATATTTGTTGTGTCGTAGAGTGTTACGCCTTGCTCCTTTATTTTCTATGCTTGCAGCTCATGGATGTCAGAAATTGAATTACATAAGTTAAAAAAAAAATATCTAACAGAATAAGGCCCGATTTTTCAATCGTCAGATACTTTTATCTGAGGATTAAATATGGCCGTTTGAAATATTTTCTATACAAAATCTGTCAAAACGTCAAACTTATTCGTCAAATAAAAGTTATCTGGCGATTGAAAAATCGGCCCTTATTTATGAATATTTATTTTTAGGAGTCAAATGATAATGTACGGAATGCTCAAGAGCGTGTGCCGCCTGAAGAGCGTATCGCGAGACGTACAGAACGGCAAGGCGACTCTACAGAGGCTGGCGAGTATGTCGTGGAGAAGATCTTGGCCAAGCGATTCAACCCTCGCAAGAAACAATACGAATATTTGCTGAAGTGGGAGGGTTATCCACAGTGAGTTATTTAAAAATTAAAAATACTACTCCCGCATTGAAGAATTTAATCCTTGTGTCACGTCATTCACAAACATTTATATCACATGCACAAAGACACCCAGACTGAGGAAAAGCATTCTTAAATCAAAAAAATGGTTGTGATACGCGGTGATCGAACCTGCTATATGTCCCGCTCAGTGGGTTTCACGTTCAATTTTTTCTAGAATATTTGCTGGAATTCAAAGTAATTAACGAAGAAATTCTTCACTAACTAGTAAAATAACCATTAGTCTGGTTTGTATCCCATTTATGGATCAATAAAATGTTTTTATTAACTTTTGCAGTGAACAGAATACATGGGAGCCAGTAGAAAATATGGAAACTTGTAAACATCTTTTGGATGCATTTGAGAGGCAGCTCGCACGACAGAAGGAATTGAAGGCACTCCGCGCACAGCAGCAACAGCAACATCCTGTACAAGTAATTATAGACCTTAATTCCCCTGGTTTAAATCAAAATGCCAAGCAACTGTTCTTCTAAAAATATCTTCGGAAATACTAATGATGCAAAGGTTTATCCATGCGTATTTATCATATGTCCTTAAGGGCTTAGCCCAGAAATTAGTCGGGCAGAGCCGACAAAGCGCGTGAGCAATCAGCTGTTTCATTTGATGGTAAATCTAAAGTCACTATAAAATATTCAGAACTATTGCATATCAAGTCTTGCAAACAAATGATTATGTTCCATCTTCATTCTACAATACTGAAATATGAGATATTTATTAGGATTATTTATTTATTTTGATGGATCCCCATTTCGGAGTTTCTACTGTGTGTCACAGTTGAAATAACAACAATACCACAAATAAATATCAAGATTAGGCAAAGGTAGTTATAATTATTTTGTGCTGTATGTGTATCTTTGTGGTCTAACCCAATATAAACCAATTAGTTTTCTTCATCCTACTTCTACAGAACCCTGTGTATCGCGATTCCGACTCTCTTGAATAGTTTTACCTTTTTATCTATGACATGAGAATTTTATTTGCTAGGTGAACCAAATAAGTACACCATTGCCACAGGTCGTCAAGCAGGTGGTCAAGAAGGAGAGTCCTGCTATCACACCATCTGGGTAAGAGAACTTATCTATTTATTTAATTAATATGTTTATAAAAATTATTAATTCCTAGTCCCTCAGTACATCGGTCATATTGTATCTATTGAAGAAACATTAATTATTTTCATCTCAGTCGTCAAATCTTAGAACAATTAAACTATAATAGTCCAAACTGCTGTATAATTGTTATCATCAAACTGAGGCTTAATTTTAAACTTAACATATTTTTGAGTTTTAGCTTGAATGCACGCATATGCGTTCGATTAAAGTTATTAATGATTAATGTTGGTTTATGGGTCTAGAAAAGACCTAAACAGTCATATAAACTTGCGAACTCTGTTTTTGTAGTCGCCTTCAACGCACGAGTAAGGTTCGAGCGCTAGACCAGGTGAAGGCCTGGTGTGGAGCTGACGACGGCGAACCGGCTGCCAAGAAAGTCAAGAAGGAGCTCTCCAGTGAAGACGAAGACTACTCCGACCCTGACTCCACCAAAGGTAACCGGTAATCTTTGGAAACAGCTAGCACAGCCATTGTTACATGTCATTATTTATTACTTTTGATGTTGTTGTATTTAAAAGATTTGCTCTACATTTGGGTTGACTGATCATAGTAATTGGGAATGTTTAGGTGCTTCTTATTCTGTTTTTGTTTCAATAGATTTTTAGAAAAAAAATTTTTAAGTAATGAAGTATTTAAATCACATAGCAAGGCCCAGTACTAATAATAATAAATATCGTAAGTAAATATTTCAGCCGACAGGAAAGTGCTGAATGGACAATCATCACCCAAGTCCACTCTGGACCCTGAGCTGGTGAAATCACTCGGCCTCGGTGGGAAAGGCATGCCGAACATTAAGGGTGTCATTAAAGTTGACCCTAAACATATGCCTAACCTTACTACAGGTATTTGATTGTTTGGTATGATGAGATAATCACTAACGTGTGCCGCGATGTATGTGCTGGCTTTGCTGCTAACAATAACTAGTAGTAAATTGTATCTCTTTCTAACAGGTGTCTATATCATGTCGAAGAGTTCAGGGATTATGAAGATTGATTCGCCGGGCAAATTAGGACCGGGTCTAAACATAGATCAGGATGTCATTCGGAAACAAATTTTAGCTGCCAAGCAGGTATTATTATTGAAATTCATTATGTTCTTATTACGATTGTTTGATTGCTAAACCTAATAATTTTAATTGCAGAAAAAGTTGGAGGAAACCAAGAAGACTTCCCCTGTGCGTACGCCAATGACGTCACAGGTAAGATCAACTAGCTATGAGTTAATAAACCCTGTGTTGTTTAGCATATTATAACCTGTAAAATATCATTTAGATCAAAAAGACTTATGGCTCTGGAGGACAACAAGTGACGGAGAAGACCATAATAACGCCTTCTGGACAAAAGATAATTCAGCGCACCATACAAAGACCATCAGGACATGGTGTTGAAGGGAAATCACCTGTTACAATACTTAACAAGAAACTTGCTCAGGTATGAGACAACTACTTTACTTGCAATTGTATTATTTGATTTATGGGCTTAATAGATTAGAATTATAGATGACAGCAGTAAATCATAGGTATGCGAGTGCGACGGTTACTTTACTTGCATCAATATCTTTTTTGATGAAACAGGTCAGGGGAGATCATAATTTTTTTTTTCTTGATTTTCTCAAGTCTTTGTATAAAATTACGCTTGAACGGGTTAAAGGTTGAACAATTATTTTTCTGGCTCTGCATATGTTTAGCTTAAGTGAATAATTAGAAACATTTTTACTCATGAGACACGCAAACCTATTCCGCCTAATGGGAGAAATTGTTTACATCCTGCGCACGACATTTTCATACAAAACTTTGCATTAAACCAAACATGTTAATAAAATTACTAACCATAAATAGCTTTGCTATATATATATGTACAGCTTTCACTAACATACTTGACTAAATAATGGTGAATATTAAACGACATATTGACTGTACAGGGCGACAGTTTACTGCGGCGTGGCGGGTCGGGGCGGGGTCGCGGTCGCGGAGGGTATTCCGTCGCCACTGCCGCTGGCAACATCGTTCGCATCCGGGACAAAGTGCCCGTCGCTTTAGAGTTTGACCAGGTTAGAAATATGTTCTTTCGCTATTTTGGGCTACGTAACCTGCTTTGTAGGTAAAGAAAAGGAAACAATATTTTGAATGTTATGAAATATAAATTAATACTTTAAACAGATAAGCATAAAGATTATAGTGCTTATTTTTTATTAAGGTCAAGCTGTGTAAGAATAACATGATTGTAAGGGCAATATTTATTTATTTATTTTTTTACTTGGAATTACTGATACATTGTCTGAATTGAGAAATTGACCTATGCACATGAAGTTATTTAATGCTCACAATAATATACGCGTCGCCGCGCCGCAGAAAACGATCGCCATAAAAGTACTGACTTTTATAGGGTCCGTTAGTGCCGAGGCAAAAAAACATTTATATTCGCACCAAGAGCAATCTGTAGGTTGAATTAGAGATGTGCGAGCGACGCGCAGATTATAGTGTAGCGAGATAGAGCTGAGCGGTAACGCTGGTGGTCCCGCAGTCGGACGCGTCGTCGGACACGTCGGACGGCATCGAGGACCCGTTCCCGGACCCGGCGTCGCTGGGCCCGCTGCCCACGCCGTCGCCGCCGCGCGAGCTCACGCTGTGCCCGCGCTCGGGCAAGCGCCTGGCGCGCGCGGAGGGCGAGCCCACGCCGCCGCCCACGCCCTCGCCGCCGCCCACGCCGCCGCCGCAGCCCGAGCCGCCGCAGGAGCCGCTCGCCACCATGCTCATGAAGGTACGTACTCGAGGGCTGATGCGAGTGACCTATTGTAGATAATCCTGTTTCGTAATTTTTTATGCTGTTAGAGAACACCTTACAAAATTTTCCGACTGACTTTATAATTAGGTAATTATATTTATTCTGTTTGTCAGGTGGAAATGTCCCCTGGAGGTACAACAGGTATGCTGGTTCAAGGTGATGGTGCTCAACCCTCACTTCCGGTGCTCACCGATGAGGACGGCGTAAGTGTTATTTAATTATTTCATTTGCCTTTAAATAATTATAATACTTTTTATAACGTTGTTCCCTCGTTGTTATAGACGGAAGTGAAGGTAGAAGCCAGCGCCGTGAAACAGTTGCTAGAAGGAGGCGTAGGCGTGGACGACGGCGAAGAGGTCGGTCTGCTACATGCCGGACATACACCCATCATGATCCGAGGAGAGGATGGTGTTTTATATCAGGTAAATGTTATTTTAGTTACATTAAAGTTTTTGAAAGACTTCAAGCTATAATTAATTTAATTTTTAGTTTCCAATGTACCCTTGTAGATTTTTAATTAAGTACACATTTATTTCTAAAAGGTCGCTGGTGAGAACGAGGCAGGCCAAACATTGCTCGTGGCAGCTGAAGGAGTGGAGGGCGCCGTGGAAGGCGTAGAAGGCGCTGTTGAAGGAGACGGAGATGTTATGTATGTCACCAGGGAGGATGGTCAGGTCAGACATCACCTCAATATTCGAGGTTTTTCTAATTTAATAAAATACTGAATCCCACACGAAAACAATGCGGAAGGAACGAGCCGCGTGTTTGTTTTTCTTTTCGTAATAAATTAACAACAAGATATTGAAACTGGGACAAGTTTATAAATGGAGGAATAGCGTGTGCGTGCTCATATTAGTATAGCTCGCTGTGTGTGTGTGCTGCAGGTGCTGGCCATCGACCCGGCGCAGCTGGCGCAGCTCATGCCGGGCGGCGAGCCCGCGCCCGCGCTGCAGCAGGTGGCCGTGCAGGTGGAGGGCGAGCCCGGCGAGGACGCCACGCAGGTCATCGCGCAGCTGCTGCAGGCCGACCTGCCCTCGCCAGGTACTGCTGCACACCAACCATCCTACTTACTTATCACCTGGAAACCCAATCTTATAACATTCTCAATAATATATTTCCATTATTTTATGGTTACATCAACCCTTTCTTCATAAATCTTTTTTCAAAAGACATGTCGTGACATGTTTGCCATAGGAATATTCTCAAAATCAAAGAAGAAGGTTTTAAATGTGTTTTTTTTTAAACATCATCTTTAAATATACATATATTTTTTAATAACTAGTATACAATTCCTTAGACGAATTTTAATTATCTGTCAGCTATACTACAAAGGAGCATCTAATGTTGTCCCGAAACTACTTTACAAATTCAAATTATTTATATTGTGTCTATTGCAGGTGGAACAAGAAGAGTAGTACTTATGTTGCCTGATGGCAGTTTGACTATGACTGAACTTGATAAGGAGCAGTATGAATCAATAACGGAGGCCAGCAAAGCTCAAGAGTAATTAATATAATATAATAAAAATAACACTATGAGATGTTTTTAGAAGAGTCTATCATGTATAGATCAAATCTTAGGTTTCCAAAATGTCTGTCAAATAACTCTGTTCTGGTAGCCTGGCTTACAATATCTATGGGTATTGTAAAATGTGCTTCTTCGTTTTACTTAATGATTATACTGTTTTAGCAACATACATATATTTAATTTATAATAATGTTTGTGTGAACGAGAAATGTAAATAGTAGCAGGTTGGGATGAGTGATAAAGCATTATAATTGTAATGTACAATAAATTGATATGCAGACCATCTTATTGAAAGTGTTTTAACCCCTGGCCGAAAAAGAGATGTTTGAAAAGGCCTTAATTACTAAAATTTTCAGCTATAAAGAAATTTCAGCTATTGAAGCACCTCTTGTTGACACTATTATAAAGGTTTTTATTTATATCGTAAAAGGAATAATTTTGTAATCTTCTGGCGTTAGACAGCAGCACTACTGTAAATCGATAACATTTTTATTTTCAAGTCATTAAGATACGAAAATTATTGTAGCTGCATATTTGTGATGTGATGAATAGAAACATCCTATAGACTGACTTAAGCCAGAAAAAAAATGTTTCGAATATTTCAAATGTAAAGATGAACAAACAAAGTGAGTTTTCGACTGTTAAGTTTTGAAGCTAGTTTCGCCTGTTGTTCTTAATTTTATAATAAAAGTTCTTCGTGCGATTGTAGATATATAATAATGAAAAAATAAGTTATTGGATATTGTCAACCTGCTGTGGGGTTAATCTGTTCCATTGTATAAATATTTTGCGTATGATAGGTTCAGGTATCTCAGCCTAAAAGAAGACTGTTGCAACACTGTAAATATTATAATTACACTATGTGATGTTCATTATAGAATATAATTTAAAGATTTATGATAACCTCAATTTTGACTGAAAGTATCATCGAAACAGGTTCCATAAAGCATTTCATACATTACTTTAAACTTTTTCGCAAGTGTTTTCTTCCATTACACGTAAAAAAAATGTATTCGTAATTAGAATAACTATTATGATTCATTGAATTACAAACACAAAGCACCTGATTTTATAAATAAAATTCAAGAAATACACTCAAGTGATTCATACATCCATAAGGATTTTGTATGGTTGTTGTCTTGCTATGAATAACAACAAATAATAAACCGACGACTTTAGTGTTTTGTGATTGTAATACATGATATAATTAGGTACCAAAATATTGGTAATAATTATGAAAATCTATTGAATAGATAATTTAGGAGGCACCTAATCAAATGTGTCCTTTTTATGACAATTTAAAGAAATTCTTTGCATGACCTAATCCTACTCAAGTGGTCGATTGAAATCCAAAATTATTAAACTACTCATTTGGTCCTACAGAACAGTTCAGAATTCTATTACTAGGATGAAACAACGACATATTGATAAATTTAGTCTCTTATTCTTTCTCTACAATTCTCAGAATTCAATCAGACTGTCTCAATGCATACTTCTTTTTTAATAATGACGACAAATTTTAATGTCATAAAAATTAATTTTCAAGCTGCTATGCTGCCTAAAGAACTTGTAAATAGTAAATATGTTTAAAACCGAATGACGAAAGTTTTATTTTGAAATTAAACTGTTGATGAAGTATTGTTACGGTTCTCTATACGCGCAGGCATAAACGTTAATAGAGACATTATTATATATACGCAATAGAATGAGGCTGTGTTTCCTCAAACGAAGCGTAGCTTGGAATTTTTTTAGGAACCATTAGAATCACATCTAAACAAAGGATTCTTATGGTTTCGTACATAACCTCACAAAATGCCATTGATGATACAATCCAATTGCTTTTAAAAAAACATCCCAGGTTCAACATAAAACTCAGTCTAATGCTGAAATTGCTAGGATTGACAACATGAAATTTAATTAATATGTACAATACTACACGGTCTTAGTAAATTTAGACGTAATAATGCACCTTCATTGTAAATAGAATAATCTTTACGGGACTTCACTTATAAAAAATAAACTCTTGTTATCAGTATCGATGCATGTAAAAAAAAATTGATGTGTTAAATATACAACCCCTATGATCAAATTAGGTCAAAAAATTCAACTGAAGCGAAGTGACTGAACAAGCCTACTTAAAGACTACTCAGCCAAGTTGTTTAATTTTCACTATTTTAGCTTATATTATTATGATAAATTAAATAGTCTTAAACATATGGCATTTATATTATTTCAATACCCTATCTTCCATTTAATAATAAACTGTATGGACTGTCCAATATCATATTCAGATTCAGGAACTGCTGTAAATTATGTTGCACATTTTTGATTGTACAGAGCGCGACGAGTCGCTGATTCTGTCCCCGCGCAAAACAAGTATTTGTGTGATCCACGAATGCCTGTCCTGACTCAAGACTCCCGCGTAAGGGTGTCTGTGCATGTAAATCCACCCGCCGAGGGAGTCGTTTTTGTTTTATTCAAATATCGGATACCTTTTAATTCGAATCACAGCCGCAATAATTCCGACGCCGACGCATCTAAATGAGAAAATAAACAAAAATTGTTTATTTTATGTCTATCAATGCATGCCACCCTCCTCCCTTACTTTTACCAATTGAATTAAACCGTTATTCGTCATAGGAGCTATAATAATAATGGTATCCCTCCCCGTAACTAGTAGGCATAGATTCAGAATTACATTGATTGAATTAGAATTACATGTGATTCTTTATCTAAGCTAGTAGGTATTTCAGAATGTACTCTGTGCCGTAACTGTCAGAATGACAATAACTAAACGTCAATGACGTCAGGTCGAAGTAAACTAAAGTTGTTGTCAAAATACTCTGAACTTTCTTAAAGAAAACATTTCACAACAGCAATTAAACCACAGAATAGTTTTATGAGTTTTATAATATAAAACTACTCTGTCGATATATTATGTAAAACCAAGTTCTCAAGAGTATAAGTAAATACTGCACAGAATTTTTAAATTACCCAAAGAAAATATTGCTAATAAAATGATATTGGAGTAAAAATGGAAAGTAATATTAATTGTATTTTCCATTTCGAAGATTCGAATGCCAACCGCAAAATACTTTTTGAAGAGGCTTTATTAAATGCTAAGAATGGAAAAGTTTTGTACATATTATCTGAAGAACTAAATGAACTACCAGAATTATCTCAAGATTTGACTTCTCTCAACAAACACTTTATGAAGATGATCACATTTATGTACGTGAAAAGTTTAGATTTATTGTTAGAGAGTGTTTCGTCTTTACACAACTGGCAAAGTGTACCTACAACTATCATACTGGATGATTTAAGTGCTTACTGTAATAAAAGTAATTTACAAAATGCTAGTGGCATTGTTGCTTTGTTAATAAATACATCAGAAGTGTGTTCTAAGGTACTGAGCACCTCTTGTAAGCTACATATTGCAGTATCAAAAGCTAAAGTAGGTGAAGAATATTGTAACACATTGTATGACTTGTACAGTTGAAGTCATAGAATAAACATTGCTTTTGTATACCTGCCGCAGTGAGAGTTTTATTTCAATTGTATAAGCAACTGTTTTCTCCCAACACAATTAATTTATTGGCAATGTTTAAGGTCTTGTGAGGCAGAGCTGTTAAACTGCAAACCAGTAGGTTTATTCTCCATTTGTTTACATATTGAAGTGAAGATAAACAAACTTGTTATTTTGCTTAATAAAAACAACCAGTCTAAAACAACAATAAAAACTTAAACATACCACTATCCCAATTTTATCGGTCTTTTATGTAAGAAAACTACAGAATAGCATATTCGATGGAAACCATAATAGCGAAAAAGGAAACTTGGATTTTCCACATTATTAAAAATACTCACTCATCATGCCTAAACTATAAATCATATATCATTAATTCAATAAAACATCAATTATACAAATAATCTATAGGATAAAGATCTTTATTTACAAGGGAAGAATGTTTCACATAAATACACAGGAATGAATAGTTTATGAATAGTACAAATATATTATCACATCACCTAAATTTAAGTACAATGTAAAGCAAAAAGAATACGAAAATTGCAAATAGAAATAAATAAAATATGTAATAATTGTGATTTCCTTTGCCCAGTCTCAGAACACGGCCCATTGTTTTGCCAAGGAAGCCTGAACTCCTGTCCACATCATCATCAAGTCCACGCAGCAGTTTCTCTTGATACCGCACTTCATTGCCCAGCTCAATAGATATATCTTTTAGAGAAGATATCTTTCCACTCAGCTCTTCCGCCATACGTTCATTTTCGTATTCCAGGGCATCTTCTGTGGCCACTCTTGGAACTGGTTGATAGTTATACCCGTCTCGGGCGCGCCTCATGTTGCTTCGTCCCGCCGTTTTGATGATTTTTTATAATTAATTTGTATATATTCGATTAAGAACAAGTTAAGTAATAATGTACACTAACTCTTGTCACTTGCGTTTTCGAGATTTTATTACAAATATATGTAGAATTGACTCTTTGACGTCACTGTTACTGATTTTTTATAAAAAATAAACTCCGTTTGTTCTTTTATACAAAGGGTATTTCCTATTTCATCAGAAAATCCAAAATTAGTTGAATTACTGTATGGATTCGTTGGACTTGTAAAACATGAACTGACATTGACAGTTGACAAATCATCAATATGCGTTCAGTAATACGCGTTTATGCTGGAAGCAGAAATCTCATAATAATAGCACACTATAAAATCGAGACTTTTGGACTGTGATAAAAGGAAAAAAAAGTGAATGTATGCATCTCATTGCTCACTAAAAGATTGAAATTAAAAACATGCATATTAATAATTATGATATTGGCCCTCTGAGCAAGTTGTTGTCTCGTCATGGTCGTACGGGAACGGGAATGAGGCAAAACCCGAGGGCACAGTTTAGCTGAACCAAATCTGCTGTTTCGTACCTGGAAATATAATTAAGAAATTTATCTGGTAGTCTATGTAGGAGCGCATTGCAGCCACAGGACAGCTTATGGCAAGCTACTTGCGAGTGGCGATACAATGGAATCTGAATTCCCAGGGGGTCGCTCTTGAGGTGACACCCTAGTCTTTCTTGCTTTTAATGGCTGGCTAGAGGGTAGCTAGTACTATATGCTCAGGGGTGAGTGTCTTATCGCGTAAATGCGAGAAACGCAGCTACTCGTCTGTGACCCACAAAATTAAATTGAAATCCGCTATGACTTAGCCTATCATGGTGGAAACTTAGGGCCCATTTTTGAGCCGGCGAATCATTACTTGGCAATTAAATTATACTTTTTAATAGACTACTTTCTTGTGTCAGAAACATAGTCTGTTAAAATTTCGATGGTATCTTTTAGTGATATGGAAGAGTAGCTGCAAAGTATTAATGCATGGATGGACTATTTATTATAATTTGCTTTATCCTCAGGCTAACACGCTATCTCATTTATGCTAAAGGCGGTTATTCTAAAAGGTTAAATAAATATCCCAAAGTACATAAACATTTTATTCAGTAGGTATATGTACAATTTTATGATCTTCATTTTAAAACAAAGATAATCTTACATAAATTTCAGAAAGGCATACAGACTACCATGTATTTTGGGGAATGTATTGCACAACATTTTAAATACTAGCTTAATTGTAACTTCACATCTACGAAATTATCTGTATTAACATAATATTTTTAATTTAAGATCAATGAATATAATATTTGATAAACTTCAGATTCAAAATGAGTTGCCTTTTTACAGGACAATGCATGAAACCATTTCATAACCATCACATGGCACAAATCTACAATAATGTGTTATGTCTACGATATCACAATAAATGGATATAAACCGTAAAAACCCCAAAACATACAGTGTTTGTACTAAACAATGAAAAACGTCAAAACTGTCACAAATGTTATCCATTACATACACATTTTATGTACATAATTTTACACTAGCATAATAAAACTGTACATTGAACTAATCAATAAATCAGTCAATTAGTATAATACAACAATACACTCGATACCTAACACACCTCGGTAATGTAACAAAACAGTCATTTATCTTCAGATATAGATACAGTCTAGCTAAACAACATGTATGGGATCAACATTAAGAATGCAATTATGTGTTACTGTAACAGGATATATTTATTTACTTGTAATAATATTAAGTATCAGCTCTAACTTCATTGTCTAATGATCACTTAAATTCCAAGCCATTTTGTCGTTTATGATTCTTGTGTAAATGTGAAAAAGTACTGAAAATAATATGAACAATACGGGGAAACCTACATGTATTAAAGTTTTTATTTTATTTAGCCTCTAAGCACAGCTTGGAATATAATATTATTACCTTAATATTATACAGAATTGAAAGTTTACTTTGTCAACAGGGATCCTTAATTGATAACTGTTCTGAAGAAATGAGCAATATAGATTTTTATCATAAAAATTATACAACTATCACAAGTGTACAAAGACAGCTATGTAACTATAATAAACATTAAACAATGGCTTCACATTAATATTAATACAATAATGACGTTCAGTGATTTTTTGATAAAAAAAGGCTTTTCATGAAGAGTCACAGACTACGGGGAAAAGTCAAAAACGTTTCGTTCACCAGTAATAACGATCGTGCGGAGTGACCGGCGCGGTCCGCGGAGATTCATCCGGCGCGGAGGCGGCGCCCGGCGCGGACACAGTGACGCCCGGCGCGGACACAGCGGCGCCTGGCGCGGCGGCGCCTAGCGCGCGCGGCGTCAGATGTGCACGGGCACGTGCAGCAGCAGCGCGTCGCGGCGCGGGAACTCCAGCGCGCACATCTCGCACTTGTAGACGGCGGGCTCGGGCGCGGGCTGGATGGCGCGCAGGTCGTCGGCCGGGCGGCGCGGCGGGCGGCGCACGCGCGCGCTGGCCCGCTCGGCCGCGTGCAGCGCGCGGGGCCGCGCCGCCGAGCGCCGCCGCCGCCGCCGCCGCGCCGCCACGCGCGCCGCCTCCGCCTCCGACGCGCCCGAGCCCGAGCCGCGCGAGGCGGGCGACGCGGGCGAGGCGCGCGAGGCGGGCGAGGCGCGCGACGCGGGCGAGGCGGAGCGCGAGCCGCCGGCCGGGGAGGGGGACGCCTGCTCCCACTCGCGCGGAGTGCTCGGTGACTGCTCGCTCTTCAGTTTCCGCCGCCGCTTATACTTTCGTGGACCCGTCTGAAATTGTATGATAATGTCAATACTTTACCAACGCACACGGCAGTACGAGAAATCTAATTATTTGCTTTATAATACAAGCTACCAAGAACAATGAACACTTACTTGTGGCTGTCTTTTGAGCGCCGTATTAGCGTCACAATGCTGTATTAAATGTTGCACCAGTTCAGCACTGGAATGCAGGGTACGGCCGCAAACGACGCAACAATAAGCAGGCCCACCTGTTACACAATTTCAAAATTAAACGGTATAATATAAATGAACGCAGACCCAAGTTTCATTGTTGGGCTTATTAATCAAAACATAAAAATTGCATGTATGAACATAACATACCATTGGCCCGTCTGTCGGGCGCAGAATGGTGAGAACGAACGTGTTCTCGAAGCACTACACGCTGGTTAAACGCGCGAGGACACACAGCGCATGCGTATGGCTTCTCTCCTGTTACAATAATAGATAAGAAATAAACTCTTGCTTAGACTATGCACTAATTTATATTAGAACAAAATAGTAAAGTTATTATGATCAAGTGTATTTGTTACCTGTATGTATCCGCTCATGCTTCCGCAGCGTCCCGCCGTCAGCGAAGGCTTTCCAACAAAACCGACACGCATAAGGTCGCTCACCGGTGTGGATCCGGATGTGAATCTGCTGAGAGCTTCGCGATCCAAACACTTTGCCTAAGCAACAGTTAGAATCACGTTTAATATAGATAATAATTAGCGTATATAATTAAAATTTATGATAAAACGGGACCTCTTGTCACGTTATCTTGAAAAACTTGTAAAGGCTCGGCTCTCGAATATTCGAAAGATTTAAAGACAAAACCGAGAGTCGCTTTGCATATGAAGAGCATTTGTTTGAAAAACTAACATTAAACGCTATGAATAAAGTATGTATATATACTCTTTCTTTCCATCCATGCATAAGATATAATATGAACACTCACCGCAGACTCTACAGGGAAATTGTCGCAAATTATTTGAAGATGCAGTGTTGTTTCTACCTCTTGCCATTCTTTTTAACCTGCAATCAAAAGTAAGTTGTAATGTTAAATATTAGTCGAATAAAATACCTGAAAACTAACAAGTGCTTATGTTGTTTGATGGACTAACAATTGTTTTTAATTCAGATACCGAAGTGACTTTCTTTTTTGGTTAAATTTTTCACATAGCAAATAAAGCACACTGCCCACGGAGGCGTAGCTTCTTAGACGCGTATTCGTCATTTTACGTGCGCTATTAGTGTGCGCTTGCTTGCCGCTTCCAAACAAAACTTGTCCCGCTCGCGTGCAGTGACCGGGACGTACATCAAGTGGGAGCACGTGTGTGCACGTACACGTTTATAAACAATGTATAGTTTAGAAACATAAATATAAGCGAAATACCCTAGTTTTTAAGTATCACAATTATTAAAAACGGCTGAGATTTTATAGTTGTAAATTGCATTGTCTGCCTGTTTGAAGCTACCTTGAAAATTTCAGCCTTGCTAGCATATCGGGAAGTTCCGCAAAATTCAATCGGAATGACAAACAACGAACAAATTGAGTGTATAAAAACGTTGGAAAATGGCGATAACGGCTACGAAATTTGTACCAACTATTAGAAAAGGTATGCATATGGCTCAGTAGGACGTGGAGCGGTACCTGGCGGCGGCGGGCGCGCGCGGGCGCTCGGCGTGGCCCTCGGCGTGCGCCAGCAGCTGCAGCGCGTCCGTGAAGCTGTCGCCGCACACCTCGCAAGTGTGCTCCGCCCACGTGCTGCTGCTGCTGTCGTGCCGCTTGTAACTGCCCACACAAACGACATATTAGTAAACTAAATTTACATACTCGTCGATCTTTCAGTATCTTGCGGTTAGCCTGAGCGCAGGCTTTGACTTGTTCACTGGACTTATTGAATACAAGACGTTGTTTTTATAGAAGCATTTCTGTTTGAGTCTGAGCCCAGAAACCAGGGCCAAAATTCCGATATTTAAAATTCCCGTTTAATTAATAGAAATTGGATTAAAATGACACTATTGGGGTTCCTCTCAGCATTTTGTCAACACAATAATTCGAAATTCCAATGATTATGTTTGTTTGGGGCTGGATATGACACATGATTTCGTTCAGCGTGTGTACCTGTGCGCGGCGGCCACATGCCTGCGCAGCAGGTCGGCCCGCTGGAAGGCCACGCCGCAGTCCTGGCAGAACAGCTCGGGCCCGCGCATGGTGTCGTACACGGCGCGCTCGCCGCCGCCCGCGCCGCCCGACAGCGGCGACAGGCGGAACTCCATGTCGTCACCTGACACAAAGATACCAACATCAAATACATGCAGAATCGGATATTTTATTAACAGTGTGTGTTTTGGATTATACTTTCAGGATATTTGTAAAAAGAAATAAGATGGACTTTGATATGTAGTGTGAAAAAAACTTATTGACCATGAATAACATAATAAACGATTTCGGGAAAATAGTAAAATAGCTCATCATACTTCTATCTACATAATAGTAAACATCATTTGATCGGCCTTTTGGTATAGTGGTTAAATTCCCATGTATATTGTATTTTTAAGTCATGGGTTCAATTCCCACCCAGGATAGATGTTTGTTGTGACTATGATGATCATTTGTTCTGTGTCTCGCTGGGTATCACTATCTATATTTTGATAAATATACAAGTATATTTATCTGTTATCAAGTACTCCTAACACAAGTTTGGCGTTATTAGATGGCGTTATGTGAAAGTAGTGGAACATTGCAATGCTAGTTACCGGAGTCGGAGTCGTCGTATCGCACGGGCGGGTCGGGCTGGTCGCCGCGCGGCGGCAGGTGCGGGTGTCGCTGCAGCATGTGCGCGGCCAGCGCCTCGCGCGACCAGCACAGCTCGCTGCACGAGCTGCACTCCACCGGGGAGTCGCCGCCGTGGACCTACATACCAATTTACTATTATAGACTAGACTAGTACATTTTAGGGACCATTTTTTTCGTTATCTGTATGAACAAAATATTTTTTGCTAACTTAAAATTGAAAGCATATGTTACAAATGTTAATCAATCTTATGCTGCTATTGTCATTAGAAGTGAATTATGTTTGATATTTTAAACTAATTTTTTTTTTCTATTTGTCTATGAGGTAAACATAAATATGTATGTATTTTAACCAGCCAACACTAGTAACAAGAAACTCCAGTATGTTGTAAATTAAAATTATATCTTGATTGCACAGTTAGGTTATAAATAAAAAAAGGACATTTAGATTGGCTAACCCTGGCGTGTGACTGTAGCGCCTTCTCCCTGGCGAAGCCGACGCCGCAGTGCCTGCAGACGAAGGGCCGGCTGGGGTCGGCGGGCGGCGGCGGCGGCTCGGGCGGGCTGGGCGCGGACGCGGGCGACGGCGAGCGCGCGCGGGCCGGCCGCGCGGGGCTGCGTGCGCGCCGCGACCACTGCTGCGTGCGGGCTGACGTCATGTTCTCCCACATGCCGTTCTAGCACATACAGAACATGAAGAACATCTCTTATATATAAAAATGAATTGCTCAATACTCAATACTTTATTGTAGTTACAGGTGGTAATTCTAGGTATGAACAATTATGGACCCTGTAGAGAGCATTATGGTAGGAGAGAGGAAGAGCTCTGTTTGTTAGTCTCGCTAAAACTTGAGAACGGCTGAAATAATTAGGCTTATTTTAGTCTTGAAATATTCGTAGCAGTCCAGGGAAGTTTTAAACGGTGAGAAAATATGGAAAAATATTTAGACAAAAAAGAACAAAAGCTACGTAATAAAAGTGAATAATAATAACCACGAGAGCCGCGGGAAACGGCTACGATTGGAAAAAGTTAAAACATTAACTGATAAATAAAATTTCAGAACTATTCAGGATAATATCGAAAATAATAACTTTATTAATGGAAGAATACAAGTATTTACCTCTTCAACAGGCTCAGGATTCTTTTTCCGTCGACCTCGCTTCTTCTTTGGTTTTACAATTTGGTTATTGTCTAAAACGTCTTCTGTAACAATAAGGAAGAGGTGGAGGATTATTCCTCAATTCAACTGTAAAATACTAGCTAAGGCATAAATTTGTCATCATCTTCCATACCTTTCTATCGGCCGTCTTCTCACAAGAAACTCTCTTTACAGCCATATCGTCTTTCACACAATCCATCCATCGTTTCTTTGGTCAATCAAAGGCATAAATTAATATTAGGTACTAATCAGCATTAAGTTCTAACAACTCACCATAGTCTATGGAATCAGGATTGTCTGGCACATATGCATGGACTTTGAGATGGTTCATGAGATCACACTTGCGCACGTACCGCACGCCGCAGAGGTTGCACGCGTGCGGCCGGTCGTTCTGGTGAGCCACCATATGGTTCATAAGCGCTGCTTTCTTACGGAAACGCCGTGAACAGAAGTCGCAAGGCCATGGTCGCATTGCAGTGTATTCATCCTAATGATTAAAAAAGGTATTTCAGTATAAAGCTGAAATGCTTTAATGAAACAAGCAATATTGTAATTGGTGCTCATCCTTCTGCATATAAGCCTACCTAATTGTGTAATAATTATATTTATTTAACAAAAACATCAAATTCAAAGGTAGTTTTAAAGTTTTACTAGATATATTTTGAATACTAACTTGATCTGTTGGTAATGGAACATCAACATCATTTTCTTCTTTTAAGACCAAATCTGGATATGTTAGCTGTTCCATAGGAACTTCCACCCTGAAATTGCTAATAATTAAATTGTGTATTGCACGTATTAATAAACAAGATAATTTACACATACATCATAAAATGAAAGAACATAATTTTGCATTGATTGATTGATTATTAGCCTCGATTGCAGACAAACTAACGATCATAGCCATTGGTTGTCAATAATGCAGATCAAAACACCAAGAAGAGAAGTTGTCAATTGATATACATCAATTTATACATATTAAGATCACATATTTCTACTAAACTGTCACAAGCATACAATGTCTTAGTATTTAAAAAGTCTCTATCTCACCTTTCCTGGCCACCAGGAATCACCCAGTCATCAGTGATCACCTCTTCCGTGACACACTCCACATTAGGATCATCTGCTAGTTCAGCTGTCTCCGTGTAACTCACTACATCTTGTGCTAAGAACATTAAGTTTTCTGCGGCCATTTGATCTGTACTCGTCATCATTTCCTCTGAAGTCTGTGTGTAGATTTGATTCTCAACCTTAAGCTAACAAACAAATTTTAATATAATAAGAAGCATAATTTATTGAAATTAATTCTAATTATTTTTCATAATATGTTATAATTCTACTTTCTAATACTATTTCATCAGCAAACAGTGAACAATTGACTAATTATTTTTTTCTTTATAACTAAGTATGGCAGATAGAGCATATCATTACAACTAATTACTAAATTTTTTTTTTTTTATATAAGTTGCAGTTATTCTACAACTATATTAAAATGTTTCAATGTCTACTGTCTATTCTACTCTTCTGAGATCTGTGTAATATGTAGACAGAATACTCATGTCCCAAATGATCATCTCACCATGTTGGAATAAGATGTGACCTGTGCATTATCTAAGCCTGATATCTCCTCCTCCGTTTCAGCTGTTGGACTGTGCTGAAAACCAAATATTTTCTTCAGTATTGAAGAAAACAAAAGAAATATGTAAGAAGAAAATAAAAGATAGTATGTAACTACTCTTAACTTAAGAATTATGAAAATAAAAATAAACATTAGTGTGGACTTTCATAAGAATATTATTCATGCATCACCATTCCAAGAACCCCAAAAGAGTTAAAAGACAAAAAAAGAGTTAGAAAACAAATATTTCAGCTACACTAAAAGTAGAATTCTCAATTCATGCTGAATTAACCATCAACCCAATTTATTTAGATAATCATACTACAATGCATTACTAGCATCTTCAAGTGTCTTATGTCCCAGCAGGTAACACACTAAAGACATCAGTGTAGTATAGGTGATAAACATGCAACCAATTAAAATATAATAGTCTATAAGCCATTGCTAGATATGGACTTAATTATTGGGTATTAAAAAAGAACTAGTTTTACCTTCACTTCTACTTCTTCCTCCCACTGGAGGTTGAAGTCTTCTGCTTCGGTATCCATGATCTATTGCCGTTTTTCAATCCATTGAGACATGAAAAGTTATCCAGGAGACCTGAGCAAAAACAACATTATATAAATTTATTTATAAAGACTTTGGCAACAACTAGCATTTTTTGTCTATTAGATGCACATATTTGAGTTTTTTATCCTTGTATGGACTTTGTAAGATATGCAATTAACAGGTACTTAATAATTTTTAATGTCATAATCTCATACATTCATATCTATTTACTAATATGAGTGATTAAACCCGTACAAAACATATATAGTAAAACAAGTAAAACAACATGCGGGTACAGGGAACAGAATTAGACATTCCTGTCATTATTTCTAGGTACATCATAAAACAGCCTTGAATCAAAACATCAACATAACCTTATCATCGATTAACATATTTCTATTAAAGTATTTAACGAAATGACCAACCATAATTATAAAATATGCCACAATGCTAAAGTCGATCTAATAATAAAATACTGAAAGCCGAAACAAAAATGGTGTCAAGTTGGGAGTAAATATATGTAAAAAAAAGATTAGGTTATACTGTCAAATTAGAAGGTTATACACAAGAATCATTAAAAAATAGCATTATTTATACTTCGATAAAGAAAATTAACACTTAAACAGCTAGAAACATCACGTTCGACACTATAATCATAGCTATTTTACATATCTATACGTTTACATGACGCAATCATAGAACTTATCGATAGTTCATCATCGATGAAAACAATAATATAACCAAAGTCATTACAATTTTTTGAAAAGAGCTCACCTGGGATATGATCCGCATTTATAGATTTAATATTTTAAGCTATAAATTACACTCATAAGGCAAATATTTTCTATTGTTTGGTTATCAGACAAATGGCTATCTTCCATTTCCTTCCATTCCAACCACACCATAGACAAACAAACGCTCCCCGTCCAATTTACCCCAAAAAAATTAATTAAAATTTGGAAATCACCGTCAATGAATTATTTACTCCTTTTTTAATTTATGTATTGCTTTCGTTTAATTAGCCTAAAACTAAATGAAAAGTTTGGTCAATTGTAAAATAAAGCACCTTGGCAACACCATTTACTGGAACAGTGCAGCATTGCATTGCAGCATTGCAATCAGAAGGTAAGAAAAAAAACCTTCGCTTTTTGTTTAATTAATTTAATTGTTTAGTTAATTATCAACAAGTCGTTGAAGTCTTTATAACATTGTTAACTTGTTAATGTACAACTATACCCACATAGAAGTTTAGAACGCATCTGCCATGATGTCAACACAAGAGTAGAATTTTGTTTGACAGTGCTGTGACACTTATATCTTGCTTGTTGTTATCAATTTGTGCTTTCGTGTACATCATTAAAATATTCTTATTACCTATTTTTAAGCTGTTAATATACGGGATAAATAGACGAAAAATATGGCTCAAGAACTAAAAGAACTCTGTCAGCTCTTATTTCCTGATTCAACTGAAGGTATGTTATTGATATGTATTTCAACTGCCGGGCCCGGCATACCTTAAACATAAATTAGGTTCTAAAATGAAAATATAGGGAAATCTATCTTGAATAATTTAATGTTTCATGAAAACCAGGCCAACTTTTCCAAAGTAAAAATGACTAAACAAAATGCTCTATAAAATTGCACGTCTGAAGATTTTTTTCATGTTATTTGATTTCATAGAATATTTAATTATAAGACATTAATGCCAAATTAATTATTGCATGGCAAATATCACAATTATATTATCGCAAATGTCATATTTATACACTTTCAGAAACGGCAGAATATTTCAGTGACATTACTGACTACATTAAGAACTTGGGCGCCCAGAATTGGGAACATATTCGTAAAGAGCCAGAAAGGCTAACTGAAGAGATGAAACAGTTAACTGAACAGACACAGGAGCTAGCCTTCACTAACTATAAGACATTTGTTGAGACTGCAGAGATTTCACATACTATAATCAATGATTTAGCAAAATCTAAAGAATCCCTTTCATTATTCCTTGAAAACACACCACTGTTCTTACAAGAATGTGAAAAATTCTCACAAATTGCTGGCAACATTGTCAAAGAGAAGAGGTAAATAACTTTTTGAATCTCAGTAAAATATATCCAGCACTGCCAACAGAGCAAAATTTTAAAATTCTTTAATGATGATTTCCACTATTTATAATATGAATGGAATATCATCAATGAGCTCTTGTAATATCATATCAAGACTACCATTTTCTTAAACTGAATGAGTGAGAATTTTTAACTGAAGGTTTAAAATTATTTTTATATTGTTTCAGCCGTTACAGTTCTATCCGCAATCAAAGTGATAAACTGTTGGAGCTACTGGAATTGCCTTCTCTAATGAGAGAGGCGTTGAACGCTGAAGACTATGAAAGTGCATTAGATATCTTCACCTTTGTCCGTAATTTGTCCAAACGATATTCTGAAATACCAATAGTTCAGGTACTGATTTTCTATATTGTAATTTCAAGATTCTTAAGAAATTATTGAATAATAATGAATTTAAGAAACCAATAAAATAATTTAATTGTGCATGGAAAACTCCATGGTCGGCCTAGAAGTGGTGGCAGGATGATCTAAATACTTAACTCATTGGCTAGTTCCAAGAAACCTGGGAAACAGAATTGTGGAAGGATTGGCCAGCAGTGGGACACAGTAGGCAAGATAAAAAGTGTAAGACATCAATTTAAAATTTAAAATCAACCACCAATAGTCATCATCTGTCTGGTCTAACCAGATGCTAATAAGTACCAGTTTTTTATGAAGAGCAGCAGCCTATCTGTCCTGCTCATCACAGTTACTTGGGCAGCAGGAAACCCCTCAATAAGCATTTTTTGTTTCAGAACACCACTGCAGAAATAATGACATTGTGGTTTGAAACTTTATATCATCTTTTCAATCAATTGCGATATGATTTGCCTCTACCTCAGTGTTTACAAGTTAGTAATACTTGAAAAAGGTTACAAACAAATAAGTTTTTATTAGAAATTAAGTAGACTTTTTTGATTATATCTTTTTCTGACAGATTTTAGGCTATCTCCGTAGAGCAAATACAGTATATAGGTCAACAGATGATGATGAAGGCAGTATATACAATGTTGGTGGAAAAATAAATAGTTCACAATCTGCAAATGATGGCCTGCATGTGCACTTTCTAAAAGCAAGAAATGCTTGGTTTGAAAAAGCTTTAGAGGATGCGAAAAATGCAGAAAGTATGTATACCAACTACTAACAAGGTTAATTATGTCTTTTATACTCATGTTCCATAATAACTATACATATACCCTATATATTTTTCTTCTAGCACCGGAGAGAATATTAAGAAGAATTGTCGAATTACACAGAATTCATTTATTCAATGTTTTGACTCAACACAAGTCAATTTTTCTGTCTGATTCTCAAGAGTCGAAAACTAAAGATGACGAATTAAGTGGGACTAGCGCATTGTCGTGCTGGTTGAAGTTGAAGGTAAATAAAGTAAATTTAAATTAATTGTGATCACACATTGTCAGCCTTAGTTCAGCACACCTGGACATGCCTTCCTTGTTTTCCTCTGTCTCTGGTCTTAATCTAAACTTTTCTACATTAAAAAGCTATGATAATATATATCTTTATATTTTATTTCTCAGGTTGAAATGTTGGCTCAAATATTAAACCAAGATTTGCCCAAAGAAGACGAGGCTAGTTTCGAGTCTCTTCTTAATCAGTGTATGTACCTTTGCCTTTCATTTGGAAGAGTTGGAGCAGACATGAGATGTGTGCTGACACCATTGTTCAGAAATAATATCCTTAACCAGTTTCACAGTGGACTTGAGAAAGCAGACTCTCAATTTGAAAACCAAATGCGGTCATATAAAGTCCCCAGCATTAAGAATGTTCCAAGACCAATAAATGAAAGTGTATCAACGGGGCCGCCGGAAAACCTATTGGATTACTATCCTTTAGCTGAGTACTGCAATGGTTTACTGACTGTCCTCAACTCCATGAGAGTGACTGCCCCATTAAATATTGTGAAGGAAGTATATAATGCCTTCAGAGAATCACTCAATAAAGCTGTTCAAGTACTTCTGGCATTCTACTACAGAGAGCAACAGAGCTTTACTGATATTGAAAAACAGAACTTTGTTTCGCTATGCGTTTGTTTTACTGAAGACTTGGTCCCTTATATAGCGAAGTGTCTATCTCAATCATTCCCATCCACACAAGTAGCTGAACTGCTAGGTGTAACATTAACTGTTTTACAAGAGAGTAATATTTTACATGTAGACCAAACTATTGTTTGCGAACCACTTAGTTGCATAACGGGTGTAACTGTTAATTAGTATGTTATCAGTATTTTATTTTAGTGTAAATATATTTATGTAAATTGTATAACAAATAAAATAAACATGTTACAAAATTATAAAAATGTTTATTTTTATAAAAAAAGTGATTACACTGTATAAAAGAAATTAAGGCGTGGCCTTCTTAACAACTACGTAACTAACTAACAAGAACAATAAAGTGGAGTGGCAAAAAGGAATGGTTAATTATATTATCGTAAGTAATAACAAATATTTATTAACAAAACTTAACTCGCTTAACCCTAGATTTGCCTTCATCATTCCGAGATACCTCAAAGAAATGCGTGACCTTATCAATCTGACCTAGTGACTCAATAAATTCTCTATCGTGTGTAATTATAATGAACATGAAGTTTTTCTGCATCATTCGTTCTTGTACGATTTCACCGAGAGCCATACATAGACTTTTAATGTTGTCTTGATCTAAATTTGTTGTTGGCTCATCTAAAGCCAGGACACCAAACCTGAAACATATAAATAGTATTGTTTGTGAAACTTGAAAAGAACGGAATGACTCGCAAGCTTTCCTTATTCCCACGTAGCGTCATGTGTTAAGCGATACCACACGTTATAATGACGAAGATACGGTTTTGAATCATATGACACTAAAACTAGTCTGTCAACCACTGCAATCTCGATGTCAATGGGCTTTAAGAAATAGTATCTACTGGCTAACAATATCGCAATCTCATTTTAAATCTGTTACACGCATTTTAAATGGAGTACTTTTTCAAAGTAGTATCCGATTCAATAAAAGTGAGCAACATTTGTTTTCCTCACCTGGAACTAAACGTTTCTGCCAGAGCCAGTCTTATTATGAGACAAGCTAGAACTTTCTGACCTGCACTGCACCTTCCCCGCATGTCAATTTCAATTCCATTTTTACATTGGACAACTCTGCAAATATTTTTAGTTTGAGTTTAATTAGAATAAAGCACTTACTTTATTATTGCAGTAGAGGAAGCGTGTAGGCCGCGTATTGTATCGTCACGCGTCTACATCTGTAGAATGTTTGAATCTAATGTTGCGGTAGGTCCCCAGTACTTGATAATGAAGAGGCACAATAAATATTACCTGTATTCATATTTCCTCCTTTCTGATTCCATACTCATGCTGCCTTCAGCCTTAATAGCTATATAATCTATGTCGTTACCACTGTAGATTTTACTCCAAAGTTCCCTAGAAAATAAAAAAAAAACAAGTTTAAAAATAGAGATGCCTCTTGGAGTTTATAATAATAATATAATAATATATCCTGGGACAACTCACACACGGTTATCTGATCCCAAGCTAAGCAGAGCTTGTGTTATGGTAACCAGACAACTGATAAACTTACTTACATATTTCTAAATACATACATATTATAGATAAATTACACCCAGACACCAGAACAAATGATCATGCTCATCACACAACATTTGTCCTGGGCGGGAATCGAACCCACGACCTCCGGTATAGCAGCCAGGGTCACTAACCACTAGACAAACAGGCCCGTCGAAGTTTGTTTAAGTTTTTATAATATTTATCACACAAACAAATATTCCTCATTTTTAAAGAAACAATTGATACATTAAATTATCTTTTACTTACTTTATGATAAGGTTAATGCTTTCCATTTTCTTTTTGTGATACTCCATAAGACATTTCTCTAATGCAACAGAGTAGTCTTTTACGTCCTTGTCTAACATTTTTGTGACTTGCAGCTCATAGTACTTTTCTTTATATTTTTTTTCTGTATCTTTACCAAGAGCAGTCTTCAGATCCATTTTGTATTTCTTCAAAATTTCCTATAATTCAAAATTGAAACTCATTTCAATCTCAGTTGATACTCCTCAGTAAATATTAGATATTGTACCTTATGGGTTTTAAAATGTGCAATTTTAATGATATAATAAATTGGTCACGCCTGTAGGGATTAATGAACTAATTCAATTATAACAGTGTTTTACTCTCTTGATTAGGGCACTGGTCCTTCTATAAATGTATGCAGTAAAACATATAACCTTTTTGAAGTTAAAAAAAACTAGCTAAGTAAACTTACGTGTAGTTCATCTAATATACCATCGGTTTTAGCTTTCTCATTGGAAAGTTTCCTGTGCTTCACCAGCAACGAATCCTTCTCACTCAGATCATCTCTGTTAAGTGTACTTAATTTTTCATTTATTACCGCTTCTTCTTTCTTAAAATCAGCTATATTCTTTTGTACTTCTCTTAGTCTGACAGTGTCGTCCAATTCGCGTTTATAAATCTGAAATTTAGAAATATTATTCCTATTGGTTCGATGTTATAGAACAGTAGTTTATAGATAGGCTGAGAATAGACAGTAACTGCTACAATGAACAATATCTCCAGGCCTGTGCTGAAGCCTAAAAACTAGTCCTGAACAAACTTTAAAGTGCTCTATGATGTGGTCTAAAACGGTACTTTTATTCAGTAGTGGAACTCGGTTGAAATCATAATTCGACTCATGACCCCGCCGCTGCGCCGCTTCTTGCTTAGGAACGGTTGGGCCAAAACTAGTCAGACAATCCCGACAAATACGTGTGAGTAATCCGGTATCAAAACTGAATTTGTAAATTATGGGTTGATTTCAATATATTTACTAATTTAAATACACAAAATTAGTAAATTTTAATGCAATACTGTGTGAGTTTTTGCTCGAGATAAGCAGAACTAACGCAATTGACAATTTGAAATTGAATTTGTAAGAAACGATTTAGAGTTGACCCATTTTCAATCCCAATCGATATTTTTTTAGGGTCAAGACTGTTAATTTGTTTACTAAAACAATTAATCAGTATACAATGTTATAAAAACATTGCAGAAGAGAGCTGTTTTGTGATTGTATATTAGAAATATTGTACTTAATTTATTTTACCTACCTTTTCCTTACTAATCTCATCTTTCAAACATTCGATTCTCTTCGACGTCGCCTGTCTGTCGCTCTGTATTTGTTTAAGTTTCTCCTCACATTCCTTTATTGCCTCTTCCTTTTTAGTTTTCTCAAGTGGAATGTTTTTATCAATATGTTGTTTGATTTCGTGATTGATTGACTTAACTTTGTCGAACGCGATCGATACTTTCATAATTTCATTATTTTTTATTTCTATACTAGCCCTGGAACCAAAATAAAATTGTTGAACAGTTTTTGTACAATTATGTGCTTTATAGACGCCTCGTAAGAGAGACCGAAGACCCCTCTATTCGGGTGCCATTTTTTGTGATTCTTACCTTTGTGAGTGGTCAGTATTACTAAGGATCAATACAGACCAAATTTTTCGTAGGTTTTTAACAGTTACCTATCTACTGGTTACTGGCAAGAGTTGGTTTGATGTGATCTAATTAACAATCTGCCCTATTAAATAATAGTAATAAAAAATCAAAACAATACCTATTATTTTTTACAACCTCTGCTTTGGCCTGCACTTTCTCTTTAAGAGCCTCTTCGAGTGGTGCAATACCAACTTTCAACTCATTAATTTCCTCAATTAACTTCTCCCTGTCTGATTCCAACTGTTTCTTTGTCTCTTGAAGGTTGTAAATTTCTTGAACCTGCGGATATGAGTTGTTGAAATGATGGGCTTACAAACTGTTGGGACACCGTTCAACGCCGTGTAGTGCGTTGTCACTCTTTAACTACAACAATATTACTTTGCGATGTCGCTGTAGGCAGTCTGGCCGTTTACCTTACCTTTTTCTGTAGATTAAGACACTCTTCTTTGAGTGTGTTCTTCTTTGTACTTAGATCTTGTACCTTCTTATTGTGCACATTGAGTTTTTTCTGAGCTTCCTTGATTTTTGCTCTTAATGTTGATATTTTTTGTTTGAGATCAGCTTGCCGAGTGGAAGCTTCATCCAAAGTGATGTCTGACTCTACCTCTGAACACTGTTCTTTGATTGTTTCGAACTGCGAAGTACAGAATTATAATTTAACGGAAATTATGTCTTTAACCAAGCTTTTTTTCTTCTCAATGGTTTAGGATGATAAAGTTCTGATAAGTTACAACAATTAAAAAAAATGTTAGTTGTGAATGTAACCTGTATCTTACCTCTTTGGTTAATGTTCTAACTTCTTGGTTGTATCTGTCTAATAGAGGCATGTCTCCTTGTATTTGCTTTACTGTTAACAGTTTTTGTTCAGGTTCTAATAAAGACATTGATAGTCCATCAATTTCTTCTGTGAGTTTATTGATTTTCTGAAATGTTATATTAAAATAATAAATAAATAAATATAAATAAATAAATAAATGCGGACAATATCACATACATTGTTCTGAACCCAAAGTAAGTTGCTAAAGCACTTGTGTTATGGAATTCAGATACAACGAAGGTACCACAAACACCCAGACCCGAGACAATGTAGAAATGTGAATTTTTACATTGACCCGACCGGGGATCGAACCCGGGACCTCAGAGCTAGCGACACCTTGAAACCGGTGCATACGCCACTCGACCACGGAGGTCGTCTTATATTAAATATTGGTATCTCTTGTATTGTCATGGGTCAATAGCAGTTGAAGTCATAATTTTGTTTAACATACCGTTTCAACATCAACAAGGCGCTTTTCCAATTGTGGTTTCTCATTTTCCTTGAAGGTTTTAATTTTTTCATTCAATGATTTCATACTTAGCAGGTCCTCTTTCTTTGCTGACTCTCTTTGAAGCTGTTCAGATACTTTCTCTAGTTGACTAGGCACATTCATGACTTTTGTATTGAGTTGGCTTATTAAATCTGAAACCTACAAATTAGCAGACAATATTCAGTAAACATACAATTGCATTTCATTCTATTTCAAAGTAATCACACCCATATTGGCATCAAAAGGAAGTCTAATAGTAAAACATACCTCAGTTTCACTATCAAATCCACGGTTACATAAGGGACAACAACTATTCGATTTAAGTTGTGATTCGTATTTCTTGATGACGAACATTGATGACTGTAGAACATTACGATCATCCTGTAATTAATACATGTTAGGTATATTATACCGATAGACCATAAGACATTGATTTGTTCGTACTTTACGATTTTTAATTGCAGTTGTTGGGACTGCACAGCTATGTCCCCATTCGCTTCTGCCACCAAAGCCAACAATACGAACTTGCGCACTAATATTTCTTATATAATTATAAGGTATTAGGACAAGCATTGGCAGATCGCAAATTTGGTTGTCCTATGCAGGAATAGAACCCTCAACACACTGTCGTGTCACATACAGTAACCAGTATGTCACTCTGCTAGCGCGTTTTTTTTCTAAGCGTGTAACTTTATTTATATTATTACGATTATAAATGTTAAAGTATCTTTTTCTGTTTCGCTTTCACGCCAAAACAACTGAAGCGATTGTAATGAAATTTAGTACACAGATAGTCTGGTGCCTAGGCTACCGTTTAACTGAAAAAAATTGTTTTAAAGGGGCTTTTTTTTTAGGCCACTCCAGACTACTAATGAAATATTATGTGCATTGTGCACAATGGTTTTCGGTATCCATGATTTTAAGGGAAGGGAACCGAAACCACGGCGCGCTGTAAATTGAATTCCAAGCGGACGGAATCGCGGGACAAATCTAGTCACACATACTTTTAACCTTAAAGATGGAGGGATAAGCAGTATTGAAAAGTAGTTACTTGTAGTTTTTCCACAGTTGTGTTGATCTTAGCTAGAGTGTTTTCATAAGATTGCGTGCCACAAGCCTCGTACAACTTTTCTTCATCTTTCTCTTGTTGTTTGCTGCGTTCCATTAACGTACTACGAACATGCTTTCGTTCCTCTTCAAGCTTTGTTACCTAAATAAAAGAAAGGCTATACTTTATTTGTGTGACGATAGTTATTTTTTAATTAAATAAATAAAACATAAAAGCAGGCTACATAGTAATCTTTAGGCGAGACAGTTGATATTTGAATAGTATATAACTGGACTAAGAATGGAACCTTGTGGAAATCCAACCAACCAATACAATAATAATGATGAATGATCAATTGGTTATGAGTACAAGACAATTTATTTATGTTAATCCCGTTAATTCAAATATACAAAGGCAGGAACCCTTGCTGTTTCAAAAAATATCATAAATATTTTGCTTATTGTATTTACTGTATTGCGTCGTGATCACCTGAATCGAAAGCTTTCGATACGTCTTATTATATATTATACAATTTAATAATAACAATGATAATTGCGCCAGTAATATTAATAAAATATTATAACTTACAGAAGTCTTCTTGTCATTTAGGTCTTGTTTTAACGTATTCACTTCCGAATTTAACGCAACTTCTAGTTTGTTAAGAGAAAGAGCGTAATCTTTTTCAGGCATGTTTCCTAAGAGTTCAGTCAGTGTCGATCTATGCTTGTTTTTTAATAATGTAAACTGTTTTTCCTTCTGTTTAAGCATTTCTTCTTTTACCTCACGCTCCTTTAATTTAGTACTCTGTTTTTGTAACTTAGCAATCTGGGAAACAAAACATTAATGTTAAGATTTTGTAAAATAAGTTAACTATTTCACGTATACAAGACTTGGACGTATAATGACAGGTAGTGGATATAAAAGTAATATTATTACTAATTTTATTAATTTTCTTATATTTATTTAAATACTTATTTTCTATAATACCTTTTTGTCGATCTCATCCAGTTCATGTTCGTGTTTTTCTAGAACTTTTTCTTCTTCGTTAATTTGGTGTTGACATTCCTCAGTGTTTAATTCCTTCTCAGCTTTTTCCAATTCCCTGTATTTAGTAATTATTAGTATTTTAAACTTTTGTACACATAAAGAGGTACCTTCATATGAAAACACGCCGGCAGGCTACTTACTCTTCTGCCACTTTGTATTTTTTTTCTGCAGCTTCCAATCGAACTTTCGACTCATTGGCTGCAACAATTTCCTTCTCCAATTTTACAACTTCCCTTTTATTTTTGACCACATCAGCTTCTTTGCTGGATATTTGTTGATTATGACGAGACTGAAACCAAAACAAAATATAATGGATTGCAGATTGGGTTAACATTAATTGGCAGTTTAGCAAAACAATACTTTAAGTATGATTATTATAAAAAATATGAAATTATGATTATTAATATGGATAATGATTCTAAATATAATTTAGTAAAAAGTAGTACTTACGAGAGCTACGCGGCTTTCGTCAATTAACTGTTGTTTCTGTATCTCTTCTTTGTCAGCTAATGCCTTGAGCTCACTGCGTTCTTGTTCCAGATTTTTTATTGTTTTTGTTACTGCACTCATTGCTACCTCAGCTTCTTTCTGGGAGGCAACTGTAGATATATCTTCAACTCCTGAAGATATAAGGAAGATTATTTTGCATACTTTCTACAACTGAACCAATTTTAACAGATTTTGCAACTAGAAAATACAATCGGGCAGAGCCGCGTGCAAAAGCTAATCTTTGACTTACCGGCTAATTTAGCGACATCCACAATCATCTTATTCCTTTCCACAATTTTCTTTTCATTCTGACTCTCCAACAAAGCAAACTTTTCAAGTTTCAGTTTGAAGGCATCTTTTTCATTTGCAACAGTTTCTTCTTCTGTATTGAAATAAGATATTTTGGTGCATGACTCCTCAAGCTCCTTTTGTTTGGCCTTTACTGTACTCTCATAGTTACCTGTAATTCAAATGGATTAGTTTTTAATCCAATTTTTGAGCAATAGAATTAAAAATCGTTATAGTAAAATCTTACGAATCTTTTCCTTCAGTTCCGGCAAAGAACCTTCGAAAATATTTTTAATTTCTTTCTTTAATTCTTGTTCTCGTAATTGTCCTTGTTCTAATCTGGGAAAAAGTAGCTTGTATGTATTAGCGATTCGCATTGTCACTCACATGTTACCAGTTGTGTATCGAAATACCCATGCGCGTATTTGAAGTAATGAAAGTCGTTAGGGATTGCGTAAAAAACCCTGAATGCCCTGATCTAAATCCTGAACTCCCGCCAGTACGCGTGTAGATGCTTCGACGCACAACAATCACTGTTGTGAGTAGCAGTCGCAAAAGCAATTACAATTTTAAGTCTCTTTGTATAACCTACCTTACTTTTAATTTCTCTAGTTTTAAATCATATGTTGTGAGTTCACTTTCCAATGTTTTTATCTTCATTAGTTTATCTTCAACAGGTTTCAGATCCTTCTTAATTTCACACAGTTTAATTTCAGTTTCTGATATCTTTGTTTCAGTATTAATGACATCCATTTTCTTGTTCTCTAAATCTTTCTTTAGTTCTTCAAGATGACTAACTCTATCTTCTACAAATCAAGAAATCTTATATGTATTTAAGAAATTATACAAAAAATATATAAGACCAAATCAAAATCATCATCCAATATGATAAGACTTACCAAGTTTATCAATTTCTACAGCATATCCCTTTCTGATCTTTTTTAGTTTGTCAAAACAATTACTATATTTGTCTGAATCAAAGATTTCATCAAATCGTTCTTTGACTTTCTTGCCTTCATCTAGCGGCCAGCCAGATTCTTCTTGATGGCAAAATATAACAGCATTTAATATGGCTCTAGATACACCTAAAAGTTAATTTATAATGTTATATCAATTTTTTGGTATTTGCATGGGCTCTGGTTTACACCAGGACATTTTAAAGCAGTACTTCTGCAGTTGTTTATTCGAGATTGCATACAAATAAATGTGGAGCTAAAACTCTCTTCCACAATAAAAACAGTTTTACTTTAAAAAGGTGATGCAAGGCTCAAGGTTATTAAAGGTTGCAAGTTTATTAACAATTTGCAGATGTTTGACATCTGCAAATTGTTAATGAAACTGTGGTTCTGTCTTTTTGATGAACTACATAGACAGAGATCTAATGTCATGAATGAATGTAACATAAGGTTCCAGTCATTAAACTATTTTTATTTAACTGTGATGATTAGGATGAAAACAATCATTGGCCTAGCCTTTTCCCAACTATGTTGGGGTCGGCTACCAGTCTAACCGGTTTCAGCTAAGTACCAGTGTTTTACAAGGAGCAACTGCCTATCTGACCTCCTCAACCCAGTTACCTGGGCGACAAGATAATTAGGGTGAAAACAATATGATATGTAAATGATTTGTGGATTAAAAATGTATGAGTTACCTGTCCTAAGCCTTCTTCTTTAAGCAGATATCAAGTTAAACTTGGTCTGATGCCAGAAGAGTTGAAGACATGGTTATGCATGTGATGAATGAAGCATTTAAAAAGAAACATGAATGTTAATGTACTGATAAATTTATGTAATTATTAATATTGAAAAAGTAATACAAATACATATTTGTTATTTAATATTACACTGTTTGCGGCATGAGAAATATTTGGATTTTTTGTTTGATTCTGGTTAGTAATGATATTCAATAATGTGAAAAAAAACTAAGTAGAGAGATAAGATTATTTTATTTTAACTATTATTATTTTGGATTATGTTATTTTATTAATATTATGTATTTGTCAGATAAAATCATTTTCTTTTCATTCACGGGCTAACTTCATGAGAAGAGACCCGGTCCTTTTTAAAGGCGTGAATGGGGACACAGGTCCAACGCACAGAGGCCTTCTTGAGAACTTTAATATACAATGTGATGGGGCATCTACTAGGGATAATTCACCTCCGCTCTATGGAAGAACAGAGATGAAGAATCCAAAGTAGATGCAAAACTATTGCAATATGTATGTAAAACTAAATAGGCTATTATATAAATGAGACATGTTAAGTGGACCAGATAAAATCATTATTATTACTATTTCTTATTGATTTATGAGTATCATTAAAATTATACTGATTTAGGGAAAATAAGATATTCTACACAACTAAGTCTAGTTTTAGTTTCAATATTAGACTAAATATTATTTATTATACTGAAAGAATGATTGTATTAGTGATATTATAATTACAAAAAAAATAATGTAAGAACATACCAAGTTCATCATGAAGTACTGCATCCAAATCAGCGCATCTTTTAGATATATCCTTGGTTTTACCATTTTCATCAGTAATGGACAGCAAGGAGTCTAGTGTCCGGAAGGAAGCCTTCTTCTTTTGTAATACAACCTTCATAGACCTTGTTACTTCCATGTTCCTGCTTTTGGAATTTAGGAGCTGAAAGAAAAATATTATTAAAAAGTAAAATACTTGTTATATTACATTTAAAATACTTTGCAAAGTAAAAATAATCATTTATATTATTTGTATAATGTTTTGGGTTCCCATTTAAATTAGTAGATACTCTGTATTTATTTATAGGGCGTAATCGGGTGAAGTAACACAGAGAAGTTTTCGAGATAAGTTTCCATAAATTGATGTCATTACCTTAAGCTTTATTTGCGCCAAAACTTCAGTCGTTCTGTTTACTTTAGGGTCATGTACAAAACAGTCGTTGTGTCCCATTCCCGGTGGCATTTGTGACGTGATGGCATAACGCAGAGCTTCTATGATAGTGGTTTTACCACATCCATTCTGCCCCAATATTAAAGTTAGAGGACTTTCAAAAGATATCCCCTGTTCATCACTATCATCCGGGCCAAAACTTCGAATGCCGCGTATCTTCAGAGATTTAACAACTGCCATTGTTGCTAATCAATTCTACTTATGCTAGAAACAGTATCTTTCGCGCCTTGAAAAATATAGATCTTGCCAAGCGGCGAATAGTTTATTTCTCAGTATATGACAGGTTAGAACTCAGTATCGCCCTCAGTAACCGTAAATTTTAGATTTAGAATGACATTTCGTTCAAAAGTCCTAGTGTTGTCAAAATATTTAGATCGTGTTGAGTATGACCACCCTACATCCAAGTTTATCGATGCATTTGATACCAGTCGGTGGTTTTTTATTTCATGAATAAAATTCACCGTCTCTAAGTAGTCAAACCATTTTATTCACTCTCTTGGTGAGAAAAGTTAAACCCTAATACAACATTTTGAAGTTCTCCACCGCATTTCTCTCTGTTATGTCCATGGGCCTTTTTGCATGTTTCTTATTTAAGCCGTGTGAAATGGTTGCAATGTTTTATTCAAATCATGTTAGCTATATGACATTTCGATACATGAGATAATTAATACAAGCATGTAAAAAACGCATTGTCTGACAATCTTTTCCTTTTTGCATAATTATTTCAAAATCATGTGAATTAAAACATGCTGTTCAGTGTTATCCTATAAAACAAACCAAATAAATCACATCGCAGTTAAATTCATCATTACGTCATAAATAATAATTGAATTTAAATTTAACCGTACCAAAATTAATTAAATTTAAAATTTCTCAATGTCTCGATTTTCGGGTTATCTCGATTGCCGAAATGTAAAATCGATTTTAATTTCACGCCGCGGCTACACGCTCTGCTGTCAGCTTCTCTTGTGGTTGTGAGATCTGTCATTGACTCATTGTTTGTCAAGAGCGTTTTATTTATTTTCTATTTTGTATTGTCCTGCGAAATATAATCCCGTTTTTAATATAATCCTTTTGGAATATTGAGTGTTTTCTTTTTATTTATTAGTTGAGACGGACAATTTAGTGTTTTTAAGACAGCTTGCATTCACAGTGCATCAAGGAGAAATCGTGAATTCACACATTGATTCCCACTTTGTGCGCTTATTTGTGTAGAATTAGTTCATGTAAGTATACTTGTACAATACTTATATGTTGATCAGTTGTGATGATCATTGATGTTTTATTTATATAAGAGGTTTGTTTTAATGATAGTAAGAGTCAAGTGTCACCATGTCACTATAATATAAAGTTTGCATAACTCGCGTCCTTGTTGTCAATAAACAGTTACAATAGCCTTGTAATCCCAGCTATGTATAAATGACCATATTGATGTACAAGACCACAAAAGGCATTGCTATACATTGTAATATTTTTTTGACCTTGTTGATAGTTTCCTACTTATGCTGATGAATCATTCGTAAACCAGTCATTTCTTGGTCAATGTTTTATATAAAACTATGTATATTTATATTAAAATAGATAATTATACACACTCTTAAGGTATGTATTTATGACACAAATATATGCATTCCTGTTCACTGTTGTGTTAGGTATGCAAATCCCTTGTTTATATTTTTATTTACTATGTAAATAACTTACATAATAAGTAATTATAAACAATCACACAACATACCTTTCAAAAAATGTATATAAATGCTGTATCAATGTTCCAAAGTATTTTTTTAATAAAAGTTAAACTTTCAGGAAGATTATCATCATTCAACATGGCATCGACTACAGTTATTGAAACTGTGACTATAACAAGACCACTAAAGGTAAGAAATGAACCTAATTTTTAATTTTTCCATATCTGTTTTATAAAACCAGCAGCAAGGTAAATAAAATAAAAACTTCTTTTAAACCATACTTGCTGTGAATGAGACCTTCACAGCCCCAACTTTATTCAACTAAAAACAGTGATAACATAATTGGAATTGTTAGAATTATAGTTTTGTTGTTTTGACATGAACTTGTCATGATAACCTGCAACCTCATTGACAGATATGTTTGCAGCTTAATTTGTTTTTAATGACTATAGTAGTATGGCATAGGTCTATTCCCACGAAGATACCTTGAGCAGTCTTAGCAACTGCAAAGATCTCTGCTGCTCCAAAGCTGCTCTAATTTATAAAAACCCAGGTGTTCCATTAGTAAATAAAGTCTTAGAATTATAAACAGAAGGAAGTAAGAGAACAAGTTGCATTGGTACTTGCCTGTATTGCGATAGAACTTCCACCTAATGCATGGAAATACATTCATAAAGATTAAGTACTTAAGTAGGCAATAGTCTTTATAAATATTGTAAATAGTTCATGTTTGTATTAAACAAAAAACATGAATATTAATAGGCTGCATTTATTACAACCATAGCCCTATAATAATTAGAAAAAAAGAAAAATAGTCAAATGAATGTCTATTGTTTATGGTGTGGTTTAGTAGTCAAAGTTCTTTTCGTTGGTATAGTAAATGAAATACACCTATATTTAATAATATTAATATATTGATTCACTTTGTTTTGAGAAACCGTATTACATAATAAATTATACAATGCTTGTGGTTCTTTCATGGCTCTAGTAATTCAGTGATATTATATTTCCTTCTTTATAACCATGACACACTTACACATATTATTTTAAAACTTCTAGACATATTATGCATTAAACAAAGTAAGTAAATAAGTAACATTATATAAACAAACTATAAGCCAATCAAAACATAAACATTTTTATGCCCTGACTCATAAAATTATAGCAGTCATTGCTTCAATTCTGGTGTTACAACACCACCCACAAAAATAATTACATATAATGTTATTATTAAAATCTATATCTGAATTCCATTTCGCATTATGAACAAATAGTATTTCAGTATAGTGCATCCTACCTTTTATTCCTTTTTGTTCTATTGAAAATATTCTACATGGGCCAAATGATACATTGGACTCTCCCTGTATGCTGTATGATTTTCTTTGCCACCTCAGTATGCAGAATTACAGATTCAGGGCCTTAAAACAGAAAAACGATTGTTTAAAAGTGTTAAGGATTAAAAAAACTTTACTCTCAATAAAAATATTTACTTTACACATTGCTCGTATCTCAATAGATCTTTTATTAAGTAGTTGTTTATTTAACTTCACGGTTCTGCACGAAATAGAACATAAAATCCTATATACATGTTACGTAAATAACAGTTTGTTGTGCATTGCAATATTGCAAAGTGGATTATTCGCTGGTGCCGAGCTCTTATTAAATATTTATCATCCTTGATCCAATTTAAAATGCTTATACTCTACATATCTATGCGAAAGCCGACAAGTGCACGAAGCCTAGAATTGGATTAGCGAACGTAGTTTGTACTGTTAGTGAAGATTGGTATCGTGATGCAAACGCACGGCAACTTGACAGCGAGCTACCTGTGGCAGCCAGGTGAATTCGCTCGCCGTATGTTAGGAGAACGACCCTCGCCGGTACCACCGACGAGAGAACTGTGGCCTCCTCCGCAGCAACCTTTAAGCATCAGTACTCTCCAACTTGCTTACTTACAAGATGAGCCCTTACCGCGACGAGCAGCGACGCTTCCTTGTCAAATATACTCTGGACCAACTACAGCCGACACAGAGTACAGTAAACCACGAGTGTGTACCGTTGGAACTAATACTGAACCGCCGCCTACGATACTCAACAGGCTGAGACAATTAATGAAACGCCAACAGACGGAGACAGACAAGACAATCTCTGCGACTTGCCCTCCAACTGGACGATTAACTGCCGTGCCTAGGGAAACTACTTTCGATGTAAAAGAAGAAGAAAATTCAGCACGACGCGCTTACAATGGTTTAAAAAAGGCGATATCAGGAGTGAAATATCGAGTCGCTCCTGGTTCTGAAGCCGTGGACAGTCCAAAAATCGTTTATCATGTTCCTAAGCCGGGGGATCGAATGACTTCAACCTTTGGGGCCGAAGAGAAGAAAAGCAGATGGTGCAAAGTTCCGTCTCGCACATCGTGTTCTCGTAGATTACGAGCATTTAGCGAATGGTGCAGGCGTCGTCCACGGCGGCCACCCCGGCGGCAGCCGCAGCCGCCTCGACTACAAATCACTCAGGTGTGATGAAGAACACTCGTAGTCGGATTAAAGGCATAATACGCTAAGTGCTTTGTTACATTAATCGTGGAAAAATAAAAATACAACTACTGAAAAATATAATAAAACGATAGAATTGAGCGCTAAGCGATAATTGTGAACGTTTTGTAGAATGATAGTGTTTTAAGTAGAGTTTTTGGCTAATAAATGTTTTTCCATTATCTGTGTTTTGTTGGCGCACGAGCGGGCGGTGGACGCAAGGGGTAGCAAGGGAAGGCCGGGCGGGCGGCAGTCCCGTGTTAGGCGCCGCACCGCCCGGTCTTGCCGCCCAAGTACCGAATCCCGCCCTCATAGTGTCCCACGTTTATAGTCGATTATATCTCAAAGCAAACCCCGCTTTAATGTTAAAAGTGATTCATTATTTATATTAAAAAGAGGTTTTGTGGTAAATATATACAAAGTGATGTTTTTGTGCGAGGCACGAAACCGGCGCGACCCAATGCGCAAACCTCACAAATGATACCGAAAACTGGGACGATTTTTTTTACGTTTTATGTATTTAATGAGTTTTCCATCGGTTGTGTGTTTGTTAAAAAATGCTCACCGACCCATACTCTATTTTTTAGGCTGCCTATTTAATAAATCATAAATATTAGTTTATTTTGGATAGCTGGTCTCACATGCACTGCCTATATTTACATAAAAACCCCATATGCCTAATATATAATGCCTACATTTTATCGATCTAAAGAATATTATAAAGCCAATTAACAATGACAATATCTTTAATTGACTTATATTTTCAAGGTCTATTCAGGTAGCTTACAACCACGTTCTTCTTATCGCATGATATTTTAATTAAACTAATGAATAAATTTATCATCAAATATTGATTAGCAATTTCAACTTTCAATTTCAAATTCACTAATTTTTTATTATTAAAAGTAGAATTTGTTGATGGCGAAAAATCTCTAAATCGTTGACCAAACTTGGTAACTATGGCAATATTCCAGATATACATACTTTTGTAGCTAGTGCGTAGTTAATATTAGACGTATCATATAAATAAAACTAGCTGTTGCCCGCGACTTCGTCCGCGTGGTTAAAAGATATAAGTTATGATTTATACTTGCCCTGTTTTTTTATCTTTTTTTATTGTATCTTCGCTCCTATTAGTCGCACCGCCATGGTATATAGCCTAAAACTTCCTCAATGAATGGTCTATTCAATACTGTAATATTTTATCAGTTTGAACCAGTAGCTCCAGAGATTAGCGCCTTGAAACAAACAAACTCTTCAGCTTTATTTATTAGTATAGAGTATAGATATAAAATTCTTGTGAGACAGTGTTAGTTACTATACTTCTGCTAAATAGCTTGACCAATTGTCATTAAGATTTATAAGCATTATGTAGTAGGTGTGAAATTGGCTACTATCTATTGTCTTTGCCCTAAAGATAAGGCTAACATACAATTTATCCCTAGCTAGTTTTTTTAGACCAAGAATGTCCTAGAATATTCTATGGCCAAATAATATTTGCAGGGTCATCTAGTACCGTTATAAAAAGCTTTTTATCTACCTCTAAAACGATTTTTCTAAAGCATAATTTTAATCACATAACGATTTACTTTTCAACTGCTTCAAATTAGTAAAACCACGTATGTATTTGTAAATTGGCTAGAAACTCTACGCCGAATACTAGGTGGCTTGCAAGAACTTTAAGAATTCGTACAGAGAATGACATTAAGGCAAGCATTTGTAATTGGTAGAGAAGTCTTTACAATCACTATAAACAGTATTACAGCGTATACAAAAACTAATCGTTTATATGCCAATGTAGGTGTATAGCAATAGATAGTAGATATTATGTATCAAATTTGCCACATTTATAATGAGAAAGAACATCAGCAGAAGTCAAATTCTCATGGTATATTTTTATGAATCGAATGCTTTGTGACTCATCAATAACGTTGTTACAAAACAGTAATGGTTGGAAGTAAAATACACAAATCATAACTTTATTTTTGTTCGAAGAATCTTTCGGCCCAACTTGCTTCCGGAGAAACCTAAAAAAACAAACATGTTCCTTAGATAATCATTATTTATTTCCTATTGTTTGGCTTAACGAATCTAAATAGACCGCTAGCATGCATTTCTTGTAATATTTGAGTTTATTTTATCGCTATTTATAGCTGACGAGCCACCTGTTTCATTTGTCTTTATCTATTTCATATGAATACCACAGTCCAAACGAAAACAAAGATATTTAATATGATCATTGAATACGTGTAAGGTAATCGGTTACACTTCCGTGTCCAATGACATTTGTTCTTGGTTCGGAATGACGACATCTTTGATGCCACAACATTAATTATAAACCGTATTTATCGTATGATTTTCGTAGTAATCCCGCTTTTTTATATAAATTATTTAGTCGCCATTAAGTTAGCTGGAAAAGAAAAATGCATTATAATCTTGTTGACAAAAAGGATTATTTTGTCAAGCATCATGCAATGAATTTGGTGTATAATCTTTTTGGTTATTATTTTTCATAAATTGAAATACCACTGTTTGCATTTGAATTAAAAAAATAGAGATACAATAGGCATTAGCATTGTTTTATAGTCAGTGTCAGCACAGTTAAGTAACGACAAAAAGCCATTGTATTAACAAGCACAGAACCAAAATGTCTAAAACAGAACAAACTGTCATCAACAAAGCATTTAAATGTTTTAAAGAAAAAAATAAGGACTTTGCAACAACAAATGGGAACACTGCCATCATTATTAAACTTAGCAGAAGCTTTTCTTGCCGATTCTTCTCCTGTGGAGAGACATTTTGAAACCGAGCATCTAGACTTACTGTTATGACGTTTTAAAAAAGTGCCTGTAGAATGGCCTATTTGAAGAAAGAACTTTTTGATGTTGCTTCCCGATTACAGTCCATAGTACCTCTCACTGTATAGTCTAAAATATTTACTCTCTACTCGGAGCCAAAGATTACTTTGCTCTTCCTTTATCTCACCGTCATCGCGTCAGTATTTGTCGTACTCAATTATGTAGATCAGAAAATTGGAAAAAAAATATTTTTCAAATTTACTTGAAAAGTAACTTAATAATGAGGCGAGGAATGTACAAAAAATCTTCGTAAATTTGTGCTGAATCTTATCCATCATAATTTTGTATTGGTTGCCGTAAGATCCATGACCGAAACTATAATAGCGATCCAAGATATGAGCAATCGCTTATGAAGGGCAATACGTAAAAAAAACCTGTTTTAGTTAAGTTACACAATAGTTGTAAAATTTGACGATAACTGAGGCTACATGACACAGTGCCTATATTATTTGTAAATATTTATTACTGTATGACAAAGTATACGAATGTTATTGTCCTGCGTCACTGACGTTTACTAGCGACCCCCTTCACCTCTCTCTTCCCTCTAAAACGGGCTGTGGGTGTTCTGACCTATATACAGACAAAGCAATGAGGAAGGACTATCATTTGCACTGTATGCACAATGTTAATGAAGATGACGTGTGAATTCCAACATATTTTTTCTTAATATGTTTTCGAATCCCAAATACGTATTCTATTTTGTGAATTGAGACAGGGACGACCACAAGGGGTAGTTCCCGGCCTCCGTCCGCTTGAACCCATTAATCAGAAGTTAGGCGGGCGATCGTACCCGATCCCTTTCAATTCTTTCCTTTGACACAATCAATCAATTGTTTACTTAACCGCAGGGACTGAGACCATTTTCCCGCGTACTGTCTGCTACTCAATAACCAGAGATTTATGGGTATTTCCTATTTGTCAACGATTTAATTGCCTATAGAAAAAATTGGTGGATTTTCGTGAAAAAAAAGCAGACGAATATTCAGAACGTGATCTTTTTGGAGTTTATTGAAACGAAGTATCATATAATACAATACTAGTTTAAAGTCGGAAGTTATAAAAATACTAGCACAGTGTGTTATTGAAGTGAACGTAATTCGACTTGTGAAGCGAAGAACCTCTGTGATTACTGGAAGAAGTGTTATGTGTTGAGTTGTGCGCGGTATCGCGTGCTGTGGTGGCGGGCCGGTAGCGAGCGCATGCAGGGGCGCGCGGGCGCAGGCCCGGGCGGGCTCCGCTCAAACCCGCGCGCCCTCCCGCCGCCTGTCCTACCACCACCACCCCAGTTTGCCACTGAGCAAGACGAGATGCCTGCCAATCAGATTGCACAGGTTTGAAGAATATACACCGCTATGAACGTACTGGTAGTGAAACTTTCTAATTTACGAACCGCAAAATAAGCAGCAGCTAAGTGCCACCTATCACATTAGAGACAGACTCTAATGTGATAGGTGGCAATGAAATTTTATCTTCAGACATGAAAAGTTAGATGATTTTTATCAGAAACTATACAGGAAGCTGTTCTCCTTAATTTACAAATATCAGTGACGTAATATTTCACAATACCGAAAAGACTTTAATAACCATTACCATATATAGTAGTCACCAAATAAACACATACATATTTAAGTTGAACTTTCGATGTGAACCCTGACCCAGATGCAAAGGACTTGATGCAGTTATTTGTTACGTATGCACTGATACCAAACTATTTTAAACAAAATGTCGACAATTGGCTTGATTTGCGCTTTTGATAGCACTTACATTAATGAACGCAACCGCAACGCAAATAAAATTTTATGACAAGTATAATACATTTTGCTCTTGTTGCTGTTTTGGCATCTCCCTATTACCTCGCCATAACTTAAAACTCGCTAATGCTGTCAATACTATTGCTGAAGGGTTAAAGAAAGCAAAAGCAGATATTCTTCTTGCCATATCCGTGTCCGAACACCCACCTAATATTTAACGTAGTTTCTACGGATTGTGCTTGAAGTATAGTCGTCAGTCAGTACCAAACCAAACATTGGTTTTGTTCTTTTCCCCTTTGCTTGGGACGGAAGTACCGTATGTACTTATAGCATTATAAATGAATGAATGAAATCCCTCTTGATGACAAATGCTTCCGTTTGGTTTGAACAGTTGATTAATAGGACATGTTGACCCTTTTCATTTGTAATCGCTTTCGTTAATACGGGGAACACGTGTAAAGGTTTCACGTTTAATTGTACTTAGGTTAGGGGTTAAGATACATATTTTTTTTTTAAGCATAACTACAAGTTTTTGGCAACGATTTCTTTGCCGCTCTTTTACTTTCAAATGTTTCGATCATTTTTGTATCCGAAAATAGAATTTTCCAAAAAACGCCTGACACCTTAAAGGGCATTTGAATCAAACAGAATTAGGTAGCTCCCTACATCAGTATCGCATGCGATAGGTACTTAGGTTTAAAATGCTTGAGGCAATAGAGGAGTTATAAGAGCGTCGCGTGAAGTGTGCTTAGGGAGTCCGAGAGGCGGATCGACGCCGTGTCTAACAGCTGATGGCGGTCCCCGCGGCCCCGAGCGCCGTCGGGGATTGCGATCGATGACCGCACCCCGCGCCTCCTCACGCTCCCCTCACCTCTAGACACCGTCAGACGGGTGCGTCTCACTTTCCCGCTTTTCTTTCCTTCAAATAGGTACACATAGACATACGTAGGCTAGGTAACTACGTCGCCGCTCACCCATGCCGCGTGTTTTGACTTCTACTTATAGCGTTTCATTTCGACGCGCCGCGCTTCTTCCATTGAGTTCTTTTGAGGCGATGTCTTTAGATGAAGGAGTAAAAAAACAGTATTTTTTAACTTCATTTAGGGAATATACAGAAAAGAATTTTCGCTTACCATGTCGTTGACATTTTTTGCACACTTTTTTTAGGTATTGTTTTTTTGTTATATCTATTTATTTTCATTACATATTGGTGAGCTACATTGAAAACAGTTCTTAATAAGCTCACGTTAAAAGAAAACGTTTGCTTTATCTGGTGAAAGACTGGATGATGTATCCAAACTACCAGAGAAAGCTGCTGGTTTTACACGAGTTTAGCTTAAAACCGTTCGCTTAAATTGAGGTTGATTTCTATAATAAATAATTAAGAAATGCCCTATAGGTACCTTACCTTAGCGTATGACAGTAAGTCGTACAAATCAAATAAATAAACACGTAGACGAAAATGTCTTCAATAAATCAAGTCCGTGTATAGTCCCCTCTTAAAGACATTCGTTCCCCTAATACAAAGGCGGTGCTTTTGTCTGTTCTCTCCACGTTTGACGTATATATGTGCATTGTGCATGCTGTCTCTGTGAGGGTGCAGCGTCATATGTAGGTGTATTAGGTATGACACTCTTGTCATATTTATAAGGATCTATTTGCTTATAGCACTTGCCAACAAGTTTAAGGATAGGGAAACCAAACTAGAGAACTTAACCTAACTTAAAAAGATAGACATTGTATACAATGCTATAAATATTTGTCAGATATACCAAATAATCGTCCGCTCCTTGTAAAACACTGGTACTTAGCTAAATCCGGTTAGACCAGAAGCTAACCCCGACATAGTTGGAAAAGGACTTATTTCCTAAAACAAAAAATCTATCTTTACAGGTGATCGCGTTAATATGCGGGTTATTGGTGGTAATACTGATGGTGTTGGGGCTGGCGTCGGCGGACTGGCTGATGGCGGCCGGCTGGCGGCAGGGGCTCTTCATGCACTGTATAGACCCCGAGGCCCCCACGCCGCTGCCCTTCGATATCACTGCTCAACCCGGCTGCTATGCCGCTAGGCCCGCACCTTATATTAAGTAAGTCTATACTTTTATAAACAACTAGCGACCTGCCCCGGCTTCGCACGGGTGGACATTTATTTTTTAGGCTTATTTTCCGGCATAAAATATAGCCTATACGGATTCGGAAGAATCGCTCTAAATAATCTTCTAATATATAAAATTCCCGTGTCACGATGTTAGTTACCGTACTCCTCCGAAACGGCTTAACCGATTTTTATGAATTTTTTTATACATATTGGGTAGGTCTGAGAATCGAACAACATCTATTTTTCATACCCCTAAGTGACAAGGGTTGCCCACACAAAATTTTTATTTTTTATATTTTGGATGAAATTTTTTGTTTTTATTTTTTTATAATGTACCCTCAAAAAATACATACAAATAAAATTAATTTATTAGGCAAAACAACGTTTGCTGGGTCAGCTAGTGGTAAAAGAAATTTTTGTAATTGGTCCAGTAGTTTTTGAGCCTATTGAGTACAAACATACAAAAATAAAAAGGTTTGATCTTTATAATATTAGTATAGATGACAATCATCTGTTCCTAATACCTTTTGCTTATTGGTTATTGATTGTTGCTGTTTATGTGGAATGATGCCGCTCAAGGCTTTGTAGTGAAACGGTCTTATTTTCAGGTGCTGGTGTGAAAGTTTTGATTTGAGAGTAAATATTGATATAACTGTTTTATGATTACGCACTGAAAAAGAAATGTTCTAGTAATCTCACTAGCGAAGCTGTTTGTAACAATAAATATACCGGGGTTTAAACCATACTTAGCATGTTAACAGAAAATAAGATATAGAAACATTGAAATCGTTCTACGATTAGCCGAAATCCTGCTGACGTCGGCTAATAAAATACATGAAACAAAAGCAAGACATAACCTCAACCTGAAACTCCCAAGTATGGTTAACCTCAAATACGCGCAAAATTTGGTGAACCATTTGAGTTCATACAATCTAAAATTTAATATAGTTTACCTTTGAGCTATATCGTGCCCATCGTCAATAGAATTAAAATTCATTGATTGTAGTTTTCGTCTGAAACGTATAATGTAGAATTATGGTGTAATTGAAACGAAAACATTTAGGTAAGCACATAAACATTTCTGAATCATTTATAGCTTGTTGACAGGCAAACTTAATGGTTAAGGTAGTTAGTTTCTTTGTATAAATATTGTAGTTAATAATTCACGAACGTTTTGGATGTAAACGACCTTTAAAGGTACCTTAATTTGTAACTGTTACTGCATCAATAAAACATCGTAAACATGTCGCTGGTAAATGAAAGTTATAAGTAAAGTGGACAATTATCATCTGTTTGTCTTATTCTTATTGGATCTTTCAGAAATTGGAGTTAAGACTCTCTGATAAACATATACGCGGTATAATATATATCTTTTCCTTACTTAGTGCTGTTGTTAAACGATTCTAATGGATTGCATCCCTTCATATCAACAAGAACTCAGCAACTTCATCATCATTTGTTTATACTTTATAGCACATAAATACATACTCGTACAATATGCTCTTCAGCCTTCATTATCATCTTCCTATATTTACTTAGCTTAGCAGTAACTAAGCATACAAGATTCAAAATGCTGAGTTCCAGTAAAGATGTTTTTTGTTCAGGGCGGCGGCTGGTCTGTGCGTGGCGACGCTGGCGGCGGACGTGTGCGGCGCGCTGCTGACGGGGCTCGGTCTGCGCTCCGCTGACCACCGCACCAAGTTCCGTTACTACCGGTTCGCAGTGCTCGCCATGTCGCTAGCCCGTACGTCAATACATCATGCTTATTTAACAGTTTTTTTAAGGGAATGTAAGAGGGCGTTTCCTCTGACGCTGAACTAGGTGGAGTGAAGGAAAGAGAATTGTGAATTGACCAATGACAGAGTTCGATTTCTTCACTCGACTTCTCCTTCCTTGGAAACACCCACTAAGCCGACTTAACGACTAATGATTATTGTTTTGTTTTTCCAGTAATGTGCATTTTAATAGCACTCGTCATCTACCCAGTTTGCTTCGCAGCTGAGTTAAACCTGGGTGAGTGGAATTTCGATTTTTGCTATATGTTATGTTGTTGTTAATTATGACGAGACGAGAGCTTTTTTTAAACGAGTCCCGCACTAAGCCATTTAATTCTTATGTCGCGGGGGTTTCTGTCTAGTCCACCTTCTCGATAATTTGAATAATTCTGATTGTGCATTTGTCTGTAGTATTTACGTGAGAGTAAATGTATATAATTATTTTTTACAGGTAATAGGTCAGTATGGGAGTTTGGTTGGGCATACGGCGTAGGTTGGGGCGCAGCTATCTTTCTGTTCGGCGCTGTGGTGTTGCTGCTGTGTGACAAGGAGAGCGAGGAGCTCTACTACAAGGAGCGAAAAGTAAGTTTTGTTGTCTTTAATTCAAAATATAAGTATACTGAAACTTCTCTCTTATCATTATTCAAGACAATTGCCTTTGATTTCTTGGTATATACTCCACTGGTATATGACATTGGATGTTGACGAATGAGCACGTAGTAAAGCGGCGTGTGTGCAGGTGGTGAGTGCGGAGGGCGGGGCGCGCCCCTAGGGCCGCTCGCGCCTGCCCGACCTGGTGCCGTGAGGCGCCGGCGCTGGCGCGGGCTAGCGCGCCGCGCGCCCCCCGCGCCCCCGCGCCCCTCGTGCGCGCCCGCTGGATCTAAAGCCCCGCGCGCCCTGACGCGCCCCTAGCGCCGCCTAGCTGCCGCGGCCCCACGTGCTCCGCTTTAAACCCGTCTTAGTTCCCGTGTCAGTGTATGATGTACCGCTGTCTGTCGATAGCTTCATCTACCCTCGGCACTGGAACAATCATGGTCCTAGAACTTCAGTATACAACCTACGTTATGCGACTACTAAGACAGGACTAAGAGCGATCTATTTCATCATATCGATATTTTATCTAGCACGTCAATGCCAATTTCTGACACACAATAAAATTGACAGAATCATTATCGACGATCGGTTTTTCTACTGTCTTCATAGCCGCCGTAACGTTTGCGATGTGTGTACTGAGTACAGGCGGCCCGCGGTGGGGACTGCGGCGAGCGACCTGTTGATGCATTTTGGACATTTCGCAACATTAGCGACGGTCCGGTTGTTTTGTTGTTCGAAAATATCATAGTACTTGGGCTGAACTAAATTATAATTATAGTATCTCGATAAATGCGAGTCGTACTGAAATTTACTATAATGTTAAATGTATGTGCAAAAATATTAGGACGTACCTATAGTTTTGGCTGTATCCAGTGTAAGTGCTATGATTCTTTTGGTAGATATGAATTTGATTTAAGTTAGGTTTATGATTTTGCAAGACCCTTACCTCGGTAATGTATTATTTTATATTAATTTACATTCTCTTATTATTATTATTTCATTAGGAAATCTCAACGCTAAATCGAGTAGTGTGACTTGAAGTTGAATCTCCCTTAAAGATCTTATATCGCCTGTAAATGTGAAATCTTGTGATTTTATTAGTTAAGTAGAATCGGGTGATACTATGCTTTACCAGCTGGCGCCTCGCACTCGCGAAGAGCGGAACACATTTAGATATCTGTGTACTGGCGTACCTCAAATACTAACAATCCGTTCCAAAGAGCGTTACTATTATTTATTCGCTTTAATTTATTTGTGTGTTATTTGTGGGTGTAAATATCGGTTAGACTATGTTGTACGGCTTCTGTTGCATCCGGGGGGCGCGCGTGAGGCGCGGGAGAGGCGGGCGGGCGCGGGTCGGCGCGGGTCGGCGCGAGTCCAGCGCGGGGGGGGGGGCAGGCAGGCGGCTAGCCGCCGGGCAGGCGACACACTCCGCACACCGCCAGCAGCTGTGCTAGTGTAGTGCACGATACTGTGACACAAGTGACTGTGCGACACTGACCACTGACCAGTGACGTCAGCGACCGAGTGCGGACTGTCGGCACTCGAGTCCTACCGACCACGAGATTATCGGGCTATGACTACTGAGATATTTAAAGGAATTAAATAAGTATATGTTTTGATTAAAGTTACCCCTTAGTATGATATACTTCATATTATTGAAAAACTATTTTATTAATAATTATATTCAACATAGTTATGATGTCTGTCTATGTACACAGATTAATTGTATTCGAGAATAAATTTGATTTGATTAGTCACGTTCTAGAATCTCGTATTGATTTTTCTATTTTGTGAATCTCATAAAGATTTGGAATTGAAAATTATTTCAAAGTTATATTTTCTTAATATTTATGTAAACTTAAAGAACAATTGATTTATAAACATCGTAATCATTAATAGTGATAGAATGTGTAATTGTAATATTTGTGGATGTTGTTTCAATGACATCTGTTGTGTTGATCTGAAACTGTGAAATTATACCTAGCATTGTTTATTATTATTAATTATTCTTGGTCACGGCTTTAATTTGTGTAACACATTATGATTGAACATTTGTATTGAATATTTTTTCAATAGAAACACAGTTCATCTGTGCTGGTTCATGTATTTTAAACCTCGTATATTGGAAGTTATGATTTGATATGCTTATATTAACTCTACCTGTTAATTGTGATATTGTGGCAGCTATTTGTACTCGCTGATAATGAACGATTGGAGCTTCGCAGAACGCGGGCCGTGTATTGTGAGCTATTCCGCTTGCACGCTGGCGTCATATCAAGTTGTAATTACGTATGCACAGCTTCAATCGGTTAATTTTGTTTGTAAATTGTATCAATCAAATCTCTATTGCTTCATTTTAAAACACTAACTCGTCCTTAGTCATTACATTTAAGTTGCAAACAAATAATTCATGTGAAGATGACTACATTAATTACTTTTGTTATCCATCTCATATAAACATTATTTTCTATAATTCATTTCCCAATGTCTGTATGAACTAAGCTTTACTTTAGATTTATTTTTGATATTTATTTAAGTACAAGGCTAAATTAGGTTTAAGTTTTTGATGTAAGGGCAACTGGTGTTGCCATCATTAGTCCTATAAATAAAAATAAATCACACTGCCATGTATCTAACTTACATTTTCTTTGTAAGACATTTAATTTAATGTAGTCGTATTGAATAACATTAAATTATTGAATTTTCCTAATGTTAGTATTTTACATAGTAATGATAACCTCGTAATTGATATTGAACGATAGCTACTTAATTTTATGCACCTCAAACGGTACTTGGACACTCCTAACTCGAACTAACGTACAAATGCATCCATATTACCCGCATCATGTGTTTTAAGAGGGACTTTTTACACTCTACTAATATTATACCAATAACTTATTTATAAAATCCGCGACTAGCAGTTGTCCAAGTACATCCGTATAAATTTATATTTCCCTAGCCAAATTATGGGTCATATCAAATGAGATTGAATAAAGTAACTAGTAAAAGTTTGTCTTTTATTTGTGTTTAATTAGCTTACCCCTTTACTCTATATTCTGGTAACTGGTGTTTACAGGGCCTTACCGCTACTGCTATAGGTTTATTAGGGTAAATAAGAATAAGAAAAAATGTAGTACAAAATAACAGATTTATTACTGAAAATACAGCATTCGGATTTGGTATTGTATGCCAGCATAATTATAATACTAATATCAATTATTACATGATCAATTTTATCAATCATAATTATTTTTATTAATTGGTTTTAAGAATCTGTATTAGAATAACAATAACAGTATCTTTAAAATAAGAGAAATACTAAGGATAAGGCACAGTGAGATGTGAAACAGAAGACAAATATATTGTGCAGCTAATAAAGATTATGTTTGCCAATCTCTCAAAAATCTTGGTAGGAGCTGTTATAGTCAAGCCCAGTTGTAAAGTACCCATAACATTACAATATTTATAGTTCAGAACAGAAATTCCAAAAAAAATAACAATGGTAAGTTTCTCACTACAGTACTTTTGTCTTCACCATCAGCTGGTCTCGGAGTAAAGCTAAAACCGAGCTCAGTTGTTTGCTGATGACTTATAACCTATCGGTATAAAATAATACAAATACAACTAATTATACTTCTATGCCTGTAAGGGTCTTTATGCTTGCAAGTAATCTCTTGTTGGCATCCTTGAAGTCTACTGGTTGAACGCTTACGACAGTGGTTTTGAGACGAGCCTCATCCTGTAACATGATAAAAAAACATCTTTAGTGAGTTAATACGAAAGTTGAGTACTAAACGAGATATTGCAAACTACTGCGCCATTTCTAAATCAGACAGTGCGTACAAGAGTACGTATTTGTGAGAACTACAATTGTGACTACATTCTATTATTGAATGAAAATCGATTGAATACGAGCTAGAAATAAACGGGTATTGGGTATTTTATGACTACTTCCAATTCTATGACATTTAAAGCTGAGAAAAGATATTCAAATGTCTGCTCTGTATGTAGCCTGGAGTCACTTACTGCTGGATAAGAAATCTTACTTACGTTGTAAGTTTCCATCTTAGTTCGGAACTTGAACACGAAGGTCTTGAACTTGACTTCCTCGAACATTTGCGTGTACGCCGTCTTGTCATACTCGAACATCTGGCCGATGTCGGCCACGTTCTTGCCGAGCATGGCCTCCGCCGCTTCATTGAATGCCGTTATGCGCTGGTCACCCGTGGGATCTGATACATTAGCCTGATGAAGGAAATAAAATTCACGCAATTTAATGAGGAGTGCAGTACATGCTATTCGAATTTTTTTTATTCGAGTCTTGATTTTAAATTTCCACTACTGAAACAGAACAGGTTCTACATAAATACATTAAATAAAAGCTTATATTTGGGAACATAACCCTGAAAACTATCTACTAGAAATGTGACTGTTATTGTTAAATTAACATATTTACCGCCAAAAGAAGTCTATATTTATAATTAGGATATTCTCTGTTGCATTTTTCGCATCGATACAGTCCGTTCTCTTGGTCGACAAGTTTCTTGTTGCACTGTTCTTGAGGGCAGGCTTTATACACTGCGTTGTCGGCGAAGGTGAAGGTGAGGACTCCGAGCAGGCTGTAGTAGTCTCCCTTCTCGCCGGCGCCCAGCTGGCGCGCCTCCGCGTCCGCGAAGCTGATCCACTCGCTGCTGCCGCCGGAATAGCCTCCAGCCCTGACCAGGTGGAATGCATACAGGTAGAGGTTTGTTCAAGCAATTACAAAAGCAAAAATTGTTATAGACAATGGAAGGAATTCGACACATAAATGAAGACCTGAACATACGATGAATTTAAACGAGTAGACGACAGTTGTTTATGCACTTGTACAGAAGTCACGTATCTCTTTTGTATTAGCATTAGTCATCGCGCCTCGTGCTTATGTACGCATCGCTTACGGCTTCCGGAAACGATTACTTATCACAATTATTTCTATTTCAGTATTGAAACTAGCAAATGAGCACAAACCTGGCTGAGATATTGACGATTTCCATGTCGGCACCGCCGTTGTCGTACCAGCCCCTTAACTTGTGGGCTTCGGGAAGATCCGGGTTCTGGCGGATCATGGTACTCGCCAAGCAAGATAGAGACTTGCTACCGTTAAATTCGGTGAGACGGGCACCCTTAACAAAAAAAAAAACATTTTAATGCACATATAGATGAGAGGTAAAGGTCACCTATGACATAAAACAAACAACTATTATACTTTGTGATTTGATGGCTGAGTACTACTATTACCTTCTCTGCAGCGATGCTTTTTTAATGCAGGAGTGTACTTACTTTTATTGCTAAAATTGGGTTAGTGGAGCCATCAAAGTTTTCAGCCTCTTTACCCCACAATGTCAGTCCAACCTGAAAAAGTAATAAATATTAAATAGGTATTCTAACTTCAATCTTTTATATAGGTACTCTCTTTTTCAATCATCATCAAAATAGGCTTTTCCTTTTTCATAAAAATCATTATTATACGTGATTACAAAATTACTTTCGAATTGAGTATATTCCCAACGCTTCCAGTTTATGATATGGGACTCGTGTAAGACTGCGTCTGAGATTAATATTTGTCAAGTAAAGGATTAAAGATAAATAATAATTATAAAATGAACTTAGATAACTTACAGCGCCACCAGAGTTGTCGACAAGTGTGACCTCCCTTTTCTTCAGTAGTTTGCCTGAACTCTTAGCAGTAAGCTCTTGGAGATCGGCGGCGGACTTGCAGACGCCAACAATGTCTAAATAAAGTACATTTCTTATATTTACTATGAATAAAATAGTCAATATTGGGCATCGTCAATTACAAAACATATGTAGGTATTTGTTATTGAGACTAGGAAACTAGAAACACGAGTAAAAATTTGCTGTAGGCTTACTCCCAACAAAATCGAGTTACGTTATCGCGTTATAACCAAATTAAAATCGAGTTGGTATCTTCTACAGAAACCGCGACTAGCGCCAATTCGTTTAGTGGCACGAGTTGGAACTACGGTCAATCGGGAGCTGACGACGCTGATACCACGGGATCGCTACGTGGTTTTGGTTTGATTCGAGAGTGCAATTTCAGGACTGAATCAACCATATTGACTGATGTGGGCTGTGGCACTATACTATAGCGCTTGAATGAGTGAATCCATTTTGGTTGAACCTGCTGCTACAATCACTTATCACACTTTCCAGTTTTGTCAGATAAAGTCCTGAAAAATTCTTAAGAAAAGGACATATGTAATAAAATTGATGATTTTTTCTATATCTTACCGAGTAATGTGTCTGGAGTCTTGCTGGCGATGTCATTGATTGGTAGGAAGTCGTATTTAACAGAGGGAACCGTTGACGAGTCTTCCATACACTCGGCGACCACTGTATTCGGTGTGAAAGTCATCTCATAATCGTTTTTAATACTAGTGTACTGTTTATTTGCTGTTTTAAGTGTGCAGCGGCTTATATAGTATACTTTGTCGATCTGAAACAAAAGGAGTTGGCTAAATATTTTTATGACAACCGACATCGGTTTGGTTAAATGCTAGCAATTTTTACGAGTAAGTGGAAGGATGTACTTTCTTATCACTCTAAATATCATAGTACCGATTTGGCAGAAGAATACTTTTCAGTAAAACTACTAGGTCCAGCTAAATAAATATAGATTAATAAATTTCTTATTTAATCGCCGTTTCATTAAAACAATTAACTACAACAATTTTATTATCAGCAGCGTAGCATTAATGAGGTCATCCAACAAACGGTGTAAGATCACAAAGGACAAGATAAAACCTGAAAGTATATTGCAGTTATTGACTCTTCGATAGCACTTTGCAATGACGCTTTATGATATTATTATGACAGATTATACACCACATGTCGTGTTAGAAAAGATTTATGCAATCATTTCAGAGACTAATATATTTTTTTAAACGACTCCCTCAGTAATTAATTCAATTCCTTGTGTCGCGGGGAGTTTCACAAACATACAAATCACATGCACAATGACACCCAGACTCAGGACAAGAGTTAGTGGATCACACAAATGGTTGTCCTACGCGGGGATCGAACCCACGACACGACGCGCTCAGTGGGTTTGGCTTGGTGACCTCAACCACTTTGCTATCCGTGTAATGTATGCTTGCTATGTGGCTTTGTAGGTCTAAGCGAATGTAACGATTATGAGGCATTTTTAATTTTCATTTAATAAAAGAGGGATAGAGGTGAGGATAACTGACAAATCATTATTTTGGAATTCAAATTCCATCCTCCCCTCTTTACTTCTTCTGTAAAATTATGGCGAGTACTTTTATTTACCTGAATCATATCATAAAATTTATCACATTCGTTTTTGAAGGCCGTGGCTCTTATTTCTCCACTTTCATCGCACAGGTCCATGCTAAACAATTTTCCTTCTCCGCGGGCATTGTTCCATGTCTTTATGTCCGACTTATTCATCACACGAGCCTTAACCACCCATCTGTAACAAGGCAGGATACAGGTGCAGTCTATTGTATTAGTTGGCCATGTCTTTAATAAAACATATTTAATATTTTAAATTGCTGAGAAAAGTAGTGGGTTACAATAAAAGAATTGAGTATTAAAATATTACACGGATGTAAAATAAGTTTTACATAAGTAGTTAGTATATGTAGTACTTATATCGTGGCCACTCCAGCGATTAGATAGCAAAACGTGTCCGGAATTATAAACATATTGCAATTGCTTGTTAGTTACGTCAATCATTTTTGCCGCAGTCTGGCTTCTGAGCTCGAAGCATCAGGACGCTTTTAATCAGAAAGCCCCCACACCGAACAATATCTTTTAAATTTGATTATCGTAAGCGATATTAATTATTGTCATTTTAATAAAAAATCGGTAACTTAAAATACGCATAAATTGTTATAAATAAACGCAAGGGTTTGGCAATACAATCATTGTGCAACAACGACTGAAGCTAGCGATGAGTTTAGATTTTTTAGATGACATTATTAGTAACAAATAAAAAACTAGATTCAATTTTTGTCCACAACGGACTTTATTAATTTATTCAACTCTTTGAGTTCACCCAGTATACCCTCAAGCACTTTCTTTTTCTCTTTCTCTATATTGATGGACTGCCTCCAAAATGGTTCCATTTCAGGGCCTGAAGCCGGTTCTGTTTGACTAAGGGTCCTCAGCTGCGGGACTGCAAGAGATACAGAAATGGTAAAATAAAACGGAAAGAATATGATGGATCTGCCAAATGATTGTGGAAATTCTTACTCAATTGTAATATTGAATTTTACGAAATTTTCAGGATCAGAAGTATTATTTTCAATGAATGACGACACACGCAAATAAAAAAATTGACTGTTCCTGACTTCACGTAGGAGGATGCGGTACAGTCAGTTTGTTTCGAATTAATTCACACTCTCCAAGTTTAAATATATACGGTGCCATGAAATGCTCAATATATATTTTGGAAAACCTTCAGATCTAAAGTATATACATATGTGACTACTTCTATTGTATATATTCTTATATTATAAATATAATAATTTGTTATACTGTGCTTTAATATTGTCACGACATATTCTTCGATCATCAAATCTTGATCACAATTTAATGATATATTATCAACGTTTTTGGCGGTATCTTTTATGACTGATACCAATATATATTGCAAGTTGATTTTAATGCGTTTTCATTCAGAGAACTACGACATACTAACAGGATCCACAATTACCTGTCGAGGTGCAACGTCAGTCAGATCACGGTGCAATTTCGGGCAGTTAATAATCTAATTCTGTTTATCGAATTATGTTGATAACGGGGCTTCGATTCTGCTATTTTACAATGGCCGATGAATGAATAGCAATTGAATTAAACTTGAAATGATTCCTATTATCTTTAGATTTATCGCATTTTGCCAATACAATAATTGGAACTTAATTGTATTGACCTTGAGTTGCGTCCTACACTGAATTTCCAATTATTGTGTAGAAAAGTGATGAAGATAAAACGGAAAATTGACATTATAAGCCAAATTCATCGGCCATTTTAAATAGCAGAATTGGGGCCCTGTACGTTTGTATGATTACCTGAATTGGCGTCATAATCAGGGCTTTCTGGTATAACATCGGAGAAAGCGTCTATCGAGGCATTGGAAGCACCCTCGAGCATATGTTGATCCCAATCCGGCCAATCTAATTCATCATTCTCTTGAGCTTCATTTTGATCATCCTTTTCCTGGTTCTCATTTTCATCAACATTCTCTAGAGATGCATCTTGATCGGAAACCTGCAGTTTGATACAGTTTAAAAATACTTCAAGCATTGTGGCAAAGAATCAACTGTTGGATGAAAGTTAGCAGTTTACTGCTAAAGTTTTCATGCAATTCTCAACTCTTACTTTAGTGCCATAAAGGTGGTGTTTGCGTATCGGTCGTACGACCAGCGATATCCACATTTTCCGTAATTTCGTGTGAAAAGGACCAGTGTGCGTGCAAACGTAAACGAAATTTCAAAAAAGGAATATAAGTAAAGAGGGAAGCGGGTCATTTTGAAGAATAGATTATAGACAAAACACACAGTTACAGAATAAATAAAAACTTGTAGAACAAATGAAATACCTCTGCAACAGGATCAGTAATAGATGATCCTATAATAGCCTTGATTTTCTTGTCATTATCACTTAGATGGTTTTCATAATTCATGTTGTGGGTTGATTGCAAATATGAAATACGTTTTATGGCCACATGTCTTCTATGCGACCAAACCTAAATAGATATAAAAAGTTTTAACATTCAGTTCAGTTTTCTGTGATTGACAAGTATCCAGAATGTAATATTATATTAATGCAACCATTGCTGACGACCAATTAATGAGTTTTCATTTAATTTAAAGGCATATTAATAACACATAGCAGGGCAAAGATCGTCTATAATAAAAAAAACAAGTATTTATTGGTAGCTGCTTAGGTTTTCGATTTTTGTTTATATTTTTCTTTGTCCATTTGTCTTTCGTAGGTAAGATTTAACATTATTTGTAATTTTTCGCCACGCAGTCCACGACCGCTTTTCTAATACGAACTAGGATTAGAATAATAAATAAATAAAGCTACAGAATGGGCAGCAGCGTTCTCTGAGTACTTTAACAGCCATACTGCGATTGCCAACCCGCCTGCCAATCGTGGGGATTATGGCACTCTCCTTCTTGGGGGAGGCCTATGTCCAGCAGAGGACGTCTTTCGGCTGAATGATGTTGAATAATGTTTAGCAAAGTGATCAAAGCCCTTATTTTTATAATTGCAATGATTTGTATCTACCCTTTTCCATTGCGTAACAGTCTTCTTAGCGCCCCCAAGATTATTGAGCATTTCAGTGAGTTGTGACCATAGTATGTTATCTGCGCTGCGCCCGAGAACACTGTGCGCGATACCAGAAACCATCTCCGAATGTTCTGATACAAAGTCTATCAAAGCATTAACCTGCGCATTTGTGGCGGTAGTCCTTGATTTTCTGTAATACAATTACACATAATATTATACAAGGCATTTAAAGATAACCTTTACATAACAAAGCATTGGGGATTCGACTAGAAATAATTTTACCATTTTCTTATTTAAGTTATTAGGGATACTATCTTCGTATCTATAAATCTAATACCCTATTCTTTCTTAGAAAACTATAAGCTTCACAAACAACTTTTAATTTTGTCTGCTTAGCTCAGGCTTAACATACAATATACTGATATGATGCTTATAACATAATAATGAAAATTTTGGATACTACATTGAAATGAGTTAAATATAATGATATTAAAATTTTAATACACTCAACAGTAACTTACCTTTATTTAACAGCACTGTCAGTTAAATTAATTTATAATATTATGATTTACCTACAATAAATCACTTTACACAAATTGTTGTCATCCTTGTTCTATAATTTATATCAAAAAAATATGCCATTACACCATTGCAAAAATACAATCTTGAAAATTTTCTTTAGATATTCTTCGGAACCTACGTCGTCTTCGAACAGTCAGGTTCGTAACTGGTCGTCATCACGAGCAGTAATACAAAAAATAATTACGAACTATATGAAACGTGACAATTTTTTCACAGATTACTCACTTATTCTGGTAGGGGCTTAGGCTTGAGATAGGATGTGTCATCTGTGCAGACAGTAAGCTGGAGTCCAAGTTAGGTGCCTGCGTAGGTTGCGGCTTGAGCTGCGGTGACGGCGCGGCGGGCGCGGGGCGAGGCGCCGCCGACGTGCTCGCCTGCGCCGCCGCCGCTGACTCCTCCGTCCACGTCTCGGGGTTACCCAGCTTTTTACCCACTTCACTCCCAGGGGAAAGAATTGTAATATCTAATATTATCATAACACGCCTGTAAAAAAAACTTTGATATCTAATGTTTGTGTATAGTGTTACAATATGTATTTAAATAATTGTTCATTTCATTTAACAGGCGGGATTAAAGTTTACTTGAGAAAAGTCCAAAGTTTACAAAAGAGTTGCTCATCATATATTTTTTTAATTGAAATTCTGTTTATTGTCTCCTATACCTCGATTGCACCTATAAAAGTAGAGGGGCAACAAAGCACAAAAAATAAGAAAAACCAACATACTTCTCTCCCTTGCCAGTATTTTTCAGCAGTGACGTCACAAAGCGATCAATCTGAACAACCGAGTAATCAGACAGTTCACCGGAGATCAGCTTATCATTAAGTTGCGTGGCAAGCATAGCAAAGCTGTGAGAATGCTTGCCGTCAGACACAAGTAATCGGAACCTCTCATTTGCACCGCTTCCTTGAATCTTTTTACTGCCTAGTACTTGCATGACTGGCCTATCGTAATGTCCACCATTCATTATCACCTACAATAAATACAACAAACATGATTTTAGTATGTATGACAGGCTTTTCTCTTATTAGTTGGCTAGTTGGTACAATAATCGTCATCATCATCCACAGCTTTAATCCTCCCACTGCACAGGCCTCCCCTTTCTCATGCCAAATGCTATGGTTCTGTGCCAGTCTCAGCCAGACTCAACCCGAGACCTTTACTATGTCATCGACCCATCTTGCTCCTGAATGACCAATGCTTCTTTTGCCTTGTCATGATAATATCATGTATTTATTAATTAGGTGTACTTAAGTACTTGAGAAGAATATATTCTAATAATTACGGTGCAATTGTGCTTCTGTTCATGTCATTTGTTGCCACAGGTCTAAGAACTTGTGTTGTGTTGAAGAAGAGTTTAGCCGCATAAGCTGACATTAATGTCAAGATAGATAACAGAGTGGATTAACAATATAGAAGATTGTTTAGTAAGTTACTGTTTACTAAGTTTTGACTAAGAGTATTTACATGAGTATTGACTGAGTCTGTTATACAGGATTTATTATTAATCCATTTTTTAAGTACTTATGAAATACAATTTGTTTCTAACAACTTAGTTTGAACATAAATGTTTCTAAATCCCAATTTAGAGCAACAATCAAGATACCCAAAACAAATATACTAAAAGTATTATAATATAGAAGTAATTTACTCATGCATTAGTTTGTAAGGCAATATGATCTCCTTATATAATCAGCTTTTATCCATTTTTGTAGGTTCACTCACTCAATGAACTTTTCATAATTATTATACTTATTGTGGTGATCAGTCAACACTTCCAGATCAAAAGGTAAATAATTTTATAAGGACTTTAATACTTTTTTAACAATTTATTTAGCTCAACCTGTTTGTTTTATTCATTTTTTTTTAAAGAATGTAATTTGATGGCAAAGGAATATAAAACAAAATTAATGATTATCAAATCAAACTCAAATGCACTAGTTCGTTAATTATTTATTTTAGTAAAGTTCACATCAAGACTGTTTACTCTTCGTGAAGTACCGTATCAAATGGAGATCGGTCCATTCCTGTTTGAACTTGTTTTGAGTAAAGAAATCATAAGTTTGAAGGTAGGTTTGGTCAGTACCTTATGGTAAGAAGCAAATTAGCTCTTACAAAATCTTCCTAGAACTCATTAAATATTAAACTAAATAATAAAAACTATTAACTATCAATAATTTTATTCTACTTGAAAAGATAGTAAAGAACATCTTACCTCCAGAGATCCTTCGGAAAGTTTGTGACTCATTATGAAGCCGGTCTTACCACTGTCAATTTGAACACTATATTACTGCTGGTGTGCTAGTCGCAATCCTCAATAGAAATTAACGTTTAAATACAATGAAATACACAAATTATTATATGTGTCGGACAAAGCAACCGCAATCTGCAAACATACCGCGAAAATTGACAAGTGTCAGTTTCATGGAGAATGTTTATAACTGTCACATTAATTCAAGTGTTACAACGTAATTCTTGTAAATCTATGATAAGATTGTTTTGAATAAGTGTTTTTGAAGCCTTTTAGTAGGTACGTAAATTAAATTAGACGTTTGTGGTAGGTAGAAGAACTTCAAATTTTAGAATTTTGTATAACGTTTGCTAAAGGCGTAACCTCATGGTCGCTCGTCGCTCGCGATCTGATCAGTTGACCCCATTTTTAAATATCCCGCGTCTCGAAAAAGCGACAAAATATGGTCGCAGGAAAGGTAGAGACAAAGCTGAAAATGTTGAGCTACGGCCTTTGCAGTCACTGCGACAAATCTGGTCATGTGATATATAGTGATAAAGCTCAGGATGTTGAGCTTTGTCGCTGGGAAAAAATAGTATGGACACAATGTACGTTTAAACAATAATTTTGTTTCCTTATTGTACAGTTTTATCGAGTTTAATTTTTTTTTATTTTATTTTTATTTATTTATCAAATAACATACACAACATAACAGTTTACACCAAATCGTTGGGCAGTCAGATAATACAATTACAACAGAAACTTAAACACTAAAAAAGGGGACAAAAGTCTACAAATTATAAAATTTACACATAAACAAGAATTAAACAACAATAAACAAACACATAAGAAACAGTAAACAATCACCTTTCGTTCCTCAACTCACAGAATTTCAAACACATATAACAAAAATCCACCCATTTCGTCGTCGCAAACAGATCGCATTCAGGTTCTGACTTCAAGAGAGCGTTGAGCAGAGTGAGCGCACGGATGAGCGGAGAGTTAGTGTGTGAGACAGTGCGAGCTTCAGGTACGGCCAGCAAAGGATAGGTGCGTGGTCTGAGCTGCATTTTGGGTACCATGGGAACATAAAGACGGACTACCTGGGACACCAACTCAGGGCAGTCAGATTCACCACGTAACATCTTACAGACGAATGAAATTAAATGGTTATTGCGCCTTACTTCCAGAGAATTGAATGTTTAATTAAAAAATGTACCTTTATAACTTTTAATCACACTTGTATCTACATAATAGCCAGTTCACAATTAGATTATAGATATTAATGTTTTGTTTTTCGGGAAATTTAAAATGGGGTCGCTCGACTAGATTGTCGCTGCAATCGAGCGACGAGCGACTCCATGAGAGTCCTGCATGAAGCAGCGACTTTTCGAGTCGCGGGAAATTTATAAAATAGGGTCACGTGATCGGGTTTGTCGCTGTAAACGAACGACGAGCGATAGCGTGCGGTTACGCCTTAATGCTCCTCTAAATCCTCACGAATTTAATAACAAGGAGCGTGAGTATGATTAACTTTTACGATACTATAATAACACAGTTTTGCATCTTTATTCGGATTCAATTTAGTGTTTACTTAAAGGTATTTTTTAACAAAAAAATGAGAGGTTTCACATTTGAATATAGTAAAATCTTCGATAAAATAACTATTAAAATAACAATTTAAAAAACAAGCTTTTATTTAAATGCTCTAAAAGGACAAAATAAACTTTAAATTAAATCAAATATATAACTTTAACATATAATCTAAAAGCTTGTTGCGAGATTTACCTGTGTAAAGTATGTTATATGACATTTTGTCCTTACATTTAAACTTTCGCGTTGCATAATTATATTAACATAGAAGAATACGGGGATTAACGCGAATTTTACCTTGATAAGCCGGACGTTTTGACCAGGTTACAACGTGCGTTAATCCCCGTATTATTCTATGTTAATGCATTTTGTCGTTGAATTATTTGTTTCAAATTAAAAATTTATATTTAATTTTTTACACAAGTAAATATTTATTTATTTTGTCCTTTTTAGAGCATTTGAGCAAAAGCTTGTTTTTAAAATTGTTTTTTTTTACACTTATTTTATTTTAAATTTTTTATTTTTCCTTGGACATATTTCACAGTCGTTCCATTTCATTTAGTGCGTCACTGTTGCGTGGTCGTTTACCTATTAATTTCGTACAGTCAGATTCTTAAATAAGGAAACCTTCTAGCGATTTGACTCTTCTTAAGGCGTAACGTAAAAACCCTTATGCATTGTATATTATTGCATTGTTATCTGGTTTCCAAGTTTTAGTTGTGTACTATTGACCATTGAGGAGTTCTCTCGGGGGCAGACGATCCTGGCTGCACCACCAGATCGCTGTCACCATATTATTGCATTGTCATCGGGGTTCTATATTAACACCAAGTTTCAGATCGATTGAGTAATTGGAAGTGGTTCTAATTTGACTGGCAAGATTTGATCTAAACAAACATACAAACATGGCAATTTGCAAGTTAAATAAAAGCTTGTAAAATGGGTGGACGGCTATAATATATACTTACTTATAGCAGTCAAATCCCCTGAATCATAACTATACTTTGTGCCATTCAACATTTTCAACCGACTTAAAAAAGGGGGAGGTTAAAATAATTAGTTTATAAATATTTTAAATGTTTCATACCTCAGAACTACGGTCTGGAAAAATCATTTTAGTTGATTACTTTTTTATTAAACGGCTCATTTCAGCTGTCATTTAGTCACTCACCACTTTGTATGAACCCGTCCGTCAATTATTGAAGGGTAGAGACGTATCCCATGAGTATAATTTATAGTCATGGGAAGTAAAAGTTTAAGTTATAGTTTTATAGAAAAGGAAACTTAACAATGAACTAAATTTTGCTGAAGCTTACAATGTTGGTACATAAGTATACCTACAAATTATAGGTATTACACGAAAAAAGAGAAAAGCAATAATAATTATATCTGTAATATGCTGTAATAATAATATAATATATTACAGCATAAGAATTTTACATGCACTACATAAGCATTCTACTTTTACTACTCAACAGGAATGCCAAGGCATGTCAAATCCCGCTATTTTAACTCAAAAGAACAAAAGTCCCGACTTGTCAAAAAAAAAAAATCTGGCAACGCTGTTGTAACCGTTGACAAACAAAAACGTGATTATATCTCCCTATTATTGTAACATTTCTCATTGCTGCTTTACGAATGTGGTCCCAGAATGAGACGAGGTAGCCATGAAGATTTCTCCGCCTTACGAAAAAAGGGGTAGAACCTCTGGTTTAGTTGAAAAATGGATATTTTTAATAATATCTAGAAACAACAATAATCAACTAGGCGCTTATAACACAAATAAATAAAAACGACATGTTTTTACCATCAAAACCATTTATTTCACGAATAATAATACATTAAACATCACAGCAACTTAATTACAAATCTATAACAAAATAATACTTACAACCAGAAAGTAACCACCTCTATAAATATAGTATCACAATCGATTTTGGATTCAATCCAACTTATGAACAAAAATATAAGTAGGTTTGTGTTGATGGTGTAGAAACCTACGGCATTGAAGTTTATTTACCTATATATTTCTGTTTGCCAATTTTTTTGATTAGCAAAGTTATATTTAAGGCTGTTTATAACTTTGCCGAGTTTTAAATGACTATGAGTGTAACTTTTAAATTTAGAATCCGTCAATACTGCCAACTCTTCTGTGGTCTGTTTGCGGGATTAAGTAGCCTGAGGAGTCTCGCGAGGCGGCCACCATTGCTGCGAACCCAGCGGTGGGGCCCAGTTCTGTTGTGGCGTGGCCCCGCGCCTGAAGTGACGCAATTATTGCCTGCAAATAAAACAGACGTAAGACGATGACCAGGGGTGTTGACTAGAACGAGCGTCTTAAACGGGTTAGCGTAAAGGGAATGAGGAAATAAAACAATGGTAAAATTACATAAATTAAGCAATGTATAGTATAAAACAGAAAACAATCATGATTAGGCACGGCAATATCTTCATCCATTTTTGTTAAAGGGAAATTCGATGCGGAGAGAATGATTCAAAGAAACAGCTTTGAATAGAAGAAAATGAAAATTGCTACTTTGACAAGTGCCTGAGGCCGAAACGGCTTTACATATTTTAGTAGGACTGAGAATCGGCTTCTGTTTTTTTCTTCATACCCATAAGTGTCATTTTTATAATAATGACTTCTCTACACCAGATAACAACGTTTGCCGGGTCTGGTTTTGCTTCTACTTTTAATTTAAAAGAGGTTGTCTCGTAATTGCTACTATTACAAACAAATTACTACTTTACTAAAAATAAAGATCGTGGTTAAGCAACGCTGTTACGGTCATAAATGTTTTGGTGGCTGACAAATCAATTTGAGGATGGTTTTGGCACATTTCAAATCGGAGCCCTCAGTGTCGCGAGTCCTGCGCGAATCATAACATTACTTATTTTTATTTATAGTTATAAGTATATATATATATTCTATCCTGGGACAACTCGCACACGGTTATCTGATCCCAAGCTAAGCAGAGCTTGTGTTATGGTAACCAGACAACTGATAAACTTACTTATATATTTCTAAATACATACGTATTATTATAGATAAATTACACCCAGACACAGAACAAATGATCGTGCTCATCACACAACTTTTGTCCTGGGCGGGAATCGAACCCACGACCTCCGGTTGAGCAGTCAGGGTCACTAACCACTAGACCAACAGGCCAGTCAACACAAAACATTATTACCTATTACCTACCTAATTATATTAACCCATTATTACCTATTACTAATGCCCCGATGTTTTTGTCCTCTTCAGCGACAAAATAAACCGGTTGACACTACATTTGAAAACGTTCGAACAATAGTTGATATGAATAGTGCAATGAGACATGCGGGCAAGTTATTGTTAACCTTTTCAAACACCTGTCAGTCACGGCCGGATACGTAATAAGCGATAACAGACCAACGAGCTCTTCTTTATTCTGTAATAAAACTGCGACCTAAATGAATAACCCATACGTAGTTATTGCAATAGGGTATTTTACTAAATCCGATAATATGAATCTGTACGTATTTTTCATATTTAAAAAGGAAGGAAGATAAAAAGCACTTAAATATGGCAATGGGGGTTAGTACCATACCATCACTTGCTAGTAAAAAGCGTACTGGTAAGTGACGTCACAGGTAAGAGACTTTAGGTCACTAAATCGGCCTGACTAAATCTGTTTAAATATAAAACAGGACTAACAGGACTAATCAGGTAACTTAAATATAACATGAGCTTACTTTATCTGTTTGTATATGTAACATAACACATACAATCGAAAATGATCACACCGGAAGATAAAACCATCCTGTGTTAATACTGGATATAAACAATCTGTGTACCAAATGTCGTTTAAATCCGTCCAGTGGTTTTTGAGTGAACGAGAAAGAAACATCCATACATATAAACTTTGGCGTTTACAATATTAGCAGGATCTAAGTAATGTCCGAAGCTAATTTAATAGCAAATCATCTAAATCGCTTTAAAATTTCATTGACACGTGTAATTGCAAGTAACTCGTGTTTTATTTTTTGCCACCAAGGCCACCCGTTGACTAAGTTCATGGGATCATTACTTTACTGACATAGTTTATGTAAACGCTGTTTAAAAATGTAAGAAGGTACTTTGCAGGTTGTTATATTAATGTAACAAATCATTTCGAAACAAAGTACAACCTTTATAGAAATGGGCTTAGCTAGCTACGTAATTCCTAAATTAAGTCTTTTTTCTTTAGCATTAAAGTTCCTTTTAGACTAAAAAGCTATGATTAGCAACGTACCGGGTTGAAGTCGGCTTCGTGTTGCACTTCCATTGGTAACAGTTGATGGTGAAGACGTGGTCTCTGTACAGCGTCGGGCAGATCGCTTCCTTCCAATATCGTATGTCTAGCCATCTGAAAAACATAAAAAAATGAGTTTAAATAATATTTCGTAATCTAAATGAAATTGTCCTTTTTTTAACTTTGCAACGTGCATGTGAACTTATTTCGAAATTAAAAAAAATACGTTTGAATACTACATACAGTATGTTAATTTACAGGCAAAAAATTAAACACGCTTAGGAAATAAATAAAAAATTAAAATGACGTCCGCAATTTGTTTTAGAGGAAGTGGAAAGGAGGTTTTTGGAGGCATATCTATCTATATAGATAATTATCTATAATTATCCCATATAGTCTGGGTGTCTTTATGCAGGTGGATTGTATGTTTATGAAACCCCCCGTGACACAATATTAAATTACAAAAAGCGAACCCGTTTTTTTAAAGAAAGAAAAAAGCATATCTCGAATAAAAGCAACAAAAAAGGTCTATCCCTTAATAACGCATATTTAGTAAAATATAAAGGTTGACTGGTAGATATTGTCTTGCGGCAAAGTAAATGTATAATATTTACCAGTGCGACTTGCGTGGTAATTTTGGTCCCGCCCGCGGCCCCGAGCACCAAGTCGACGCGGCCGCCCCTCGTCATGACGATGCTGGGCACCATGGAGCTGAGCGGCTGCAGGCCCGGCGCCAACATGTTCGCGGGGGACGGCGGCAGTCCGTACGCCGACTCGCGGTGCGGGATCGCGAAGTCATCCATCTCATTGTTCAACATGAACCCAAGCGACGTCGAGCGTCTCTGAGAGCCCCAACTGTAATAAATAAAACATGTACAATGTTCAAATTTGTAGTCAGCTTCGAATGATACTACAATCCCTATTCAACTTTCAATATGTTTCGATATTGAAATGAAACTACTTTTACGGATTTTATCGCGGTTTAATTTTAGATTTTAGTTCCCGACGTTTCGAAACCTTTGCAGGTATCATGGTCACGGGCAGACTGAGATGGCGTTCGTCTTGACAGAAGATGTTGCTCGTTCTACCTTCATATTTTAATTAATTATTTGTGGTCCGACCTACGCAGTATGAGCTCACTGTGTCTTGATGTCTTGCAGCGCTGCTCTTGGGTTTGGCCTTGAGTTTATTTATTATTGGATCCCAAGTAGGTGATATCTTCCAGCCATCTTGTCTATTGAAATTAGGGTGTTTTCAAATCTCAATAGCCCCGCGAAACATCCTTGGTAGGAATTTGAACTCTTTAGCGAGGATCTGTGGTTGATCAAAACTAATATAATGACTGCAGCCTTCAGCATGTTCGGCGACTGCAAACTTCGTTGAGCGGCGTCAGCTATGTGTTCTTTAACACATAGCTAGCACATAGGTTCCAGCCATTATATTAGATTTGACCAACCACAGATCCTCGCTAAAGAATCCAAATTCCTACCTAGGATGTTTCGCGAGGCTATTGAGATTAAAAAACACCCTAATTTCAATAGAGAAGATGGCTGGAAGATATCACCTACTTGGGATCCAATAATAAATAAACTCAAGACCAAACCCAAGAGCAGCGCTGCAAGACATCAAGACACAGTGAGCTCATACTGCGTAGGTCGGACCACAAATAATTAATTAAAATATGAAGGTAGAACGAGCAACATCTTCTGTCAAGACGAACGCCATCTCAGTCTGCCCGTGACCATGATACCTGCAAAGGTTTCGAAACGTCGGGAACTAAAATCTAAAATTAAACCGCGATAAAATCCGTAAAAGTAGTTTCATTTCAATGTCTAACATTCGCGTAAACCTAAGAAACCACTATGTTTCGATATGTTAATGTTTTATGTGAATGGCACATTCAAACCAACTATATTCCTTCCCTTTCGGATAGTCTCGCTGATTAGGCATGGCCTAGTGCAGATATTTATGAATCAGACAAATATTTGTCTTTACGAGTACGAAAACGATTCCGCGGACCTCGCTATCGGCGCAGTCACGGCTGAACAGTGTTAACTACGTTAATACGTTAAACGTGCGATATTCTTATCATTATTTGAATAATAATGATTAAAAACCAAATGAAAGATGGAAGTTAGATTGAAAACCGCTCGACCACAACAAAGGCGTAATAACATTATTGTGTATAGACATTGGACAATACAGAAACTGTTAAGTACCCATAGGTATACCTATATATGAACAGCTAACTTTTTTTTCTTTATTACTTTGTTCTCTAATCTTAGGATATTGACTTAATTAGAGGGTTAGCAAAAGGGTCATAAGAGAGACTCCAGAAAAGGATCATTGCGACAGACAGACAGAAATGGCGAAATCACAGCGGTAAGTTTTATGAGGTGATATGACAAAGACATGAAGAGCTCCTGGCTAAGCTATAACCGCATAAGTGATTCGATCACAGGTTAAGCTATGCTTGACGCGGTTGGTCCGTAGATGAGTACCATCTTTGTCATAACGAGTTCCTCCGTGTTTCGGAAGCCACGTTAAATTGTGGGTCCCGGCTGTTATTCCTACATCTTTGACAGTCGTTACAGGTAGTCAGAAGCTTGAAAAAGTCTGACAGCCAGTCTAACCAAGGGGTATCGTGTTGCCCAGGTAACTGGGTTGAGGAGGTCAGACAGGCAGTCGCTCCTTGTAAAACACTGGTACTTAGCTGAAACCGGTTGGACTGGTAGCCGACCCCAACATAGTTGGAAAAAAGGCTAGGCCAATGATGATGACAAAGACATAAAGTAAAAATAGTATAGTTTAGGTACATATAATTAATAGTGCTGGTGGCTGAGACCACGCTGCCGTCGGGGGCGACAACCACGATGTGGGCAGTGCCGTGGTCGTCCGCGCCCTCGAATAGCGCGCCGTAGTGCTCCCAGTCCGAGTATGTCTTGGTATCGTTCACCAGGTCACGGAACGACTGCGCCCAACCGGCATTCGATAGATTACGCTCCAGCTGAAATATACATAGTTTATTGTTACAATAAGTAGAATATTAGTTAGGAAAACGTAATAGAAAAAGGGAGAGGCAAATAGAGCTGAATCCTATATTGTGGAAAGATCGTGGAAGCTGTAGCTTGAAAAAATCAGCTATTGGCAAATAATGTATATTTTTTTGCGAAGCATCTTGAAATGTACACTTAGTCCGAGCTAAGATTTTGAATATGAACTCATAAAAAGCCTTCTTGCACCATTAAATAAAGTGATCAACTGTGGGTAACTTTACACTAGTAGGTAGAACCTGTAGCATAAAACATCGATTTTACCATTTCCTGAGTTACAATTTTCTAATCATAGGTTAGCAGAGCAGTTTTTTTAAAATCACACGTTTCTATAATAAGAGTTAGTTATAACACAGCGTTTACCGGAGGCGTACTTATACTAAACTATGATTTCCTCAATCTGTATAAAACGTGTATTCATAAAATTACCGTAAACGCAATGGTTGTTTTTTTTCTATTCTAATATCAAACTTTTTAGCTATTTGTCTGATTATTATTTGGTTTCATGCGAGAATATGGTGTGAACGGAACAACAATTGCACTCTTGAATTGTGATAAACGATCAGCCTAACATTTTTTTACAACAAAAGACAAAAAGCTTTTCATGTGCATTAATTTTTTCTTCGGGAAAACCGTTCTCAAATTAGACCATTTATTTGAGCACTAATCAGTGTTACTATTTATTTGTGATCATATTAAAAGTGGCAATACTGGTTATTAACCATAAAGCTAACGTTCTTAAATGTCTATTTGACTGGGCCCCAATTAAGCTAAGCATTTAGCTGGGCCCCAATTAAGCTAAGCATTTAGCCGTAAAGAAAACCTTGGGAGAATACGAATAGTGCCAATTTAATCCAATTTCCATTTATTCATCGGCCATTTTAAATAGCGGAGTTCAAGTCAGTGTCTACTTTAATCCAGTCGAAAATATACCGTTTTCCACTCTTGGGTTTTCGATACACGACGCGGACTAAAATTAGTAATTAATCAATAAAGAAAAAAAAGCTTCGTTTGTTTCTTGAGTAGAGTCGCAAAAAATGGTTCCTTACCTCTCGTATATCATGAAGCGTGGGGTTAAAGCGTGAAGGGTCTCCGAGGCCGGTTCGCTTTGCGTACGCGTATTTGAACGTTTCGACGACGCGATGCCAGTACAGGTTGGAGCCGGTCGGCGCGTCCGTTCCGTCGCCCACCCAGCCGCGCAGCATGTTCAGTATGAAGGCCAGCACCGACCCGGAGCCCGGCAGCGGCACCGAGTATAGCGTGTACTCCTCCGTCAGGGGGACGGCGATCGGCTCTTGCCATACCACCCTACAATGTTATTTCGTTACGCTCTTTCTACCACAACACCCAAGATTTACATATAGATTTAACTTGTTCCGCAGTTAAACATAGTAATCTCACCTGTAATTCCTGAGGTCGTCTTCTGAAATAATGCCACCGAAGTTCCGGATATCTTGTACGAGCAGTTTCGTGAGGGAGCCGTTGTGTATCGCCAGTGGGCCCTCCTCCGCGATTATATCCAAGGTATGCGCCAACGTCGGTTCTGGTATTAGGTCGCCCTCGTTCCACACCTCGCCAGTCGCCGCGTTCACGTACACCTCCCTAAGTTCCACACAAGTTCAAAAGTAATGATTCAATGTTTTCAATAATGAATTTAATCTATATGTATTGATGTGTAAGACATTGTATATTGTATGTTTACCGCATAGAGGGCTCGGCTTTGATTCTGTCGCTGTATGATCTGAGCACCCGAGCCATGTATGCGTTGACGCGGTGGCCGCGGCGGCACAAGTCTGCCGTGGGCTTCACGAGCTCGCGCCACGGCAGGCGGCCGTACACCCGATGGAGTTCGCCGTAGCCTCGCAGTTCCCCGGGCACGGCGATTGCGAGGCCGCCGACGGTCGATGAATCGTTGACGAACATGTTCTCGTGCGTCTGGGCGGGCGCCCTCTCGCGGGCGTTGATGACGCGCACCCGACCCGACGCCGCGTCGTACACCGTGGCTAGGAATCCACCGCCGAGTCCCATGCATTGTGCGCATGCGATTCCCTCACAGAATAATGTTGCTATCGCCGCATCCACAGCTGAACCATTTCGTTCCAGGATTTCCCTAAAACATTCATGTTAAAAAAACTAATTTTCATTTCATATCTTTCGACTATAATTATTGAGAAATTCTTTCACCAACACGATATGAAAATGAAGAAAGATAAAAATCTGGTTTTACACAGATAGAGATAATGGTGTTATGGTAGATACCGGTTTGGAGTAGATAAAAATCAAATTGCGGTAAATAAATATTTGTAGATGCGAAGGAAGATAATCGTTAAATATTACCGTATGCAATGTAGTAAAAACTATAATTAATTGGATATGAGGTATAAACTATAATGTATTAAACACAAAACGAAATCAAAGCACAAAAGTTTTCTGATGTCCAAGTGAAGAAGAAGTCTAAATCGATTTGATGCAAGTTTGACCTTAAGGAAATAAAAAATAAAATTGATGGTGATGATAATTTAAAAGGTTTGTTAATAAAACAAACAGCGACAGGAAATATGGGTAATAATAGGTATAAGATAATTATGTATCTAACATTGTAGGCTTACCGTCCAACGGAGGCACATTCGTAGCCATTGGCGGCAACAACAGCGCGCGGGAAGCGCGGGATATCGGGCCCGGCCCACGGCTGTAGTACCAGCAATGCCACCAGCGCGCCCGCGACTAGCGCCGCCAACACGCTGCCCAGCAAACACAACCGCCGTGACTTGCAAGTCCTGTACAACAATCAACATTTGTCTAAGAGTGCCCAAGTGGTCGTTGCTTACGGTTTATATACGGAATTGTATCAATTGTATTCTCGCGTTTTAATCCTAACGCTGGCGTAGTAGAAATTCGGCGGGACGAGTAGCAATGCTATGCGTGTATTCCACGTGTTGTGGCAACAAAACGTAGCTGACGCACTCAGTTTGACACTACCAGTTCTCTCCCACGAGGGGGCGGGTGCCTGCGAGGATTTCCTAGCCTTACAAAAAAAAGTGTAGAACCAATTAGACTTTTTCAAAGTAATAAGTACAGACATTTTCCAAGAGACCAAATACATTAGTTCAATGTCTGGGTTTTCTGACTTTAAAGGGGTTTTTAAAGGGTATGGTCGAACAATATATTTTTCTGAACTTCATAGTCGTTAATAGGTTCCATGACATCTATACTCATAGCATGACAGAGGTAGCAAAGTTGGCAACAATAGCCTTTAACACACTGATGAAGCGCGAAGAATATTGTGGTTAAACAAAGCCTTAGAACAAGGCAAAACCTGGCTGTGTCATATCAATTGAGTAAATAAATGTTTTGCTGTGTTAGGTTCATTAAACTACTCCGTAACTGTGTTGTAATGAATAGATAAAGCGTCAACAGTGATAAATATTTCAAACATAATCTGCTAATGAGCTACTGAAACGACTGACGTTTTATTGACAAAGAGCGCCGAAATGTTTAACTAATGGCATAGCGTGAATGTCTTGCGTAAAGGGTCTTTAGATAAATGATACACGAACAGTAACGAATCATACACGATACGAAGAGTCAAGACATTTGAGACCAATTTCTGATAGCAAACGATCACGCCCAGTGCCTACTGCAAGGTTTGTGGTGGAGGACACATCTAAGAACGTAATGGTTCCGAAAAGTGAAAACCTTTAGGATAATTAAAGTGGGGATTCCACGGATTTTTCATCACGGATTTCAGTGCTTGAACGAGTTATACCTGAAGGTGGGACTAATCTTGGCTTAGTTTCGTGCAAGTAAATGGAGATTTAAAAAAAGTAACCCATTGAAAAGAAAGGAATTATTACCTTAGAAGGTACCAGCAATAAAAGTATTAACGCATTCAACAACGTACGTCGATTCGCATCTTTATAAACTTTACTTTAAACATATAATTTTGAACGCCAAATATAAATTTGTAAGTTGCTGTAATTTAATAATATTGTTTAAATTTTACAGTATTTTGCCAATAGAACACAACTGAATTGTCTGTTCAAAATGACAGTTGTGTTTGTCAAACAAGATTATTTTTTTTATTTAATTTGCACCAAAAAGTTTTATTGAACTGAGAATTACTTTGGCTTACAAATATTTAAAGGATTAGTTTATATCAGTAGCTGTCATGCCAACTTGGTAGAATGGTCTGAATTTGTACAAACAGTGTATCGACACAAAAAAAAATTCGTCATTTATTTAAGTAATCAGTATCCAAATAAAGAAAAGATATGAATATAAACAATGTACTTAATGAAAAGTTAACGTATCTGTCTAATCACCATGCAAGGCCATTATGACGAAATATTTATTTGACAAATTAAAATTTGCAAATTAATGAACTTAGGTTGTAATTTTTTTTACAAGGTTAAGACAAGCAAACTTTTGGCAGATGGTCAGAATAGTATCCTAAGCACCGATAGTTAGAAATAAGTAAAAAATATGATGTATGGAATTCTAAATTCAAAATATTGATTTTATATTATAGCAATTTTCTTTCCATTTGAACCAGGAAAAGGTAAACATTTTTTTGATATGCAAACACTTCTGTTCGATTCCTGCATGTGATATATCATGTTTGTAAACGTTCTCGGAAAGAATTCCAACCTTTGTTGAATGTTCATGAAGATAGGCGCCATTATCTCCAGCCTATCTATTGTTCAAGAATAAGTAATAAAATTCTTTAGGTATAACATTAATTTAAGTAGTTCCTTCCTCAACCTTCTGAAACTTCTAAACCTTGTTGAAAAAATGTAAAAATGTGATAGAGCATAATTATAATCGGCTAGTTAAAGAGGTTATAAATTTATAATCTACTTAGGAAAATCCTTAAAGAATTTTGATAAAACATTTGCCATCTGAGATTGTACGACTAAATTGGAAGTCACGCACGCCCATTACATACGTTATGTACATTTTATTATTAACCCAGAATATCCCGCAGCTGGGCAAGCCTTACTCCTCTTTACGGACGTTTACACATATGTACAATAGGGTACTGCAGCCATCAAAGGGCGCATAGAAGAGCTGAACACCTTAGATCCTCTGTTAACAATAATTAAAATCAGTCACCATAGCCGAAATCGCCTGGGAAGTATATAAATTATTATACTATATAAACGATTAACTAATCTTTCTTAGGGCCGCGAGTGACCAGTTCGATACGAAGGAATCCAGGTCATCGGCCGCCATCTCCGCCTGGGCTTGCCTCGCTAACGTCGGTTTTGTGTTAACGATGATTCGGTGGTAATTTTGGTTAATTGTCATACAACAAAAGTGCTCATTTTGTACTTAGTACCACTTTATTTTAGTGCCTGCCGAAAGCATTTACAAAACGTTAGTGATTATTTTTGCTTGGTTCCGAAATGGAGACTTTGGAGGCGAAGCGGCAACGAATTATCATCATAAAATTTAATTGTTCAGTAAACATTAAATGTTAAATTTGTTACAAATTCAAACGTCTAAGTTGCTTTTCATCATTTTCCCGTTTTCATCTAAAGGAAGGAATAATCAAGATGGGTGACGAACTCTGTCATAGCGCGTTCCTCCGTGTTTCGGAAGGCATGTTAAATTGTGGGTAATGGCTGTTACTCCTACATCTTTGACAGTGGTCATAGAAACTTGAAAGTCTAATAACCAGTCTAAACAAGGTGTATTGTGTTGCCATGGTATCTGGATTGAGGAGGTCAGATAGGCAATCGCTCCTTGTAAAACTCTGGTACTTAGCTGAATCCGGTTAGACTGGAAGCTAACCCTAACATAGTTGGGAAAAGGCTAGGCCGATGATGATTTGATACTTATATGTACATATCTTGAAAGAACAAAATTATCGATAGAAGTTTATTGCAGTTAATAAATAAATAATCTTTGGCTCACATCGTTACTTGATTACAAACAAACGCATCATTAATCCACACAACCGAATATTTTTCCCTTAATATTTAAAATTGCAAAAGTAATTTTCCTGATACAAACACACACACACAATCATATTCACATTGACACCCAGACTCGTAACAAGTATTTGTGGATCACATACGTTTGTCCTTTGTGAAGTTTGAGCTCATCGCGGCGTGTCGCTTAGTTATCATTGTAATGGCCACTCAGCCGTGTCGACTGTAGATTAAAAGTAAGTTTGTGTTTCTGTTTGTCCGATTCGTGCGACGTTTTTTTTTTAAACAAAACGACTCTAGGGTTAAGCTATTTAATCTTTGTATCACGGGGGGTTCACAATCATACAAATCACATGTACAAAGACACCCAGACTCAGAAAAAGCATTCGTGGATCACACAAAATGCTTGTACTACGCGGGGATCGAAACCGCGACACGACGCGCCCAGTGGGTTTGGCGTGAAGATCTCAAATTCTCAAACACTCGGCTCTCCGTGCAGTCAGTTTTCGAGGATGCCATGCTGAACAGAATTTAATTTGGGCTTGGAATAGTAAAGCCGCTTGCAGAATTTACAGGAAAGATTTTTACGTAGAAATCCGAAGAAATGTAAACGTATGCAATGCGTTTATAGCACTGCATCTACCACGAATTCTTGGGTAGAATTGATGACCTTTTTAGCAGATAGTGGCCGAGTTTAGCGGCAAGCACACCTTCCATTAATTATTTTTCACAAACAACACTCATACCCATGTTTCACTTAAAATTAATACCTCACGTGCGTAGCAACATGTAATAAATCAATAATTCCCAACATTTACAAAGAAACAAAAGCCATCCAGAATAAAATTAATTTAATTAAAAATTTAATTCCGTGTACAACGTAATCAGTGATTTTTTTCAATTGAAAATTAGTAAAGGTTGATGTTACGTAATGAACTATTGTGCTGTCCGAATGATTTTTAACTGGCCTACCTTAGCCAGAGGTCAATGATAAACTGTTTTAACAAGGAGGAAAACAATATACACAAGCACCTAGATATCTACCTATAAAATCACATCAACTATGACTCACGTATCAAACTCTAAACCTAGGAATAGCGTTCTGGTACCTACAGTTTAACTGAAAATGTGTATGTTTTCGCAAAACTATAAATTTCCTGCCTCGGCTGGCTGCCTAGTGCGCAATTATTTTTAAAATAGGTTAGGATGTTTGAGTTTGCATTTCAAAATTTATGCAGTGTTTTGAAACGAAATGCTGCACCGGGATTAACAAAGCTGTTAGAAACTACTTCCAAAAAATTATAAATTTTTGCGCTCAAAATACTTCAATCAACAATAAAACAACTTTGTCAAAACGTTGTGTGTTTGTTGTTAACTGCCAATATCAACCACTTTTCCTACAGCGGGCCTAGGCGTGCCTTTGTATATTTTTTCTTTTATGTCATTTTGTTTTATCTACAAGTCAACTATTAAATAAATATAATAAAAGAATACGTAGTAATGAGTGTGACGTTCATATCAAGGTTAAGGTGAGATGAAGGAACGTAGCACGCTGGCTTGACTCAGTAATGGTTTGTCGTTACGAAGCTAGGTCAAGGGTCTTTCGACACATCATGCGCTTTATGAATACTTTAATTTTATGCATTTTGCCGCTAATCTTATAAAGATCTAGTATAAGAAATTCTCTTTGAAATTTTCTTGGAAATTGTTACTTGTTTTCAGTAGATCTATTAAGTATGTTTAGGTTGTCACTCAAATGTGACTTTTATTTATTAATTTGAGCAGTAATTACCGAATTAACTTAGCAGTTAAAATGAAGCTTTCGTTTAAATGAAAATCTGACATCGAAGTATTTATACCAATTACATAAGAAGTACCTACCTTAAAGAATAATACACAAAAATAGGGAAAAATACAATTAATTAATATTCAAGACGTTAGGACCTTATAATTCAATTATGCAAGCTATTGTAGTACGCGAACAAAAATATTTAGGACAAGGTCGCCAAACATTACTGAGTCGCGAACAGTGAACTATTGAACTTTTGACCAAATCGCCAACAATTAGAGCATTGTCGGGTTTTTAGACTACTAACTAGACATCCATTGTTAGGTCATTTTTACTTAGCCTATAAAGAAAATTAGTCCGAGGAAGTTGGCAAATTGGCCTTATTGTGAGGCAGGTCATTAACGACGTTCGATTGTTTTGTGTTACCAGTTACCAGGGCGCCGATTCTGCTATTTACAACGACCGATAAAATAATGGCAATTGGATGACCGTGAGTGAATTTCCAATTATTGTGTAGAAAAATGCTTAAGAAAAATACGAAAATTATAATTTTAAGCCAAATTTCATTAATTCATCGGACATAGTAAATAGCAGAACTGGGGCCCAGGGCACCGATTCTGCTATTTACAACGACCGATGAATGAATGGCAATTGGATTAAATTTGAGAGTATTCTTTCTGATAAGCATTTTGCAAACACAATAATTGGAAGTATTGGCCGTGAGTGCCCCGTACTGAATTTCCAATAATTGTGTTAGAAAAAAAGAATACAATGGAATAGTGCGAATTTAATCATATTGCCATTCATTCATCCGCCATTGTAAATAGCAGAATTGGGGCCCACGGAACTTTTTGTCATGGAAAGAAGACTGTTTTGCAGTTTTGGCACTGATACCGTTTACAATGCAGTGAAGAAAGGTTGTGCAATGAACAATTACTAAATAATACAGAAATCCATATCTTTATGGCCATGTTAGAGTGTAAGACCTGTGAGGTAAATATTATTTAGTTGTGTTGAAGATATATGTAGATAAAAATTACAACTTGTACCTAATAAATACTACCTACATTGTATAGATAAAACACGCAAGAAACAGAACGACGGTTCTCTTTATGTATATATAGGTATTCTAACAGTATGTAACACAGTTCACATAGGTGTGGGATTCACAAGATACTTTTCTAGTTTAGAAAGTATGCTATCTTGGTCTTAGCGCCAATAATATGGTCTCTGAGAAAAACTACTTGACACAAGTCATTTGGTTTCTAAAGTAATAGTAATGTCCAGTTTTCTTTAGGTTTTCCCTTGAAATAAACGCAGTTTGTGGTCAGTCTTCATTTGCTTAGCTTCTGAGTCAAATAAAAATGACGTAAAATTGTAATAAAATTATGTAGGTAAATGTTGAAGGTCGAGGTAGGCCTTTTATAATAATTATACCTAGCATTTATAGATCTACTAGTTATTTTTGGTCACGACTTCTTTAAGTCGGATAAAACCTATGTTCTAATTTAAGGAATCGGCTGCCTTCGTGTGAAATTGGTGCAGCCTTTGGCGTGAAGTGGTGACAAAAATACACACTCACATACTTTCGCATTTATAATATTAGTGTGATTTTAAAACCGGTTTTTTCATTCGGGTGATTGATTGATTGAAAGTTGTTTTTGAGCAACGACATTCTAAAGTGCGTAAAACTACGAACAAGTAGGTGTGTTTGTAAACATTGCTGTATTAAATTACGCTACAAGGAATCTATTGCGTGGAAATCTTGTTAAATTAATGGATAGTTAAGTAACTACAGATTCAAATGAAGTAGGCAAAATAAAATAAAAAAATAATATTTAGATAACATTTTACATTTTAAATAAGTGTTTCTGAAACGCCGGTATCCAGTATTGAAATATCTACCGCTTCTGTTCAACCCATTGATGATCTTACTTCAAAAAAGCATTTCAAAAGTTATCGCCTTGCATTATCCATGGGACATTCAGAAAAACATTTCGTTTTATCTAAATTTTGACTTTGATAATTTTATACGGAAAGCATTTTTTTCCATGGATTTTTACGGAATCAAAAGGACTTTAACGTACTATGGGTGTTCGTTTTCAAATATAGGAGCGGGGTATGAAATATGGCCGATCTTGAGCACGTTGCATAGACTATATTAGCAGGACAATAGATCATATAGACCCCATTGCCGCTTCAGCTCGTGATTAAGTTTGGTTGGATTCGGAACTAGTCAGATCATCCCGATAAATATGTGTGATTAACGGATATTAAATAAATAATAATGAATCTGCTCACGAAAGTTATTATAAAACTACCTAGATTATTATTCGCTCGCAACTATAGCGGTTATTTATGAGTTTTATTGAGAGGGATTAATGTGAATTGTTCATAAGATATAAGTGAACTAATAATTGTGGTTGAGTTCACCACGCGGGTTCAATCCCGTGGGACAAACGTTTGTGTGATCCGTGATGCTTGTATTGTGTCTGGGTGTCTTTGTACATGTGATTAAAAATGTTTATGAAACCCCCGCGACACAAGTATTAAATTCAATAAGGCGGGAGACGTTATTTAAAAAAAAACATGAATCCTTTTTACGAAGGAGTTGTTTACAAACATCGACAACGCTAATTGTAAAACTAATCTTCAAAAAGAATTATTGATTAAAATATTTAATATCTATTTTGTAGTCATTCTGAAAATCCTGCAAAATCATGCTTAGAATATATTATTTAATAGATAAAATTATTTATACTTGTTAACTAGGTATCATTAAAAAACTTATCAAGCTTAAAATCTTGAATGCGTGTTTGTCTGTTGCCTATGCGTAGTGCCTATACACAGGGTTGTCAGGTCGCCAAACCTGATCATCGGCGGCACTCCTGGCAGACCAGCCAGTTCGGCAAAAAAGCCGAACTCGCATTTGGGGGTTTTGTGTTCAGTGTTAGGCAATGGGCAAAAGTTTGTGCAGTGCAGCAGTTTTGATTAATACCTTAAATCCTGTTAAAATTTCGTGAAATGCAAATAAGATCGAATGCCAGGCTTGTCTAACAAAATCAGACACGCAATCAAAAAGACTTACTATGCCCGGCTTTATTCGGAACCTGGAAACTTAAGTACAAACTTTTCTTTTTAAAATTTCTCCTAACTCTTATGTCACTGCACTACACATACATATATGTTACGATAAATATATTGATTGGTATATTTGGTATACTATAATTAATTCATTAAACTGGTTATGTGCCTTAACTAAATTGTTTTAAGCTTTCTAAACTATTTATATAGTATAGTTACACAATAAGGTTTCTTATTAGGTACCTGATAGGAGGATCCCATATCTTACGGTAGGAAAATAAATACGGAATTATTTAATGATTTTGTAAAAAAAAAAATATTTAGAAGTTATGCGTATAAAAAATACTAAGCTAAATATTTCATTGCTTTGGATAAATTAAAATAAAAGTATTATTATACTTTGTAGAGCATTGAGAAATACAAAATAAATAGTAATTTATAAAAAGCGTATGCATTATATTTTTGCAGGGAATTTATACATTTCAAACAAATACAATGAAGTATGAACGCAAAAAATCGCACCATAATTATAGATTGAGAGAAAGTTGGTCATAAAAAGGTGGTATTTCATTGAAAACGGTTTTTTCATTGAACATTTACGAGTATACTGCACTGTATTATTATTTATGCAATCACTTCACATTTTTACGTGTTATTTTATATGGTTAAAGTACGATTTATCTCACCACATGGTCACTAGAAGCGGCGATCCGTTAACACAGTCACACACAGACTGTCAGCTGCGCGCAGATTGCAGAATTGTTTGTATTTAAGGTCGGTCGTTTCCTTTTCTATTGCGTACCTACGTGAATTGCCGATCTTACACCTAAGTAGCGTGGCTTACCTACAGTTGATAAAACAGATGATTGCCATAGATTATGAATGATTAGTTATCAACGGTCGCGACTACGTACGAGATGATGTTCTTTGATTTTACAAGTTATTTGACCTCATTTTAGGGTGATGGTGGGTTGTGTAGTACATTACCCAATTAAGTTCCTACTTCGATGTAAATTAAAGTATCTTCATAATTTAATTCAAAGAAAGCGCTGCGTACCTTCGTAAGTACATAAATTACTAAGAAGCAGGGCCCCAATTCGGCTATTTATAATGGCCAATGAATGAATGGCAATTGGATTAAATTTGAAAATATTCCTATTCTCTTAAGAATTTTGCCAATACTATAATTGAAAGTTAATTGTATTGACCTTGAGCATACCACCTCGTACTGAATTTGAAATTATGGTGTGGGAAAAATGCTTTAGAGAACACGAAAAGTGTTATTTTAAGCTAATTTTCATCCTTTCATCGGCCATTGTAAATAGCAGAATTGGGGTCCTGGTTCGAGTTCTATCTCACGTTTGAATGTTTTCATTGAAGTATCATTTATATTCAATAGCAAATAGAAAATTATTTTAAAAGCAGCTGTTCAATGTTTTGATAACATTGCGCAGTAGCCCCTGATTTATTTAGTTGTCCAGAGATTCTCTGGACACGTTTAACAAGATCAAAAGATTTTATTTCAAAGTGTAGATACTTATTGGTATTACCATAATTATACAAACAGGACGTATCTAGTTAAACACCAGTAGTAGTCATTGTGTCGTATGTGAACTTACACGCATATGTAATTACTTTTCTACGTAACAGAATATCCCATTAGCATAAAATCACGTTTCAATCCAAAGAGAGCATACTTTGGTTTGGCCCATTTACCCTTCCATTTAACCTAAGTATAAAACATAGAGACATATTTGTAATAAATAACTGGACTAAAGTTATGTAAATCCTTACATCTATCTTATTTAATATTAATATAGTACATTGTTATCTGATAGTCTACCTGTTCTACACTTAGCCGTGACTGAAGAAACACGGTTCTGTTAGTTTGCCTTCGTACTAACCGTTAAGTGCATGTACGAAGTAATTAAATAAGCAACGCCCCCACACTGCAAACTATTGTGACACGTATTTATCTAGACATGTAGTTTAAGAATAGATAAAGTACCTACAAGTAATGATTGAATAGCTATGTTCTTTATGTCCAAAAGTTATAATGTTTTGGGCTGAAGTCATTTGTGGGACTAAAGGGCAATTATCGACGAAGTTATTCGCCAACAAACATAATAAAAGGATTTATAACAGTCGAAGCCATCCCTTTTTAGTAGCCCTTTTATAAGAGCTCCGGGCGGCCAGCCTGGCAAATTCCGAACGAAATGGTAGAGCAAGGTGTGAGCGTCGCGGACATCGAACGCAGTATGCATTCGTTGCGCGTGATTTTAAGTTACTGTCATGTTATTTTTTCCTCAGCTGTTATTTGTCGTTACAAGGGGCCTACAATTGTAACACTCTACGTTTTTAGTGATATTACCGCAGGAGAGGAACTGAGAAGGCGCTCTTGACCTTTGTAGTGTCGTCTCTTTTCTACACCAGCAAATTACGCAATTATATTTTAGTGATAGGCTCTCTGCACACCATAAAGTGGGGAGGCAGATCTCTTTCTAATTTTAACAGAACCATAACTGCATTACCTACAGCAACGTATATTATCCTATTTGCACCAATTTCTTAGTGGTATTTTATAAATTATTTAGAGATTGGAATTTAAGTCAATGTGACGTCATTGGTTAGGTCTTTCGTAGAGAAACTGCGAGAGGTCCAGGTACCAGTTGTTACCAGAGGATGAAAATACAAAAATAACTAAGTAATACATCATCATTTGAAACGAGAATAGTATTGTTACTATTCATGCATAATACCTATATCGTGATATGGTATAATAATGGTTTGAAAATGTGTATTTTATAAATAAGTAGTAGGTACCCATAAGGTTGTTATTACATTCCTCAACTCGGTTATGTCAAATCGGTACAAAAATGCTGATTTCTGATTATAGGGCCACGTACCTAGTAGGGTCTTAATTCCGCCATTTAGGTAAGTACAATGCCCATGAGTTAATGGATATTGGATTAAATTTGACACTATTCGATTCTCCTAAGAATTTTGCTAACAATTCTCTCAATTCATTCATTCCGACCCGTACTGAATTTCTATTTATTTTCATGGCATTTTGCTTAGGACAATGCGAATCGTGTCACTTTGATCAAATTTTGACTTTAAATAGTGGAATGTATTTACCTAATTCTATACTAAGAGTGACTGTAAGTGCAGAGTAGAACGAAACACGTATGTGAAATCGATTAAAAGATGATTTCTCGATTTGAAACCTATGATTTACTCGATTCGCCACGGAAAGGTAAACATAATATCGCCGTCACATGCGAAAATCGGCGTACAAGACTACAAAAACGATTCACATCGAAAATACCGAGTAAATAAAACACATGAATGTAAAAAAATATTTCTTATTTAGAATAGCTTCGATATAATACATAACAGTGTCATAATCTGTATCTGGTAACTAAAAACTATGAAAAACTGTTCAATACGATTTAGGTCCCATTATACTTGTTAGATTAAAATAATACATACAATAACAATACAATACAATTGTAAAATACATACTCTTTGAATATAACGTTGGTGTTATGAATTACAACACAGTACTAAAGCTATTATTGTAGTTATAAATAGAAGGTAGGATAGGTCACGGTAGGTTGGATTGACCAAACACCATATTGCCTTGAACAGTTGACCGAAAATCACCGATTCTCATTATAACTTGTATTATAATTATCGTTGATTTTTACACGTGTTGAAAGGCAGCGGCAGGTACCATAGTACTCTATATACCTACAGCTCAATAAGTTCATCTCCACAATATAATTTGCAATGATTTTGTCGCTACCTTGGGCTGTTCATGTCTGTTCTTCTATGGAACAAAAGGAGATGGTCCCTGGTAGGTGCGCCAGCTCATAGTTGGGGACGCCCTATTTTTATAGTTGATCAACAAGGCCTGTGCTTGTTGGACTAGTGTCCTCGTGTACGAATTCAAACAGAAGAAGAAATTTCAAACAGAGCCGGGTCTCTTCTTTTGAAGTACTTTACTTCGTGAATGACAAGAGATACAAATAATAATTATGCGCTTGGCACATAACACACAACTTTCTCACACTAGTAAGTAATACAAATAGTTTTGTATAATCACCGCTTTTTGATGACTTATAAGTACTAGCAGCAGAAATATTGTAAGGTGTTTTTCAATACTGCTTTTTTTATGTCATTTATTATCCCTTAATGAGAAAAAGTTCCAGTCTATTAGGAACATGCGAAGATTTTAACAGTATCCAAGAACACTTAGTAAGTAAGTAGGCATTTAGACCTTATTATTAAATAAAGTGTCTGCATAATTTGTAGTAAATTGACAGTTGTTCACCACACATACTGAAAATAGTAATTTATAGAAATTGTTTTGCACATCCTTAGTAGTTGTAGCTTGTTATCCAAATTTATACAGCTAAGAAGATAAATATGGACTTAGTAAATACTAGGTTTTATCTTCATATCATTTAAATGAAACTACTTTTACGGATTTTATCGCGGTTTAATTTTAGATTTTAGTTCCCGACGTTTCGAAACCTTTGCAGGTATCATGGTCACGGGCAGACTGCCCGTGACCATGATACCGTCGAAAAATCCGTAAAAGTAGTTTCATTTCAATGTCTAATATTCGCGTAAACCTAAGAAACCACTTCATATCATTTAGTTTAATAAAACCTATTGAGTAGCGGAAAATGCAAAGGTACATAATAAATAGGACTTCTGAGAACCATAATTATAATAGTGGTTGTGAACTGCGCACCCGCAGTGTAAAGCGTGAGCGTGTAAGCTGAGCAGAGCCAGGATCCTACAAAGAGGGCGCACATTTAAAAATCATACCCTGTAATGTTTTAATCGCTCTAGGTGAGGGAGGGAGGGGGCGTCACTTCTCGTGCATACCTTGCTACTCTCTTATATGCCAAGTGACTCGTATCGAGTTGTGAGGTTAAACATCACTTATTGAAGTAGGACTTTTGTCTTTGCGAAAGAGACAACGCTACGAGCAGTGTAAAGCGCTCGCTTCCACAATTTCAACTGTCCTACCGTCGAGTCATATGTTACACGCGACCACCACTTCTCAAAATAGAATTTGCAGTTGTGAAAGAGAAACATAAGCACGCAGTGTAGCCTCATCTCGCTTCCCCTCTAACAGTCTTAAGCATTTAAAGCAAGGAATAATTTAGTGCAAAATCCGAAGAAGTAAAAAAAAATTCTTACTAAGTTAAAGATAATTGACAATCGTACTTTAACCTGGCCGATTAATTTGGTCAGAGTGTAATATGACATCATGCTATTATGGAACAAAAGTCGACGAAGATAAAAAAGAGGTAATGTCGATTGACGCAAGCATTTGTTAGTTTAGTTAGCACGTCACTCGAGAGTAACAAAGATTAACTTTTATCAATTTCAATTTATCTTATCATGGAAGGAATTTAATTATTATCATTTTCGTAATAAACTGATTAGATTTAAAGCGATTTAGAACAAAATATTGGAAGAATTGAGGCCATATCGACCCGCACTCGAGATATAGTTTTTATCGTAAGGTGTCATCACCATAAAGCAGGGTCGATTTTCGTGATTCTTTTTTAACATTCAAAAACACGGTTGATCAATAATTACCGACCTCTTTACATTACAAAAAAAAACCTTTTAAAGATGATATTTTTTACTAATTCAAAACCTTAAGTGTTATTAAACCTACGGTACATTAATATTTATCAACAAATATGTCGTTGAAATACGTCATCTCACCAGATAAATTGGTACCGAATTCAAAGTCAGCTCAGTTTTCAGCCACCTTTAAGTTTGCTCTTACTCTTTCACTCTAAGGTGGAATGCTGGGATATGAGACCTACTGTCTCTTAGAATAAAATTTTTTGAAGTTGAGGAAGTGTGACGGCGGTCTTCAACTCCAATTGTGGTCTCTCTTCCACAACTGCACTTATATATTAATAATTGGTTGTAACATTATTCCGGATTTAGGTAGGTACATGGGTTATTTTAAAGCCCCACTATATTAATGATTTATTTATTATTAAATATTTTTGTAAAATCTGCATTTTGCGCTAACATTTATCGTTGTCATACCTTGTTGTGTTTTTATTTTAAAATATCGTCACGTCCTTGCTCACTGGTGTACATAATATATAATTAAATTAATTTATTGTTATTTAAAAAGAGTCGTAACACCATATGTTAACATCATAAACAATAATTGCTCTATGGCTTAAGTCATTGTTTAGATTCCACTCGAAATTATATTTACGTATAGTAGTACCATATAAGACCATAATAATATAATTTATATCAACGTATCTGCGAAACGTAAGCCAAAGGAGCGTAAAAACACATACAACATTATAATATAACATTCAACCTTTCACACTCGGCACATTAAAGCATTGACGGTTGACAGTTTGGGCCCCAATTCCGCTATTTACAATTAAACAATTATTGCCATTAGAATAATCGAAATCGTTCCAAAATTGACACTATCCGTGTTATCTTAGCATTTTGTCTACTAGAGCATTCATTGTTTTGAGATTTTTTGTTCTGCCCCGAACATCGATAACATTAATTTAGTCATTTATGTATTTTTCATCTGTGGCACGATAATTGAAATAGCAAAATTGGGCCACTGTTCGTTAAGCGACGTAATGCGGTTTTTATCAGGCGCGATATAAGCTCGTCTGCTATTGGTCGTTGCTTATGCGCCGTCTGACTAATATTATAAATGCGAAGGTTTTTAAGTATGGATGGATGGAGGTTTGATACTTTCAAGTAATAACTACTGAATAGATTTTAATGAAGCTTTGCAATAATATAGCTTATACATCAGATTAACAGATAGCATAGATTGATATGAAAAATGGCGATTTTGGTTTTTTGGTAATACTACTATGCGTGACTATATACTGTAGATGATTTATAAATTTATAATCCCTTTGTAGAGTTTCTTATGCATATCTGACATTCGCAGTACAAAAGAACATAGTTCTGAAATTAGTATAATAAAATTGAATATTAGATAATATGAATTTATAGCATTAACCATGTACAGTGTATGTTAACAATGCCTTAATACTCCAATTCAATACCTCCATGAAAAAACAATTAGTAAAATATGTATGATGTATTTTTTTAATATAACTATATTTCTTGAAGAGATGCACCATTCAATCTGATAATTCACATTTTCGTAACACGGAACGTGCATAAAATATCATTCAAACTATTTCATTATATCCTAACTATATTTCAATGAATATAAACGTAAAAAACATTACTAACTTATGCTACGAGGATTAGTATTTGCTAGTCGGGGGTCCTTGATCTCGGCAACTCGTCGCCGAAACAATGTTTGTTGATGGGATCCTTGTAGGAATTTTCGTGGAGGACGCTGTGTGAGCTGGTGCGACACTTCGTAAGGCACAGCTCGTAGTCGTCGCTCAGTGACCGGAACAACACGTTTTTCTCCGTCGACAGTTTAGATAAGACGACCTCTAGCATATCCCGCTGTGGACAGATAAATGAGAATTAATTTTAACTATTGTTCTTATTTTGTCCAGCAGTAGGAGGACAAAGGCTGTGGATGACGATGATGATTGCTTTTATGCGACTTCATAAGCGAACTTCGAAATTTATTAGACATACAAAAAAAAATTTAACAGACGACTCCCGCATTAATGTGTTTAATACTTGTGTCGCGGCGTGTTTTTCAAAAACTCACGATTACAAACTCAGAGTCAGTACAAGCCTCCGTCGACAACACCAAACGATTGCCCTACGTGGGGATCGAACTCGCGACACGTCGCACATTGTCCAGTAAACCACTCCGCTATCCGTGCAGTTGAAATTGATCAGTTCTTAATTTACAAATATGTTTCCGATATTGAACAGCAAAATGTTTTGCCCTAACTATGGAACAAACCTACTTTGCTTCATTCAATATTCAACAGACAAATAGCCCATTCGATTCTACAAATGTTATTCTCCATCGGTACAACAATCGTCTTTAGTAGAATGTCAACATTATGACTAAGTTAGGCAGCGGCGGCAGGGCGGAAGGTCTTAACAAAATGATCTGTGTACTGGCTACTTCAAAAAATGAACAAGCTTTTTTTTAGATATAGTCTTATTTATGAAATTAGTTTAGTAACTAACTTTATTTGAATTTGCAAATAAACAAGTGTTAAATAGACTTCAAAAATTTTAGAGGCGCGAGGCCAATGCAAGGGCAGTGCCCCGGGCGATTGCCCTGTTCGCCACCCCCTAAGGCCGCCACTGAAGTTAGGCCAGTCGAACTAAATTCCAGTTTAAGAACTTATAGGCATGATTGATAATCCCAAATGGAGTTTCCTGAATAACTTGATTTCAGATAAAAATTACTAAAATACAAAATTATGTACATTTTTTTGCAAATGGTTTCACTATACATTATTTATTAAAGTGAAAATTACTTCGGCACATTTTTTTATGAAAATGAGTAGTGCAGAAGCCAAAAGAAAAATGAGTAAGTAATAATTGTAGCCTAACTTAAAATCAGGAGGACAGAACGCTATTAGGCAATGAAGAAGTACAATAACTGGTTCTTGGGTGGAGATTGCGCATCTCCAAACGTAGTGTAGGGCGACCTGTAGCCAGGTGGGGTGATGGTATACGCAAGACGGCAGATATTGGAGAATAAGAGCTCAACTCTGAGGAGCGAGATTATTGGTGTGCCATGGGATTGGCCTATGTGGCTGCGGTCTAGCAGTGGTCAGAGACGGGCTGATGATGATGCACAAAAGATTTATACATACCTTACTGGGATCCAGACAACAGGAGACACAATATTCATATATGATACAGCAATTATTTTCAGAACAAGTTTCACAGCTATATCTGTCTGTAAAATCCGCTTCAGTATCACAGCAACCATTCTTTGTAACATCCATTCTTTGACATACGTAACCTGGAATAACATAATTTAAATCTTTATTAATTTTAATCAAAGACAGCTATTATGGAGGCCATTGTGCTTTTACTTCTCCACAGTTAGGGAGCAGTAAAGAGTGGGAGAAAAGACACAGATTAGTGTAATAGGTATAGATGTTGAACCATGCCAATTAGAAGAGAACTCTGAAGAATTTTTTTTCGTCTCCGTATTGTAGCATATTATCAATAAAAGATTAGTATTTGTTGATATTATTCTATGATCCCCATAGACGAATTTGAAACCATTATAGACGCATAAAGAACTGATTTAATTTACTTCATAATATTTGTTATCAATTCATAGCCAAGTTCGTAATTTTTTAGACGTGGGCTTATTTTCGTAAACAACTTCACGTCATGGTTTAAAAGGATGTATTGAAGAGATATCGACTTATCTGCTCAAAATATTCTTGTGAGTGGGAACTCATACAAATATTTTGTCATTATAAGTGTTTGACTCATCATAATATTATATGACTTTAATTTGCTTTTGTTGTTGACTCTTGATATTCAGATTTCAGAAAGGAATTAAGGATTACTAGAGAGTAAGAGAAACAATTGGAGATATGACTTATCTATATATATAAAAATGAAACCCGTTTCGCGTTGTCATGGCATCACGTGTGAACGGCTGAACCGATTTCGATAATTCTTTTTTTTTAATGTTTGTGGAAGTCCAAGGATGGTTCTTACGGAAAAAAATATTAAGAAAATCTCTCAGAAATATTGAAAAGTATACATTTAATTTTGCATATTTTAAAAAACGCGCGTTACGAATGTCATTTTTTTTTTTACGAATGTCAACGTCATTCACAGCCATAGACTATATTAAAAGAGCATCGTTTGTTCGGAAACGTGGTTACTTAATTAAGTTTGTTCGGAAACGTGGTTACTTAATTAAATTCTATTGCACTATTTTATAATTTTTTGAAAATAATACAAATAGTAAACCTATACAAATTTCGCATATCCTATTTAGTAATCTGTGGTAGTATCTGTTTCCCTAACTTGACATTGGCGTCATTGGCGAATGGCTGAACAGCCAAGCCAGTTAAAAAAAAAAAAACTGTGGTAATCTGTGGCATCACATCCATAACCGCTTTCTAAGTTTTTGTTTTGTTATAAAGACTAAGAAGTTTTTTGTTTGTTAATTACGGTAAGTTGACAGCTTCATATCGATTTTTGGTAACTTTTGGTGACTACATAATATTACAATTTGGTTGTACAGAAAATATATGAGAGCTTTTTATTTTCAGTTTTTAACCAGACGTACAAATTTAGGCCGCAGAACTCAAAATACGGCAAGTCAAAGAAATCTACGAGCAAATCAAACTGATGAGCAACGCGAAGCGCGAAATGAACTTCAACGGAATCGAAATCGACATAGAAATGTTGTGTTTAATCCCCACAGAGCTGCATTCAGTTATAATAGGATATGCGAAATTTGTATAGGTTTACTATTTGTATTATTTTCAAAAAATTATAAAATATGAAAGTTGAAACTGAACGATTGACATTTATCAGGTTGAACCGGGCAAAACTCCGTTCCGAGGAATACATTCATCTTCGGGATGCCATTACTGCTGATGGAAATGCACAGAATGTTGGCAGAACAACTATTCTCTAAACACTATTATGAAAATATATATTTTGTTTTGTATTTAATAAAATTAGGTCCTTTTCAGATATGGCGAGACCAGGGAAATAGGGATTAATTTATATATGCAGGATATTATAGATTCCAGTTTAAATTGAATAGGTACTCATACCTAAGATAGGTCAACTATACAAAATAAAGTAGTGCATCAAAGCTACGCTAAGGCGGTACGAAGTTCGCCGGGTCAGCTAGTAATTGATAACGGCAGCCAACTTTTTATGGGAGTCCAGATCCTAAAACTAGCAAGAGGATGCAGGAGCATCATAAAAACTTTTAATGTGATTGAGTATTCAGACCAGCCACCACCTGCTCTATAGCAGAACAAATAAGGATAATCCAAAGTAGATTCATTACATCATACTATGGTCAAAACAATGCATTGCTCAATGGTAACCCAAAACTATTAAGTACTACCTGTTGTGTGTGACTTGCTCCGTATGGCAATGAATAACTATGTTAAGAGGATTTTTTAAAATGGACTAATAGTTAAAAAGTGCCTGCATATCTACCTGCCTTCCTATTTTCATTTCATAGGGTGATGGTATATATCCTATAGTCAAAATATAAGGGCTTTTCATCATCAAAGAAAATCTCTAAAGGTACCAGTAATTAAGGAGATTAGCGTGTTCAAACAAACAAATGAGGTATAATATAAATTATTTTTTTTGCAGAATTTTATTGTTAAGCTTACCTCTATCATCTACAAGTAATTGCTTTCCTTGTACCGAGTTTCTGCATATTAAATTGTCTATTGTATCATTATGTTCCTGAAGTGTTCTCCATACAAAGGGCTTCCGTTCAAATGCTACATCTTGATAAATCATACCTCTGCTGCTACCCTGTAAATAACAACCTTTAAGCAAATATGGACTGGCATAAAATAGTGCCAGCTTAGACATGAAAACAAGAATTTGAAAAACTATAAACATTTTACAAGATGGTTCATAATACTGAAACAAACACAAACATTAAGTTAATTATAATTAAATATTTCAATTCATAATGAACACGTTGGTATTTGGTGTATGATAACTATATTATATTATTCTTACTTCCTATTTCAATTTTTTTAAATGATAACTTATCTAGATGTAATTGATAGCTGATGTAATCAGACTGTATAGCCTAAAGGGGTTTTGTATTTATCAAAAGGGGTGACGAGCCACTAGGTAATATCTGACAAAGAACACAATACATAATAAATAGTACTAACCTCTCTGAGAAAACTGACAATGCAATAAGTTAATGAAGACGCGAAAATTATGCCTAACACTAGTCGTCTTCGTATGAAGCGCACCAAGGCGGCATACCACATTTTATATTCGGAATTAGTACTCAAATTACGAAACCGATTACAATAATGCGGAAATAAATTGAAAAATAATAACATCTTCAAACGTATGAATGCAGTGTGCGAATCAACACTTTCTCTAATGACATCTTAACTGAAACTGTTTAACATTATAATTTAACTGAAGTCGTTTCGTTTGTTCTACTAATTCTTATTATAGCAATCACTTTTAGTTGATATATATAATAAGTCTTGAGTTTTCATTGCACATAAACATCGAGAATTATTGCGAGTTTCAAGAATAACACACTTTGCTTCTGCTCAAGCTCAGCACAATAATCCAACACAGTGAACTGAACACTAAACAAACTGACATTTGACAGCTGCCAATTTGCGATTTGACATTGACATAGTTGACAACAAAGCTTGTGCTGCCAAGTAAAAATTAGGATATAATATTTGTTCTAACGAGCTAAAGTTCAAATTCAAATTCAAAATGTTTATTTGCATGTTAAGGTTGTACAGTTGTTAAATACATATAATTGAAGTTCAGCTTAACGGCCTTTTTCAGGCGTTGCAAAAGAGTGAGAGCTTATATTCTACTTACTATAAAATGACTGTTTATTACTTAAATTCTAGACATAAAGGCGTAGCCTCATGGTCGCTCGTCGCTCGTTTGCAGCGATAAATCTGATCACGTGATCCCACTTTTAAATTGCCCGCGTCTCAAAAAAGCGACAAAATATGGTCGAAGGAAAAGTAGCGACAAAGCTGAAAATGATGAACTACGGCCTTTGCAGTTGCTCGTCGCTCGTTTGCAGCGACAAATCTGGTCATATGATATGTAGCGATAAAGCTCAAAATGTTGAGCTTTGTCGTTGTGTTTTTTTGCCTCTAATCTGTATCGATTCATTATTCAATAAAACACGATGACACACAAACCAGGTTCTTAACGCACTGTGCAGCGACTGCATGAGGCAGCGACTTTTCGAGTCGCGGGTAATTTGAAATGGAGTCACGTGACCATATTTGGCGCTGGAAACGAGCGACGAAGGACTCTATAAGGCTACGCCTTTAGCTCGTTAGAGCAAATATTATACTCCTTCAGCTATGGGTACTGCGTATTAACATGTTGAACTGGAGGAGTTGTCTGAATCCCAGTTTGGTTATAGGGCACGCCGGTCAACACTCGACGCTCTGGGTATCGTAAAGATGTTCGCCGCGAAGTCTGTGTCGTGTTGAGAAATAGCGTACTCGGTATCGCTCAACATCAGCGATGCTTTCAATTCGCTACCGCAAAAGGGCATTGAGGCGGCCCATATCATGGAGTACCGCTATATTTGCAGCATGATTTATCGCGTATTCCAGTGTATTCGGCTTTCACTGGCAACCATCGGTGCGGTGTTCTACAGGGTCATAGGATCTCTGCTGTGGAACATCGGGTACGACTGGGCCAATCGAGTCGCTGTACTCCCAGCAAAACAGGTCGAGTATTACGCAGATTACTCCAGTCTTCTCTATTACTCAGATTACTAGCTTTGGAAAAGACCGAAGCACTGGTGCTGTGCGGCCCTCGGAGCCGATTATACATTGGAGGACGCGACCATCCCACTTTCGGGCACGATGAAGTACCTGGGAGTTGGGATTGGTCCTCGACAGAGGATTGAGCTTTTTACAGCACTTAAAATGGCTAACGCTGAGACTACGGGCTGCCGCAGGTCTCGGGCGTCTCCTACCAAACATTATGGGCCCTGATATCGGGAGTCGTCTCCTGTAGGTCTCGGTCATTTGGTCTGACGCAATGACGGCCAAAAAGCGAGCAGTTTTGCTCAGCTTACAGCGCGCTGTCGTTAATAGAATCGTCCGCGTTTTTCGGACTGTCACTTATGAAGCTGGGTGTGTCTTGGCCGGCAATCAGCCCTGGGAATTAAGAGTTCATTCTAGCGAATCTGTCAGCGGGACGGGCTACGGTGGGGCAATCCAACCCATGCTTGTAATCGTGGGTGGAGAGGAAATCGGGATGAAAATGTGTTCATCAGGGGTTTTTTCGTGAAGGAGGAACAAACATCCATACGTACAAATTTTCGCGTATGTAATATTAGTAGGAAGTAGAATTTTGCATTGATGAATCAGTCATTAGAATGTAGTTGTATGTAGTTTGAATAGGTACATATTATGTAGATAAAAACAAACGATAATAAACGATAAATTATTTTTTATTTCGACTACATATTATTTAATATTTACAACGTCTTGTTTGGGAATTGTGCTTATGATACATTACGAGGGGCATTATGTATTCCTGCACCATCCGTCTAATTCCTGAAAGAAAAAGAAAATGGTCAGGACTTAAATTTTTAAGCTTTAATTTTTTGTTACACGATAACAGAATGCTCAAAATACAATTTTCAGAATTACATAGTTTAAGGGACTAGAGTAAACGAAAAAAAATGTATGTTGTATTAAGTTTTATTCCAGGGTCCCGATTCTGCTATATACAAAGGCCGATGAATAAATGGCAGTTGGATTAAATATATAATTTATCCCTATTCTCTTAATCATTAAGCCAACACAATAATTGAAAATTCATTGTATTTTCCTTGTGTGTACCGTCCCATTAAATTTCCAATAATTGTGTAGGAAAAATGCTTAAGAGAATACGAAAAGTGTAATTTTAAGCCAATTTTCATTCATCGGCTATTGTAGATAGCAGAATTGGGGCCACTCTAGAAACTGTCACACATATTACCTGGCACAGGAAGCTGCAATAAGAAGGGCTTCTGGATTTCGAACAGACTATGTTCGTTATTTTTCCACACACACAGCAGCTGCCGTTGCTGGTATTTTGGGCTTTTGGATTCAATGACATAACATTGGATATAAATGGCATTTGTGGAGCTACGTCTTCAGTCATTCTAGTTTGTAAGTTTAAATTAAGCTGTAAAAGAAAAACACAAGGTAAGCAATGTGTTTTTTCTCACAAATGAATCTATATGGTGTGCAGGGGAAATTAATTACACAGAATATACTACAGTGAAAATAGTCTTTATATATCTTTAAATTAAACATTAGGAAAGCTGGCTGGTGACAAACCTCTTAATCTTGGAACCATGTTCAACCTAAATTTGTGGGCTCTGTTCTGTGAATTGTGAAGTGATGGAAAGATATAAGAAAGTTTTTTAAATCAGTATAATGACAATGCGGGTAGTTCTACACTTACCATATTTTGAGGATTGATGTTTTCATTCATTGCGCTGACCCATCCAGAAGAGTGAATTTCATTGTTTGATTGCTTTTGTCTAAGTTGAAAGTCGGCTTGGCAATTCTTACGTAGATGTTCAATATTCCGAGAACCTTGAATTGGTCCCGCCTTATTTTTAATTGGATTGGTTCTAGAATTATGTGTCAAACTATATGGAGTTAGGCGACAATTCAATTTTAAATTATAGTTCTGTGAATTATTTGTTTGATTGTCACTCGCATGTGTCTTAATTCTATTCGTTGACCCAGTTTGGTAAGTGGCATATGCTTGGTTCTGGTTTTGAACTCCTTGACGTTCCACCGTGTTGTGATTTTGTGTTTTGAGACAATCTATGAATATTTCTCGATTAACATTCACTTTCACACCTGTACTTTTAGAAGAAAATACACACACGTTGTCAGTTTTTGGCTGCCTTTGGGTAGGAGTTGTTTCAGAAAATGGCCAGTTGTTTCTTAATGGTTTACTTAAACATTGTTCTTTATGTAAGCCTAAGTTCAAACCTTTTCGATCAATTATCGACTTTTTAAATTTTGACCATATCAGTAATTCAATAAAAATTGGTTCCAAGTGACCTCTATGACATGTTCCTAATCCAGGTTTATTATTGGCTATCGTAACAGTGTTTTGTAAAAATATATTTGTAAAATATTTGTTATGCTCTTGAGGAATTATTATCGATACCATAGTGTGGTATGACAATTCAAAGTAATGGTCTTTGAGTTGAATGAATGCTTCTTTTCTTTTCTGGTAGTCATCTCCATCTCTTTTATTTAGTCTATAGTGATAAAAAGAAACCATGACACTAATTAAATTTTCAGATAACGTATTTAGTAAATCACCTCCAAGAGATGATGGCGCTCTGGTAGTATGGTCATGATGATGCGCAGCGTACTGTTTAATCTGTATAGTTTCGTTTTGAGCTCCAAAAGTAAAACAGGTGGGTTGCTCGAAAGAAGCCTCAGAAGAAATTTTGCATTGGCATACAGGCTCATTGAAAATATTGCCTGGTTTCTCTATTTGAAGGTTTGGCATGGTTTTATCTAGCTCATTTTCTTTTGATTGGTTCCCAGTGCGGCAAGTTTTATTCAACAAGTCCTTTAGTGTAGCGTTCATAAGTTGTTTTAAGAGGGTTTCGTTTGAATCTTTAGAATTTTGTTGCGATTCCGTTTCAATTTGAAGATTCTTCGTTCTGCTATTTTCTTCTAGAGTTGTATTATCTTGCTTATTACTATCAGTCTCGAAATTACCTTCCTGATGATTTTCATTAACAATTTCTAGATCATCATCACTGTCTTCAAATAATAAAGTAATTTTAACTGGGGACTTAAAGTCAAATTTCGCCATTTGATCCAGTACATTTGCTATAACAAAACATGAATGCCTATTAGTATTGGCCTGAAGATAAACTGTTTTTAAAGTTTGACCCAAATAATTACTTGTTTTGCCAAAGTAAAAATATATGTAGGTGGGAAAATAATCTTACTTACCACTTGCCATTTTTCCAAAATTTTAATTCTATTGATGACTACGAATCTGTGGACAAATAATAAGATATACTGATTATGTGAATCAAAAATTATATTCCAATGTAATATAATAATCTACACATGTTTGTATAATTTGTGAAATATTTAGGAATTAAAGAAAGAAAGGAATGGATTTTTTTTTGCCATAATAAATTGGCATAAATTGGCCATTGATTCAAGCCCTTATCCTACTAATATTATAAATGCGAAAGTTTGTCCGTATGGATTTATGAGTTTGTTCCTCTTTCACGCAAAAACTACTAAATGGATTTAGAAGACTTGGTACACAGACAGTTTTTATACCGATTTTATGTTCCCGTGGGTTCAGCGGCTAGTTTGCTCCCCTCTTGCTGTTATATACGACTATTAGCCCTCCATGTACTTTAAGTCTCTTTATTCTTTATTATGTATCCTTTTTATACATGGAACAATCATTTACATAATTCTGTTGTGAACAACCATTACATAATTATATTGTAAATAGATATAAGCACCATGTTATTCATTTATGTTGTAATTGGTTAAGGACTTCATTGGTCCACGATAGTTATTGTCTTCACTAACTAATCATCATTAATTTAATTTAGTTTTCCCATAAGATTCTTACTACACAACCTTAGTTCCTTTCGTTGTCAAATCCTGTTTCCAACATTAAACTCGTAATTTATATCGCGACGATCGTTGCCGTTCCGACTTCAGTTATAGATATTAAGCAGTGATCGATAGCTGTTCCCTGGGGTTGTACTCAAATCCTTTGCCATTTGTTAGTTTGAATCATTGATACGCCTGGGCGAGAGGTTTGACATTTGAGCAGCTGATTTGGGTTGACAATTAATGTTATTCTTGCTTAACACGTTATTATAAGCTCGTTTATGAAATTCCGATATGACATGACCTGGTTTTATACCGTACGTACTTGCTTAAGTTAAAATTTTCATTTGTTTCAATTGGATTCGAATAAAGCGATAAAGATAAACTATTCTACGGTAGCTCATTGAGAAAGATACTTGAAGATGCGAAAGGTGGAAAAAGAAATGTTTTAGATACGGTATAAATCCTCATGAAGGTCCTTGGCACTGGGGAAGACGTAGAGGGGTGTCGTATTCTTGCGACGTACCCAGTAAAACCAGTCTGGAGTCGTGGGTTAAATGTCTATCGCTAAAATGTTGGAGAATATTAAAGTTATTTTTTGTTATTAAGAGCAAACAACAAGCTAGCCTTATGTTATCGGAGTTGTGGAAAAGGGACGCTGCTCTGCGTTGCTTCCAGAGATACATCAAGAACTAATTATTTTATGAAGATTGACTGATGAAAAAGGCCGCTTAACAAAACAAACTATCATAATTTTTATTAAATGATTCAACGATTTACGCACGCGTATTTATCGGGGTCGCCCGACTAGTATCGCGACCCGTAGCGTCGGCTCATGATTAAGAAATCAATTTTATGAGATACCAGCTGATCCGAGACAAACGTTTTTTGCGTCATTTCTAGCGGTTTTCGGTGAAGAAATGACATTACATATGAACAAAAGTTAGCGGTGGACAACCCTCATCAATTGGGGGTATAAAACACAAATAGAGCCGATACTCAGACTTGCAAAATGTGCCTAAAATATTCCATAGCAATCGTTCAAGCCGTTTCGGATGACTATGGTAACTAATATTGTGACGCGAGAATTTAATAAATAAATAAAGATTATCATAATATCGAAAATACTGACTAAAAAAATTCACTACACACCCACACACACTATTAATTTCATAAACTGTGTGATGGAGTATCTTTTTAAATAAACAGATTTATAAATTAAAAAAAAAGCGAATGTTTAGTAATTTTTGAAACTAATGTAATGTCAGCTATTCTTAAACAACTTCAAAACGTAAGTCTTCAATTCGCCAGTGAATTTTAATTTAACCACAGTATGTTCTTCACAATAAATCACATGTAGCAATGAAATGTAACATTATGTGAAGACCAAAATGTGTGTGAAACGAGCGTTTACAGTAAACAAGTTTACCTGAACATCTCGTTAGAGTGATGGTGCTAATAACATTGAGATAGCCGTGTGATGTTGCCGTTTATCGTTTTCAGGCTTTCAGTCGTCGCCAGGCCGCCGGGCGCGCCTTACGGTTTTCATGATTTAAGGAAAAGCGCGCGAATTTTCCGCAGCGCTACGTATTTTACGAAAAGTAATATCCAATTTAACTTCGCTTGCTAAGATGTGAAGTGATCAAAAGTATTTAGTGCTTTAATCAATCGGTAAATGCTTTCTTGACACGAAATTGTTGATTATTTGTGGAACTTTTCTTCGATTTGATTAACTAAAAAATATTTTGGGCTATAAGTTATTTAAAAGTACATTTTAAAACTTGCAAGAAAAGAAGAAAGGTTATAAACATTATCCAGAACAGAATTCAATAAGATCGAAGCGTAGTAATAAATTGTTTGTTAGATATTCAATTGGCATACAGTTTAATTATTCGGGAAGTGGAAAATAATAATAATGAAAGGTGAGTGTAGTCAGTAAGGTAATCAGATCATATTTACCTTCAACTTTCATTGTACGAGATTGTAAACATTTCGGAACCAAGAAAGCCTTATATCAATGCCGCCTCAAAGCCTTTTATCAATTCTAATTGAAGATCCTAATACGAGGACATTATTATTTTATGATTATATAATATCAGATTATATATTATATAATCAATATTAGATTATATATTATAAAATATCTATTGAAAACATCAAAATATTTAATAATCGGATGGTACACAGCAAAATATCGTTGCATTGTCGTACAGTTAATTCCTAGTCGCGCCTAAAGAAATTTTACTTAAAAACAAGGGCAAAAGAACAGATAGACAATCATACTAGACAAGACATGCTGTGATTATATAGAAGAACTGGCTGTTGCCCGCGACTTCGTCCGCGTAACGTTAGAAGATATAAGTTAGGAAATTTTGAACGTAAGTCCTCGAAAATGAATCATTTTCCCTGTTTTTTTCTACATTTTCCATTGTATCTTCGCTCCTATAAGTCGCAGCGTGATTATATATAGCCTTAAGCCTTCCTCGATGAATGGTCTATTTAACACACAAATAATTTTTCAATTTCAATAGTTCCTGAGATTAGCGCGTCCAAACAAAAAACAAACTCTTCAGCTTTAGACATATATATCAGTATAGATAACGCATGAAAATATGGATACACTATCCGTTCTCCGCTTCGACGTCAGTTCACGCTGTGAAGTATATTTATATCGAATAAAAGTACTCTGTGTGTGCACGCAACTTTTACCCGTTTTTGTAACATATTTCATTACGAGGAGCTCGTGGCTAAGCTATAACCGCATAAGTGATTCGATCACAGGTTAAGCTATGCTTGACGCGGTTGGTCCGTAGATGAATGACGATCTTTATCATAACGAGTTCCTCCGTGTTTCGGAAGACACGTTAAATTTTGGGTCCCGGCTGTTATTCCTACATCTTTCACAGTCGTTACAGGTAGTCAGAAGCTTGAAAAAGTGTGACAGCCAGTCTAACCAAGGGGTATCGTGTTGCCCAGTTAACTGGGTTAAGGAGGTCAGATAGGCAGTCGCTCCTTGTAAAACACTGGTACTTAGCTGAAACCGGTTGGACTGGTAGCCGACCCCAACATAGTTGGGAAAAGGCTAGGCCAATGATGAATGATTTCATTACTGATTTGCTGATATTAGTCAGAACGAAATGGTACCTATATCCTTCCGCAATAAATGGCCTAGCTAACACTGAAACTTTTTTCAATGGGATCAATAATTTCTGACTTTAGCTCGTCCAAACAAGCAAACAAACTCTTCAGCTTTATCATAACTGTTACAGCTATTGGTTAAGAATATTTTGCTATTCGTTAACAATTGCATCATTTGTTCCCGGATGGTAATAGACGTCCAATTAGATAGAATTTATATTTTAATAGACAGCGACGTAATAAATACTTATGCAAGTGTTTATGTATAAATATGTCATATTTAGCGATCTATATATAATTGGTAAATACTATGTACACACAAATTCGTGACTACTTTATTATTACAATTTATTGTGACCGGTAAAAAGATAATATTGATTCTGTTTGTTTACATACTTATTTATAAAGATATTGATAAGGTAGCAACAGACGCTGAACTGAACTGTTTACTGATATATTTATTCACATACATATCATATTGTTAAGTCATAATAAGTAAGTGGTTTATGTGTTTTGTTTTTTTGCTATCTTTGCTAGTTGTGTGTTAATTATTGGACCATTCATAGTACAAGTTTAAAGCCCAGTAGTTTTTGGTTGCTGTTACTTATTAATAGCTCTGGATTTTAATGCTTTACTGATTGAAAAAAAAATGTTTAATGCAGAAGGTTTAAGAAAACGAAGCATAGGGACCCGCGTAAAAGAACACATAGCTGACGTCAAACACCGCCGCTCAACGAAGTTTGCAGTCGCCGAACATGCTGAAGGCTCCAGTCATTATATTAGTTTTGATCAACCACAGTTCCTCGCTAAAGAGTTCAAATTCCTACCAAGGATGTTTCGCGGGGCTATTGAGATTTGAAAACACCCTAATTTCAATAGACAAGATGGCTGGAAAAAATCACCTACTTGGGACCCAATAATACAAAAACTCAAGGCTAAACCCAAGAGCACCACTGCAATAAATCACGACACAGTGAGCTCATACTGCGTAGGTCAGACCACAAATAATTTATTAAAATATGAAGATAGAACGAGCAACATCTTCTGTCAAGACGAACACCATCCCAGTCTGCCCGTGACCATGATCACGGGCAGACTGGACAGCAAAGGTGTCGAAACGTCGGGAACTAAAATCAAAAATTAAACCGCGTTAAAACCCGCAAAAGTAGTTTCATTTCAATGTCTAACATTCGCGTAAACCTAAGAAACGACTAAATAATTAAACAATTAATTTAACTTAAATTATAATGAATCGAAAATAATCCAATCCAAAATTGCAATGTACGCGCTGCACTGGGCCCCGATACAATGGCCGATGAATGAATGGCAATTGGATTCAATTTGAAATTATTCCTATTATCTCAAGCATTTTACTAATACAATATTTGGATGTTAATTGTATTGACCTTGAGTATACCGTCCCGCTCTGAATTTGCAATTACAATTTCTAATTATTGTGTAGAAAATGCTTAAGAGAATACGAAAATTGTCTTTTGAAAATTGAAAATTGAATTTAAGTCAATCATCATATTTCATTCATTCATCGGCCGTTGTAAATAGCAGAATTGGGGCAAAAAAATAGCATAAAATATATTGATTTTGAGTCGACAACATATATCCGCAAAATTCGGATTACGGAGAATTTAGTTAAATTCTGATGGCAGACAAACAAACCTCCGTCGCCAACTTTACCGTTGACGTTTTGCGAAAATATTGTTATAAACACTTTTTATGATTAAACTATTTTGAATGATATACTCTTCGTATATAACAAAGAGTATATAATAAAAAGTTTTATTAGCATAAAGAGTGAATGACGTGTGAATGATGGGCTAAATCTTGATTTAGTGAAATCGAACGTAATTTTAGGACGTGCAAGATAACACCGATGAGATTTAAGTTAAATGGGCTGAAGAGCGAAATCTAGCGTTAATAAAATCGAGATTTTAGAGAATTTGCTGCAAGTGGACCTAAATCAAAGAGCAAATTCGCACATGTATTAACTATGTCAGTCGTCGTAGAGTGATATTGAAGTAGATTATTAGTTTGTAACCGTGCTTGTGCACAAATTAATTCAATAGTTTTCAGATATTGCTTTAAAGTTCTGTGATAACTAAGTATTTTTAGACCAAGCAAAATGGTCTGACTCTGGTTAACAATTTCATTATTGATTGGCAAATTAATTTAAGGGTTTCGTATAACTAAATAAAATCATGTCAAAAATCCAGCGTTACTAAACAACAGAACAAACGTTTAAATTTAGTGATAGTATTAATTCAGTAGCCTACCTGAGATTCTCTCTCGAAAACCTTGCTAGCTCTTTATCACAAATGTCGTAACATGTAAATACAAGTTAAGAAACCACATGGAGACAACTAGACACAATTTTTGCATTAATAGGTCACTGGATATTGAACCCAAACTTTTTAGAGTTAGCACAAACAGCACAACACGCAACAGTGCTCTCCTGAGCGTAATAAGTATATGAATGAGGCGTGTTAAGGCTACGATATAGTGAAAACAAGCTTGACGGCGCGTGAGCAAGATAAAACATACATTATTAGCGAAAACAAACAGAGACAGCTATTAGTTTGTTGATACCAAGTTTCAAAACTTGTATTGAAAGTACGTAAACGGTTAGTGCACTGTACTATTATCCATAGTATATAATATATTTTTTTATACATATTATAAAGCTAAAAGTATCTGTCAGTCTCGCTTTCATGCCAAACTTAAAACAGATTGTAATGAATTTGGTACACAATATTTGATTTAAATACTGTTTGATCACAAAAAGTACTGAATGGATTTTGAGGAAACTTTGCAGTAATGTAGACTACGTTTTATCCCGGCATTATTTATTTGTTTATTTACTTATATGGATCACCAACAAAGAATACACCTTACATGCTATACAAGAGAAAAAGAAGTTACAGAGTTTTTGCGCTTTCTTAATTACAGGTGACCACATCATGCATAATAAGCCTTGTGAGCTTAAATAAAGAAAAAAACGTGGTAACACATACAAAAGATGACAATTAAAATAAAAATTGAATTAAAAACAAACATTTGAAATAAAAATATATACATATATACACTGTTGATATAATACGTAAGGAGGTACGTCAATAAGTCAATCAAAAAAATGGCTGACAATCATTTAGTTTTAATTTAATTGTTCAGTTATTAGTTTTCTGAATACATTATCATGGAAATGCGCGCTGTAAACAAAAGTGCACGTCCTATCTTTTATGAAACAAGTTAAAGATGGGTATGGTATTATTTTATATACATTAATACCATTAATTTGTTGTCTAATAACGTAGTTTAAAATCTAAATACATTATTACATTGTGAAGTATTTGATGCGAAGGTCACTTGTACTACATATTATAACTCTACTGTAAACTGTTTTGTCACGAAGTCCATGTTTAAATATAATATTTAAATTAGAAATTAAATTAAATTTGCGAGTAAACATTAGTCATTGGCTCTTCATTTATAATAAATGTGAACAAAATGAGGATGTAGTCTGTCTATTATTCGAAATAGGAGAATAATATTTAGATAAAGCCAATTATTTATGGGGAATTTGGTGAGTCACTGGCTTTTGTAATTTTAACAGCCTTTGTTTGTGTCATAATAAAGAATAAATAAAATGCTCAATAATTATTGCGGATGGATCAAACGATATTCCACGATAATCAAATGATATTAGTCAACATCCCGTTGACTAATATTTTTTGGTCTATCCGCCTATGCATACGTATCCCGTCCTGTGTGATAATATAAATACACACCTAAATATAGTTTAACGCCATAAAACGAATCAATTTCAAATCTTACTGTAGCTATTATTTCTCGTGTAAAAAAACTGCCACAGAGAACCGAATTAAATCTATGTTTACAAGAGATGTTACGATTTCCCTCGATCAAACGGCGCATGAGTTTCGCAAGAGCTTTGTTGCGGTATTGCTAGCGCAAAATGTTTAGGTCATTTAAAATTAAATAACCCAGTACTAAGGTTTAAAACTGCACATCCCAATCCGGCCAGCCGGTTAATAAAGATGAATGTTGGTAAGCTCATAATTAAAGAATGGATGGAGCATTTTGGCTAATAATTAATAAAAAAGAAAATTCGTCAAGGTGATGCGTCAAGGCTACATTTTATCTCTGCATTGCCACGGAAACAGGAACAGCCGCGCGATTGTCGAATCAGAAATAAGGAAGATACTGGTAAACAGCGGGTACATTACAGTAAAATGGATGTGGTGATCAGTTTAAAAACTGAATGTTACTTGCTCAGCAAACCCATTTCCCTATGCCGTGAGCCATTGTTGTTGTTTACTATGTAGTCACGTAACGACCACGCTTAGACCTTACTGGCCACGCAACATTGTATTCTTTAACTTACAATACTCCAACTGCATTTTTGTCACGTGCTGTTCAAATTACAAACTAGGCTACGGCTATGACTTCTTCAGATGTTGTAACGCTTAATTTTATTTCCCATTTCTCCATCTCCACACCACAGGGCGACCTTTCCACATGTGTGTTGATTAACTACATTGTCTAATGGCTAAACTAAAAGACAGACGGGAATGACTGGCTCTACCTTGTGTCTTTGATTGTCCTATTTTTGTATGTTATTAGCCTCAGTTTAGAGTCGTGACTTTGTTAGCTACTAAATTCTAACTACATCAGATATACATCGGAAATTCGGTTCATCAAGACCCATGTCCAAAAAAAAAACCTAGGTAGAACGTTCCTTATAAAAAAAACGGGAAAACTGTGTCTCGTACCACATCGGTAGTCATACCACGTTGTACGAACTCATTTTATTTTTTTAATTTAAAGTATCCTTATACACCGTGATTTTTTAGTCGTCTTACAAAAGCAGCCCAGTTCATGTATCCAATGACTAGGACACGTTCATGATAAAAAAATAGGTATTTATGAGATTTGAATAAATTTAAAATGCAATTTAATCGTGTATAATCGCCTCTTTGTTTTCAAGGCCACACAGTTTCATTATGATCTGTGGACACTATGGTGGAACAGTTTTAGGACCTTTTTGTGCATCTTGAGATTTTACACATATTATGTATATTGTTAATCCTCGTAATTTTGTTTGTTCTCAGTAATATCGGAGGTCTTGGTGCTCTTCAGCGTGGTGTCAGTCGTGACTCCCGGGTTCCAGTTCCGTAGCAGGAATATATCAGACACATCAGTGAGCAAGCACTGCTCACTCAGCGAGTTCACTTCAAAGGCCGAGTGTAAACTGCTTCAATACCAACTAAACTGTCGAATTGGCTTGGTCAGCACCTGGTTACGAGGAATCAAGTAAGGTTTTACTGCATCTTTTATATTTCTAAGGTCCGATTTTTCAATAGCCAGATAACTTTTATCTGATGTATATGGCCGTTTGACATATTTTCTATACAAAAGCTGTCAAAACGTTAAACTTATTCGTCAGATAAAAGTTATCTGACGATTGAAAAATCGGCTCTTAGTTTATTAAATTACTAATTCGCTGTATGCTAAATTAAAGGAGTGTGTGTTGTCTTACCGATAGGGTATTTGAAAAAAAAAAACTGTTAAGTCAGTCAGATAGATTTTCAAAAGTGATTAGACACGTGTTTTTTCTTTTCTCTAGAATCTAGAAACAAAAAAGGGGATGATTTAAAATCTCAGGCGTACTGGTAAGTGTGACGTCACTTACAAGTACGCCTTTACTAGCAAGTAATGTCATTAGCTAGTACTACCAAAATTAAGAGCTTTTTATATTTTCATTTTTTTCCTTACTTTTATTGATTTGATAAAATACGTTTTCTTCACTATTTTTTTGCAATTTGCCTGACGGATATATGTAGGCTTTTTATATCATTTGATTTAGTCAAATACCATATGTTCAGAGACTGAATAAATATTAAAGCACTCATATTAGATAATCGTGTTAATAATACGTAGATAATAAGAAAAAAAAAACAACATTAAGAGAGGAATTGCCCGAACTGATAAGGTCCACGCGAAATTCACAGAAAAACGCAAAACAATATAGCAACAAATTGATATGCTTTATTTTAATTGTAAACAATTAGGTCACTATAGTTGAAAATGTGATAAGCTTCTCTTAAATTGCTCTTATCGTTTTGAATTGACTCACCGAACTTCAAATTGCTATGAGGCTTTCAGATGTATAGAGTCACAGATACGAGTGACAACACAAAAAAGACCTGCTAAGTTCGAGTCGGATATGCACACCGAGATTCAATAAGGTGTTTTTGTATTTAAATTGTATGTTTCATAAAAAAATATTTCAATAAAATGATGAACTTAACTAAAAATAATCGGTTCCAGCAACAAGTCAACCTTGAAAGATAGACATATACTGTCTGTAAAACTTTTTTATACTAACTACTAGCTTTTAGCCCGCGGCTTCGCCCGCGTCGAGGTCGGTTATATCGCGTTTCCAAGAGAACTGTTCAAAAATTTGGGATAAAAACTACCTTATGTTCTTTCTCAAGGTCAACTCTATCTCTGTACCAAGTTTCATTAAAATCAGTTCAGTGGTTTAGAAGTGAAAGCGCAACAGACAAACAGAGTTACTTTCGCATTTATAATATTAGTAAGGATTAGTAGGGATTCGTAGAGATAACTATACTAAGTTTTTGTAATATACCTTTAGCATTTTTTTTTGTATAATGTAAGAGCTGATGTTCGCAATTCGGGACGTCGGGTATAGCTGTAAAAACATTAATCCCTTTGACGAAGAAGCCTATATGAAAATCCCAGGTGTCCGCAACCATCGAAACCGGTCCAGCGGTTTGAACGTGAAGATATACCAAGTATACACACAGATATATTTTGGCAATAATAATATTATTGTGATAAGACTCGGTATCCACACGCGGATAAAGTAGAGACTTGAGTCAGCTCTGACCGGAACTTTGATAAGTGTTCGTATATTGTGATAATGCTGATAACTTTTGTGACGGCCAAAATTATAATTATTTCCATTCATTCGAGTGTTTTCTATTGACGTTTAAGATTGCGGAAATGTCACTTGGCTTAATGGTTTAGAAAAGTACAATTAACGTTCAAACAGAAATAAGCTGTGTGCCTGTGGGTCTTTTTATTAATCGTTGTGATGTGGACTCAGATATCTGCAGAAATATTTTGCTACCCCAATAGAAAATACCTCAAAATGACCCCGTGACCTTTTCGATACTACGTCACATGTTTTAAGATGCAAATTCTATAAGCAGAGCCCATTAAAGAATAAGTATATTACGAAAGGATTTTTTTGATGCTCGTAACTGGGAGATAATTTTAGATTAATCCAAAAATAACAGCAATTTATTTATTCGAAAAGATTACATTTTGAGTTTTTTTTTTAAGTAATTTCATTTATTATTTGTATTTCTTTTTATACATTCAGATTTATCCCAAAAACTAATAAACCAACTCAAAAACTAATTTATATAAACATGTCATATTTGCCTCACGTATTGACACTTGTTAACATAGACGTACGATTATTTAAATATTAGCTGTTACCCGCGACTTTGTCTGCGTAATTTGCAAGTTGATTTGCAAAAAAAATAAAGTTTAATAATAACGATCATCGCAATAATGTAACGCAACTATGTATTATATATATATTACATCAATAACCACAAAATTTCACAAATGGGCACTGACTGAACAACTGTTTATGGTCTATGCTCATGCTTCTTTCAAATATTTTAAAGAGGCCGTTTTGCCAGTTTTTCCATCATCTCTTTGTTATAACAATAACTTACCGGTAAATTGATATGTGGAGATTTTAAAGTTGGTTTTGTAAAGAGTGGAAGATATAAATGAAAAAACGATCATTATGAACGATTTTCATATTTTACTCACGAGTGGACATGTTAAAAAATAACATAAAAAGTGTTATTAGTGGTCATCTGTAGAAAAAGATATCGTAGACGAGAGAAGAGAATATTTGAACATTTAGTGGCCAAGTCCAACTGGAAATTTTGTGACTGTTTGTGTTTAAATAAATACATAATTTACCAAATAATTTTGTAATTCTACAGAAGTTATACAAAATTTACATTTCGTAGAAATCGATAGGTACGGGCTGAACTTTAACCTTTGTTGGTAATATATTTTTCTAAATCCGAATTCCTTAAGATTGAAGACGTGGTTAGAATTGTATAATCAGTAATCTGCTAAAAAGATCTTCCAGACTTACATTACGCAATATTAGAAACTAAATTATTACTTAGCGACATTGACAGTTCTACACATTATAAGACAAAAAATATTTATTTGCATGATATGATTCTATTATCTACTCAGTCCCGAAACTGAAATCACATTGCAAAGAAAAAAAAAATGTCTTAAGTTAAAAAAATGTTAAGATATAATCATTAGATAATATTTTACAAGTTTTTATGTATGGATGTATGGATATGTTTGTTCGTCTTTGAAGCAAAAACCACTGAACGGATTAAGACGAAACTCGGTACAGAGAAAGTTTATAACCAGGATTAACACAAAATATAGTTTTTATCTCGATTTCAAGCCGGCGGCCAACAGCTAGTTTATCTAAAAAATTTATGTTTCTAGAAGTATAATCATCAGTTGTCTAGCACTCAAAGTTTGTACTTTTCTTAGTTTGAGGTGAGATGGTATTGTGTGAAAGTTGTTGAATATTGGTAGATTACTATAACTAGGTACTCCTAATTTTGCACATCATCAAACACATTTATATTAAGTCAGTCAGCAGTGTCGCATAAAATCCAACGCGAAAAGAGTATATTCTTCCTACATTGAGTAGATATTTTCTCTTCCTCATTGTCCTCATAATTGTTGTTATTTTTAGACGCGAGATAACACATCTTCGGTTGGTGGACTGGTCTGGCGAGTGCTTGAACGTCGCCCGCCTCCAATACCACTTCCCTGAGCTCGTCTTCTTAGAACTCATCAATTCCACAAGTCTGAGGAGCTTCAAGGGCCACTTCACGTCTCTGAACAAAATCGAGGTAAGGAACTACTATTGTTTTTACCTGCCTACCACCTCGCCTAAAAGTTAGATTGTTGAGTGTGCGAAAGAGAGGAAACTCTACACCGTGTAGTGTGCTGTCACACTTCTACGAATGCAATATTACTTTAAGACTTGGTGGTAAGGCGACGGACGAAGATTATTGTTAGTTCTCAAAGCGGTATCTTTTTGATCTTCGATTCAGTCGTGCGGACTTAGACAAGCAACTCAATATGCTCATACTTGTTTGGATATCAGTTTTACTATATTTATTATTTTGAATCTGATTTTAAAAAGTTCATATCGAAAATAATTAAATTATTTTAATTTAATTACTTTATAATTATGTGGATATTTTTTGTATCTTTTTTGTTAAGTAGACATTGGTTTTATAATACATACCTATCAAGATTATGTAAATTATATGCGGGAAAATTTTGGTTCAATATTTTGTGTTTCATTGTGCGGAAACTTGGATCTAGATATTTGAATCTGGTATCATCAACCCGCAATGAGCTATCTTTAGTTATATACCTAATAAGAAAATTACTGTATGTGTGCATGTCACCGTAGTTTTCCTAAACGGGCAGGCCAATATGAATGTTTTTTTTTGTATGACCTACAGGGTTTACATTAAAAAATCAGCGCGGATTGAGGTAACTGGACCAACTCTCTATTGCTTCAAAAGTTTCTTATTTTAACGCACAAATGCGTTATAAACATTTGGCTTTGCTTCGCAAAAACACATTGTATGCTGCCACAGTAGGAATAAACATTACAACGAACAATTTCGACTTTCACGCCAAATATTAGTTACACTTCAATATTCTAAGAATTAATTATTACTTCCAAAAGCTTGTATTTAGTTTGGACGAACGCTCTAATAATACTAGTGTTCATATCTAGTGCCTATTTTATGCCTACAGAATGTTAGAATAATCTTGTGTTATTGAAACAATTTAGGGCGGTTCACTTCAATTGAAAGCACAGAGGAACAAAGTTGGTCTTTATGAGAGATATTCAGGCAATGAATTTTACTTTTGAATAAACTCTGTGGTTGATGGGACAGTAGACATGTATGTATGTTTATCTATCTGTATAACATAGGCCTAACTCTTTTAAAACTTCAAGGCTTACCTGAAGCCGTGGAAACGAGATGAAGCTCTATCCATTGAAGTGTTCTGTCTTGCAATCACATTGGTTCAAGGTCCAGGATTTCATAATGGCTGGAGGTTTAATTCTTCCTTCAAATTCTGTAATTACATACTTACCTACCAAGAGTCTATGAAATCTAAATATGTTTTAACGTCGTCAAATTGAAATGTCAAATGAACGCTATAATTAGACCAGCGGTGACTTTGAAATTGTACCTCAGGAAAAATATGTATCTGGATTGATTGCCGTGGTTTCATTGATATCATATGAATCGTCAATTTTTTTATTTGAATAATTAAAAACACCCACAACGAGAATGCAAAGCTCGCGCGGCATCGGTACTTTCGCTTATCGATAACATATCACCAGTAAAGTGGTGATAAGATAAATAATTTTAATATTAAACTTGTAATAGCTTGGTCCACCTGTTCTGTTTTATCATTTGTTCTGATGTTATGAACGTGAAATTGGCTTGTAAGCGCTACACCATTTAACCAGCTGCCTTTCAGTCGCTTTTTTACGCGGAGCCCGCAAAACAATTTGGCAATATGTCTAGCATCTGAAACATTAGCAATATTTAATTGGACCTCCGAGCATTAAAAAAAAACTAATAGCAAATTAAAAAGTAATTAAATGTTGCATTTAATTATGTCTTTAATTAGATGGATTTACCTTTCTCTGTGCCCGTATTTCAATTAATTAAGTAAGTGTCTAAGCCGAATTTAATAAATTAAGATGACGTGAATTAAATAGTGTTCTTTACTTAATAAGCAATCTATCTTCTTCTAATATATAAAATTCCCGTGTCACGATGTTAGTTACCGTACTCCTCCGAAACGGTTCGAGCGATTTTTATGAAATTTTGTATACATATTGGATAGGTCTGAGGATAGAACAACATCTATTTTTCATACCCCTAAGTGATAAGGGTTGCTCACACAAAAAAAAATTGTTTTTATTTTTTTATAATGTGGCATTAAAAAATACATATAATTAGAAAAAAAAATCGGCAAAGCAACGTTTGCTGGGTCAGCTAGTTAATGAATAATAGAAGGATTTAATTTTAATCAAAATTCGATTTAGATTTTAGTGAAAGTTAGGGTGAAATAACAGGAGTTGGGATAGTTTAGTCTAGTGTAAACTGAGTATAAGTCGCTTCTACCAGTTTTAATTACTTTTCGTCTATATTTTAGGACGTAAGGGAATAAGGGATTTAACTTCCATAAATTATTATAATCATAGAACTTCTAGTGTAGGAGAACTAAGATATATAAATTTATTTATAAGTCGTTGATTTGTAGCATTATATTTTTGCAAATTTTGCACGCTTGTTATAATGATTACCAGCAGTGCTCCTTTGGAGGTCACATATACAACAAATTCTATTCAAAACATTCGAGTAGTTTAGGCCAGAAAACGGCCTGCGTCTGTATAGAAAAAAAATAAAAACCCGTCCAAATTGGTTTACCTTTTTAGGAGTTGCGGTGCCACAGAAATATAAAGCGCGATTCTTAACAACTGTCTTGGAAAAAGGCTAATGATCGGAAATGGCTGGCCCGATTATGGCAGAACATGATTTAGAAGCATCGTTAGAAAATTGTCCTTCAAATAAAAAAAGATCCGAATCAGTTTAGCGCTACGGTACTACAGAGAGACATACACATGGTGGCCAAACTTTTTCTTCTTTTTGCGTCGCATCTAACAAGAATTTAGCAAAACACTGTATAACCTCAAAGTTTAATAGGGTAACGTAAAATGATACTCTTACGAGGGCTAATTGACTCGCAACGGAATAATAACCGTGACCTGGGGTCATTGTCTCGGATAAAAACCAACCCTGAAGACTTATGTACTTGGATAAATATCTGTTACGAATGGAGTATTAAGTTTCAGATGTAATATATTGTCTGTGAATAAGTGGAAAAGAGATAGAGCTCTACAATGCGTATGGCGTCATCTTCCTTTTACAACTCCATCAGTTTTACTCTAATCGTTCTTGGTAGCATGCTTGTCATGGGAATTGACAAGAAACCTGTTAATCTGGTGGTTAGTGGCTCTGACTGTTATACCGGATTTCGTGGCTTTCGTCGGTTTGATTCCCACCCAAGACAAATATTTTTGTGATGCGCCGTTGTTCCATGTCTGAGTGCAATTAATCTTAATTATGTTTGTATTTAGAAATATACAAACATGTTTATTAGTTGTCTTGTACTCATAATACAAGTATGTTTAGTAAAGACCAGATGGCGTTGTGCGAAAGTTGTGGAATATATCTTAAAATAAGGGGGTCTTTGCAATAAAAAATAATTTTAAATACCATTGCAAATAAATATTATAGTCAATAGACGATATTTATTTTTATGTATGTGTGCGTAGGTGATCAAAATCACTAAGAAACATCGCAAACATAAATCAGTTGATCGTAAAACATTTATGTTACAAAGAAAAACCCACATCACAGCTTGATCGTGTTAATGACATAAACTTAATAGATTTGTTTAGCTCGAGGTTCTGTGATGTATTTTCACCAAAAATCAAAACAAACTGAGGTAAAATTTTGATAACTAACAAATTGATCCAATGATCCTTTTCCGTATGAGAAAAAGCTTGTCTTCAGTGTTTTACTAAAAGTGTTTAATAAATAAGTACCGATTTCTTATTAAAATTTTTAAATGTTACAAATGTACTGGAAAGCATTTTGATTCCCTCCATCCTTCGCCGCATCTTGTTAAGAAAAAGAAGCAGTCTTTATTTAATTTTAAAATAAGCTAAGATAGACAGACAATATGAATGCGAGGAGCCGGTTAAAAGAAATGAGATAATAGATAATGATAATCTTGTAATGTCTTTTTGTTATTTTTCGTTTCTCGAGGTGCGTAGCACGACTTAGGTCGGCGTAGCTCAGCGAAGCTCCAAAAGTCGATATTGCGGAAATCGCGATGTTTTAACGTTTTCCGTAGATTCAAACATAGCATAGCTCGGAATAGTTTCTATCGCGGTGATCTGTGAGTTTTGTTATTATTTGTTTCTCTTTTCGTGTAGCGCGACTTAAGTCAGCGAAGCTTCAAAAGTCGTATAGCGGTGATCTGTGAGTTTTGTTATTATTCGTTTCTCGAGGCGTGTAGCGCGACTTAAGTCAGCGAAGCTTCAAAAGTCGATAATGATTTTTAATGGCTTGGTAATCGAAAAAGTTCTTAACTTATTTTGATAATATTTTTTTTGCTAGGAAAATGAGACATCAAATTCCAGTTGTAGTATTAAGGTACTAGATCTCAGTCATTGCAATCCTGCTAAAAATGTTTTTTTGTGTCGTTTTTTTATGTACCTTAAAATAAATATAAACGTTTGTGTGATGTTCCGTAAAATAACCAGTTTCTACGAGATTTATTGATAGGTATTTTGGAAAGTCTTTACGGCTTGCCTATAACATGGTTCACAAGACAAGTGATTGATTTGTAGCCTAATGTTGTTTTAACGACCTTCGGTGTTTCTCAAACATACGCCAAACTTTAACGTTTAATGTCAAGATGCGTTCTTTTATAACAAGTTAATAGGTAAAAATACACTGTGAAAAGATATTCCTAAGCAGTTCTTATAAACATAAATGTATATAAATAGATACTAGTTGTTGCTTGTGGTAAATTAATAAAAATGCAATAAAATAATATTGCCACTATAAATTGAGATGTAGGCCCATCTTCCAAGTTTGATCAAGCTGCACACGGTGTGTAAATTTGATTGAAATCGGGAAATTAGATAAAGAGTCCATCGGGGACAAACAAAGTGCATACAATGCATATATACCTACCTAGTTTTGGTCAAGCCTATATTATCTTTAAAAAATTTGACACTAAGTGTTTTATTAATATATATTTTTTTCAACAGAAACTCGTGGTCCATGGATTGGAAGCACTTTGGGAGATACCACCAGAAGTGGTGGTCGAAATGCAAGCACTACGAGAGATGGATTTACGGGGAAACATGCTGAGACACATAAAGTCACCATTGTTGACCAAACTGAATAAATTGGAACGTATCTACTTAGCAGGTAATTATTCTGAGTCTCTGAACGTATAACAGAATTTTTGGATGGGTTGTCTGTTCTCTGAAGCGAAGCGCAGCTGCAGAGCGAGGAAACTGAGGGATGATCGAAACTGGGCCCCGATTCTGCTATTTACAATGGCCGGTGAATGACTGGCAATTGAATTAAATTCGCACTATTTGTATTATTCTAAGCATTTGTTTAATAATAGGTTTTTATTTTTCATAATAGGTTAGGTTAGGTTAGGATACACATTGTCGAAGCCTGGATTGCTCCAAGAGCTGTGTCCTCGGATGTCAATGAAGAGGCCCTTTGGCTCCGACACGCAATGTCGCGAATATGTGATGCGGCTATGCCCCGGTCCAGACCACTTCCACCGAGACGCCAGGTTTATTGGTGGTCTCAAGAGTTATCGAATTTGCGTTCGGCGTGCATAATAAAGAGGCGCGAGTATACTCGACAACGTAGAAGGAGAACCACTGATCGTGACCTTGAGGCTCGATTATATGAAAATTACCGCGAGGCGAAGATAGCCCTTCAAGCAGCCATTGGTCAGGCAAAGGATGCGGCTAGGAAGGAATTGCTGGCGTCGCTTGATCTGAATCCCTGGGGTCGTCCGTATCGTATGGTGCGTGGAAAGCTTCGGTCGTGGGCTCCTCCAATCACGCAGACGCTCGAGCCCCAATTCCTGGAGCGAGTGATCACTGCCCTTTTCCCAACTAGGTCCATTCACGTATCTCCTCTGATGTGTTCTCATAATGACCTTATTAATGACTCTGGCTCGATTGCGCCTGAGATAACCTGTGCAGAGCTTACTGCAGCTGAGGCGCGACTGAAAAAAAAGAGTACCGCTCCTGGCCCCGATGGAGTGCCTGGCCGAGTGCTGGCAATAGCACTTGGGACTCTGAGGCCACGAGTACGGAGATTGTTCGACGCGTGCCTGCAACGAGGTGAATTTCCGCAGCTGTGGAAAGAGGGTAAGCTGGTGTTACTTCGCAAAGATGGGCGACCCGTAGACTCTCCATCTGCGTACCGACCTATAGTGTTGCTGGATGAGATTGGGAAACTCTTTGAGCGGATTATCGCCGCTCGCCTTGTTGAGCACTTATCGAGAGTAGGACCCGATCTTTCCGATAACCAGTTTGGATTTCGAAAGAATCGCTCCACGATTGACGCTATCCAGCGTATAAAAGCACTTTCGGACGAGGCAGTATCGAGCGGTGGAGTGTTGTTGGCAGTGTCGTTAGATATAGTCAATGCTTTCAATACTCTACCGTGGAGTATCATTAAAGAAGCTCTCCTTTATCACGAAGTGCCTGCGTACCTCCGTCGTATAATAGCGGCGTACCTAGAAGGAAGAGCAGTATTATACGAAAGTAGAAGTGGACGTTCTTCACGGCAGATGTCCTGTGGAGTTCCTCAGGGTTCGGTGCTTGGTCCACTGCTATGGAATATAGGGTATGACTGGGTTTTGCGATGTCCTACTCTTCCAGGAGTAAGTGTAAACTGTTACGCTGATGATACACTTGTATTGTCGAAGGGTGTATCATTCCGTGAGGTGGTACATCTTGCAACGGCAGGAGTAGCACAGATTGTAAATCGCATTAAAATGCTGGGTCTGGACGTGGCTTTAGAGAAGTCAGAAGCCTTGGTCTTTCATGGACCCCGAAAGGCTCCTCCAGCAGGGTCCCACATCCTTGTGAGTGGGGTCAGAATAGAAATAGGTCGCACTATGCGACACCTGGGGCTAGTGCTCGATAGCAGGTGGACTTTCGACTCCCACTTTCAGCAGTTGGGACCCCGGGTTATGAAGACAGCGGCTGCTCTTGGACGGCTTCTACCCAACTTGGGTGGCCCAGGAACAAGTTGTCGTAGGCTTTTCTTGGGCGTGGTGCGTTCTATGGCACTATACGGGGCTCCCATTTGGGCGGAATGTATTACTTCGCGGGGTGCGGCTTTGCTCAGTCGACCGCAGAGAGCGTTAGCTATCCGCCTCATTCGTGGATACCGCACAGTATCTTGCGAAGCCGCGTGCCTTTTGGCAGGAACCCTCCCGTGGGACCTAGAATCTAGGGTCCTTTCTAGCGCCTATGAGTGGCGTAAGGAGCACCTTAGCTATGGTGAAAGACCTTCTCAGCAGGCTATCAAGGTCTTAATGAGGGAACTCCACGATGCCTTTTTGGACGTGTGGTCGGCTAGGCTGACATGTCCCGGAGCTGGTCTTAGGACCGTAGAAGCTATTCGACCTGCACTCCGGGAGTGGTACTACAGACAACACGGGTCCCTGACGTTTCGGATGACACAGGTACTGACCGGGCATGGATGCTTTGGAAGGTACCTGTTTCGAATACCACAAAAAGAGCCAACCCCCGGTTGTCACCACTGTAGCAGCAGCGAGGACACGGCGCAGCACACCCTCGAGCAATGTCCTGCTTGGGCTGAGCAGCGTCGGGCACTTGCTGTTACCATTGGTCAGGATATGTCGCTCTCAGCCGTAGTTGCCTCTATGAGTTCGAGCGAAGATTCTTGGCGCGCCGTCATGGATTTTTGCGAAGAAGTGATGGCGCTCAAAGAGAGCGCAGAGAGAACACGGGAGAGAAGTGACAATCCTCTACGCGCACGACGAGCAAGGGGCAGAAGAAGGGCACAATTTGCCCTTCTCCAGCCACCATGATTAGCCTCGGACAGCAGTCTTGGGGAAGATTGCTGTACTGTACCTAGGCAAGGACGGCGCGCGCGATGCTTCAGCGCGCCTCTTAAAGCGATGAGGAAGACACTGCTCTTCCTCTCAATGATGATGCAGCTCTTTTAGGAGCTCCCATGTCGGGGTTCGCGGTAGACTGCGAAAGCGTTCCCGCTTGGCCCCCGACTAAAGGAAGCGGGAAGCATTCCAGTGGTTTTAGCCGGTAGGAGTCCGGCACACCCCTTCGCCTTCCCCAGGGCGAAGGATGTCCATGAGGATTTCCACTGGACAAAAAAAAAAAAAAAAAAAAGGTTAGGATACACATTATTTTGCTGTCCGCCCGCAAAGAAGGGTAAAGTGCAGGCACCGGTGGGGCCTGCCGTTGCTGCCGCTACTGAAACCCCAGTTCCAGTGCCGGCCATCGAGGGGAATACGATGCTCACCGACTAATGGCTGGTCGTCGACGACATCGCTTTCTCCAAGCGAACATCAACCACTGCAGAGCGGCTCAAGACCTGCTGGTCCAAACCTTTGCAGAGTGGTTGATGGACGTGGCGGTTGTAGCCGAGCCATACTCCGTCCCTGGCAGCTGGCTGGGAGACGACAACGGCTCGGTTGCTTTGCTGACGCGGTCTTCCACGGACTCCCCTCCCCTTTCGCTCTTAGAGAGGGGACAAGGATACGTGGCCGCTGCGTGGGGAGACATAGCTCTAATAGGGGTATATTTCTCCCCAAACCGCCCTCTTGCGGACCTCGAGAGCTTTCTCGAGGTCCTCGCCAGGGTGGCAGACAGGGTGGCGCAGAGCTGGGTGTTGGTCGTGGGTGATTTCAACGCCAAGTCGGTGTTATGGGGAAGCCGGACCACTGATGCCCGAGGGCGGGAGGTGGAGACGTGGTCCATCTCGACCGGTCTGTCCCTCCTAAATAGAGGGTCAGTACAGACCTGCGTGCGGCGGCAGGGGGGCTCCATTGTGGACCTCGCCTTTGCCTCCCCCTCTTTGGCGGCCTGTGTGGTAGACTGGAGGGTGGAGCTGGTGGAGACGCTGTCGGACCACCGATACGTGCGGTTCGATGTCTCCGTCCAGGGCTCCCAGGAGGCTCGTACGGGTCGGTCCCATTTCCCGCGCTGGGCGTTATCCCGCCTGGACCGCGTGGCTGCAACGGAAGCGGCCTTTGTTCAGGATTGGCTGTCGCCTCCAGTTGACAACCGGGATGTGGACACCACAGCGGTCCAACTAAGGAACTCCCTTACTGAGGTGTGCAACTCTAGCATGCCTCGGTCTCACCGTCCGCCTCCTCGGCGTGCCGTTTACTGGTGGTCCGAGGAGCTGGGAAGATTACGGGCCGCCTGTGTAGTGGCCAGGCGAGCCTACACAAGGAGCCGGCGCCGGCGCTTCCGTAACCTGGAAAACGAGGGCCGCCTCTATGCGGTCTACATGGAGACCAAGGCGACCTTAATATCGAGGATGGGCGCAGCCCAGGATCGCGCAAGGGCGGAGATGTTGGAGGGTCTGGACAATGACCCCTTTGGGAGGCCGTACAAGGCGGCACGTAACAAACTGCGCCCGTATGGTCCTCCGATTGCCGAGACCCTCGACCCGACATTGTTGGACGGGGTGGTCCAGTCCCTGTTTCCGCGCAGGGAAAACTTCACCCCACCCGTGATGAACGTCCCGCGGGCTGCGGCTCCGTCAGCCGAGGCGGTCCCTCCAGTCACGGAGGAGGAAGTGGAGAAGGCAGTCTTCTGCCTCCGGGGGAAAAAGACGGCCCCTGGTCCGGACGGCGTCCCCGCAAGAGTTGTGGCCATCGCCGCCTCCCAGATGGGAGAAAGGCTTCGGGACCTCTTCAGTGCGTGTTTGACGTGTGAAAGGTTCCCAAAGACATGGAAGGAGGGTCAATTGTGCCTTCTTCGGAAGGAAGGGCGGCCAGTGGAATCCCCATCGGCATACCGACCCATCGTCTTACTGGATGAGGTCGGTAAAATGTTCGAAAGGATAATCGCCACCCGTGTCAACATGCACTTGCGCACAATTGGCCCGGACCTAGCGGACGCTCAGTTCGGTTTTCGAGCTGAGCGTTCTACAGTCGATGCCCTGTCCCGCCTCAAGGGTCAAGTGAGAGAGGCGATGGATGCTGGGGATGGGTTGCTGGCTGTGTCATTCGACATAGCTAACGCTTTCAACTCCCTTCCCCACTCCACCATACTAGAGGCGCTCCGCTTCCACGGCGTGCCTTCGTACTTGCGGGGTCTCTTGGCGGACTACCTTCGGGACCGCACAGTCGTCCTGGTGGACAAAGCGGGACGGATCCGACGGTACGGCGTCGAGTCCGGTGTTCCGCAGGGTTCTGTTCTAGGGCCACTAATGTGGAACATCGGATTCGACTGGCTCTTGCGGGGCAACCTCCCCCGTGGCACGTCTGTCATCTGCTATGCAGACGACACCCTTTTGACTGCCCGGGGAAGAAATTTTGGAGAGGCAGCCAGCTTGGCCTCGGCGGGGGGTTCGCTAGTGGTCGACCGCATCTCCCGCTTAGGGCTGACGGTCGCGCTGCACAAGACCGAGGCAGTGTTCTTCCATGGGCCTCGGCAGCGCCAACCACCTGACCCTCATATCCATGTCGCGGGTGTCCGCATTGGGGTGCAGGCCCAGATAAAATACCTGGGTCTAGTGCTCGACAGCAGGTGGCGCTTCAGTGCACACCTCAGTGGGCTGTCGACGCGCTTGCTGAAGACAGCGGGTGCCCTCTCATGGCTCCTCCCGAACATCGGGAGGCCCGGCGAAAAATGCCGACGTCTATACGCCGGCATACTCAAAAGTATGGCCCTTTACGGGGCCCCCATCTGGGCGGACTCACTGTGCAGACGGGAAAACGCTGCTGCTGTGCGCAGGCCACAAAGGGCCATTGCACAGCGGGTCGCAAGGGCCTATCGCACAGTGGGTTTCGCGGCGGCGTGCGCTCTGGCGGGAACCCCTCCTTGGGAGCTCGAGGCTTGGGTGCTCGCTAGGGTGTACGACTGGACGGCGGGGCAGAGGGCGCTCAACCAGCGCCCCGATCCGATAGAACGCGAGGAAGTGCGTGAGGAGGCGAGGGAGGCAATAACTCAGCACTGGGCCGATGATCTCGCCTCTGCAACGTTCGGCCGCCGGACGCTAGACGCCATCGGGCCCCTCCTCAAGGATTGGCTCGATCGGCGACATGGTTGCCTCTCCCTGCGTCTGGTGCAGGTGTTGTCCGGGCATGGTTGTTTCGGATCTTACCTGCACCGGATTGGGAGGGAGGAGACTCCGCAGTGCCACCACTGCGAAGCCGCGGTGGACACGGCCGAGCACACCTTGGAGGTGTGTCCATCGTGGGACGCACCCCGCCGCACCCTGATGGCAGCGGTCGGAGACGACCTCTCACTCCCCAGCGTGATTGCTGCCATGCTAGGGAGTGCGGAGGCATGGGAAGCGGTAGCCTCCTTCTGTGAGGTCGTCATGTCACAAAAGGAGGCAGCGGAGCGCATGCGGGAGGACGACCCTCTCGCGGCGCCGTTCCGCAGACGAAGAAGGGGCGGAAGACGGAGAGCACAGCGCCCGTCCTCATCTGCCCCAGGGGGTGATCAGCGGGCGACAGGCGCGGGGGCGCCACTGCCTGCATCACAACTATCACCCCCCATGCTCCGGCCATTATAAAGAACCCTCCCCTCTGGGGGGGAGCTTGAGGGGCTTGCCGCAAGGCAGGCAGTCGCCGGTGGGGGACTGGACGACATGGACTCCCAGGCCCCCTCCACTCAGGCGAGGTCGGAGTGCCGCTGGGTCTTTTTAGTGGGTATACCGGGAACGTCGTTTACCGGGGAGTCCCACATACCCCTCTCTCGCCCCCCGGCGGGAAGGGGATGCGTAATAGCATTTTTTCCCAGGGAAAAAAAAAAAAAAAAAAAAAAAAAAAGGATACACATTATTTATTATTTATATACCTCAAATGAATAATAAAGGATGACCTGTCAATGACCTGGATCTGAATAAATTAACATTATGACGAGACCCTATACTCCTTACCAATCACAACCTACAACCCATGTCTAGGGGTGAACCACATTGAACGATGACGTCATAATAAGTAAATATGATGCAATAGTAAGAGAATAAAAGACAACTGCGGCCCGACGCCATCACGGATGGCTGATCGGCCGCCAGAGTATAGAGGTGGATTTGCTTTACCGGGTTATAAATATTGGAGCCCGGAAACTCATTAAATACAGGTTTACCCGTAAAAGCGTTGAAGCATATCAAAATATCAAATAATAGATAACCCGGTCAAGATATGAATTAAACAATAAAGTAAATATGAAATTTACAAACAATGGTTAACCTATAGGTCGAGACATGAAATAATTATAAAATAATAAAGAAAGTTTCAATAACCAGTGACCGAGTAGTATATAAGGGGTCGACGCGACAGAAAATGTAAAGTAATGTCTAGTAAGCGCAACTACCTGTCATCATAACCTCCACGGACCTGAGTGAGTTGTTGTCAACCATATCCTGTTGTACATTTCAAATTTTTAAAACAAAATGCAGTCTCTATGAAGAAAGTGAAGCGGAATTCGGACGGGGAAACAAACTCACAAAAACGAGAAACTCCCCCCACCCGCTCACCTCGACAACAGATCCCTCCACCTCAGATAGACCAAGGAAAAAAAGCCGAAGGAAAATTGGGGGAAATTTAGGAGGGAAGAAATGCAGAATTATGTCCTGGACCAGATGGGATTATCGAATCTAAGGACGCAAGCGGATATAGAATCAGATGGCGAAACGGACGTTGTAGAAAGTATTCCCACGGGGGAGGAAATTGCGACAGAATTGACGATGGTCTTGAAGGTCTGGAACAGAGAATATGTGCAGTCAATAAGTATACAACAAGCGATGAAGGTAATCTTGAAAAGCTTTATAAGGGACCTTATAAGCTCATCACTATCCATTATAGATCAAGAAGACCACATTGGCCGACCTCATACACTTCAGTAGTAATTAACAATGGGGAATTAACTCTAAATTGGGAAGATTTATTCGACGAGGAGCCATCAAAAATAAATCAGTTGACTGCCTCGCTTGTGTACGCGAGTATCTTTATTCCTTCAATGGTCGTCAAGTACTACAAGACATTCTCGGCGAGGAACATATTGGAGCTTGTCAGTGCGCCGATCATAAATGTAGAATGGTCAGCCAAAATCAATGGAATAAACAAACATACGAAACTGATTGTATCGAAGGGAGATACAATATTTCTATATGAAGGCTTCTCATTACAAAAAGAACTCGACGGATTGGTGGGTCCAGCTGTTCAAGCCAACGACGGTCAGGAAGGAGTGCCCGGACATCAAGTTCCAAGCAAAAAAAGGAAATTTTTGATTGGTTGGAAAAACGGTAACAACGACAATGACTACCGAGAAAATCAGTCAATTGATAGTAGAAATACAGATATTATTGTGCTTTTATGCGCAAGAGGTGCTTTCATAGAATCTGAGGCTATGGGAGTATTTGCAAAGTCAGATAAAGGGATTAACCTGAAACACTACAATGAAAAAATCTACATTGCAAGAGTTTTGGTATTTCAAGAATCGTTAAAGCAGAGATTTCAACCAGCGAAATGAAAATTTGAATTAGAGAATGAAACTTTAATACACAGCGATATACAAGAAGAACATAAAATGATGTTGAAGGAAATATTAACAAGAAACAAAATCGATTTGAAAGAATTCTTCATAAACACGTATAGACACTACAAGAGGAAGTGAAAAGAAAAACAACTTATTTTTCCTTGGCCCCCCGTCAACTGGAAAGACTTATAATGAATAGTCTAGTGGAATGTCATTATAATTCTTCTAGACTGACTGGATTGATAAGCAATTCCAGTTTCAACTTTAGTGGTTTGCTGAATACTAATGCTTGCCTTATGGATGAGTGTAAACTGACGGATAATCAGTTTGAATAGTGGAAGCTATTAGCACGGGTCTAGGGGATAGGGATAGTTTCACATATAATCCAATGCCATTCATTCATCGGCCGTGGTAAATAGCAGAATCGGGGCTCTGGACCAGAGCAAAGATTACGTGCAATTCAATTGGTTAATAATTATCTATTGCTCTGCCACGCAATCCTGCTTCACCTTAGACAGGCGGAGTTAATTGATATTACCAGACTTGAAAACTCTGATTACACACACAGTATTGACCATACACACAATAACGTTAGTTTGATAAATCTTTTACCAAAAATAAGTTGCCAGAATTTCATTCGCAGCCATTCAAAAATAAAATCTTCTTAAAAACAAAGGATTGTTTTCATCAATTAACACTTATTTACCAACGCTCTCTTTCTTTTATCTGGCATGCGGGATACTCGTTAAAGGTTTTTGCGGCATTTGAAAATGTATTTTAAATTTTAGTTACTTTGGACGAGGTGCTCGTGGCCAAGCTACGTATCTGCTAGTTGATCGATCACAGATTAAGCTATGGTTCACTCGGTCGGTCCTTAGATTTGATACCATCTATTTTACCTATAACGAATTCGTCCGTGTTTCGGAAGACACCTCAAATTGCGTGTCCCGGCTGTTAGCTCTACATCGTTACCGGTAGTTAGAAGCTAGAAAGTCTAACAACCAGTCTTAGTCACGGGTATTACCTTACCCTGGTTACTGGCAAGGTCAGATAGGAAGTCTCTTCTTGTAAAACACCAATAATTAGCTGCATCCGGATTTTAAGCCAGGCCAATCCCATCATAGTTGTGAAAGGCTGGGATGATGATGATCTAGAAAATTCGCTAGACATTCTCTTACATTAGTTTTCAATCACTAGTTACTGCACCAGTTTTACAAAGTTTATTCTACTTAAACTTTGGCAGAGTTAGACTGATTGTTTTCTCAGGCGTAGAGCCTTTTTAAACAAACAGCGATTTATCCACTAAGGAATAAGTTCGACCGATCACTTCTTCAATAAGTGCCACTCCAATTACTGAACGTTGGCTGCCAGCTATTGGACTATTGTTTGCAAGCTCAATTTTTCTGCTAGGCAGAAACACCTGGTCATAGGAGCCTTCCGTAAAATTGTTATTTTAACCAAAGTTAACGGTGTGTACGGCATCCCTTCCGCAGCTGAAGCACTACAGTTTTGTTTAAAGAGCTGGTTGTAGGGTTTTATATTGTGCGTAATATACCTCAAATTGTTCGAACGACAATATTAAACTTCGACGTCGCAGCTAACGTAATTGCGTGTTTGTGTGTTTGTATAGATACATATTTTTTCTCTTATCGCGTAAACAACAAATAAAGATGACACAAGTTAAAATCTCGTGTGACCTCACTTATCTGTTTACCGACAAGCGACGTTACATTAACTTCCGATTATTTTACCATATTTGAAACTTAATTTTTATTATTTAATAAAATAAAATTCCTTTTTAATACGGGTTTCTTCTCTAAAAAATCCCATTCTGACTGCTGGGGAACATTGACCGTTTTCTGATGGATTGGTACAGAATGATTGCAGAGATTACATCCGCTTATCACATTAAGATAGTAACCTTATCTAAGCAAAAACGATGTGATATAATCCGATAGGAAACATACACATCTATTAACTAATAGATACTGTTGGTATTCGAATCAGTTTATTGGGGTATGACGTCAGAAATAATAATTTGCTTTATTTGTGGATTTTCAGCTTGTCGACTCGTTTTTATTCATTTTTCCTTAATGGTGGTTAGTGGCACATTATAAAATACCATGTCTTGTTCATATTCTGTTTATAGCTACGGACCTGTATACAATTTTAAAGTATGATTTTGGGAAAATAAAAATGCCTTCCCACCACATGAGTGCTAGGCTCAGACCTGCTTGGCATACTTAAAAAAAAAATCCATAATCCATAATATAAGTCATATCGATGAGCGATTTGCAATATATATAGGTATTAAAAAAAAAATGAAGTTATTCACGAAGAAATCGATCAGAAACAGTTCACGGACCAATAAAACAAAACAATGTTCTTAAAATTTGATAAAATTTGTCGTAATTGTTATTTAAATTAATGTATTAGAAAATATTAGCCAAAGTATTGAATCAATTCTAACAATAGTTCGTTTTATAAACGTAACTTATTTTTACATCAATATACATATAACTTGATAGATTTCTTTCGAAGTTCCAATATTAGAACTTAATATCACCTGTCTTCGTATTTATCAGGAACACTATTAACAGATGCTATTTCCCAGGAGAATTGTTTGACATATTCTTTGATATATACTTAATAAAGCTGGTTACACTCAGTTTGTCAGAATACTAGTCTGGGCTGACCCGGCAGGCTGGTCCGTTCAGGCAGAAATGGAGCTAGAGACCCCTTTTTTTGGTTTGGCATCCATAATGACAACATTCTCCTTGGGAGAGGAAACGGTTTGGGTCAGACTCTACATACTATTTTTTAGATAATACTCACTTTAAATATAAATATGTAATGAAGAAAACAATGTTCATAGGTAATTAAATATTTGAATCGAACGATAAAGGATTGTTGGGACGATTCAGCTAGTGTTGCTAGGAACAGTTTTCGAACCTTCATTTTGAATTCGTAGAAGTTGGCAGATACGATGTTCTACCGCATCACATATATGTTCTAAATACGGACATACAGACAGAGGTGAACCTGTTAGTACGGGCACAGGTACAGCTGTGAAACCAGCCTAATATGTTCCTCGTTACGGGAATGAAATGACATGTTCATTTGTGTTCTATGCATTGGTGTGTAATAATTACATATGATCTGTATTTCCTCCAATAAAACAAACAAATTATGTGGGAAGCTAAAGGAAGAAATCACACACATTAATATTTTATATATGTTTTTTTGATTATCGCGAGGCATTTACCTATTTAGACACCATTCCATTTTTAACACTTGAAAAACCTGCTATAATTTTTTTAGGTATTTTAGTCTATTTATTTATCGCGTATAAATTTTTGTTTGCGTATTTCCTACGCAGAACAGATAATATGTGACCTCACACAAACGTTTATGACGTGATCGCACAGTAAATTTAACGCATTTTTGCCCAAAGTCATTTGAGACTTGTACTTATGTACTTTAAACTGTGTTGGTGGAAATAGCCACTACAATACGTGTAGTATTTAAAAATGTAGAGGTGCTAGTGGACAAATTGATCCTGCTACGAAAGCTACGCTTGCTTGCTACGAAAGGCATTATGATATTTCTCTTGATTAACAAATAGAATTTAAAGAACTAAACAACAGAAATACACATACCGTATGGATCACGTTGTCTCTTACATAAGTCGTTAAAAGAATTCGACGAATTGATAATAAAGTCCAGGAATTTCTTTTTACAAAAGACAGACACTCTGAAACAGGAGCTCAGTAATGCATTCAAAGTGGAACTCAATTACCATAGTTCCTGCTTTTATTCTGTAAAAACATTAACTCCTAGCAATTCTAGTAATTCCTGCCTTTGAGCGTTTAATATCAAAGGTAGATATATCTACCTTGGCAAAATAAGCGGTAGCGGTATCTTTCAGTAGTAGTTTCTTAACACATTACATCGAATAGTGATTTGTAGTCAATTTTCAGGCTCTTGCATATTTAATTGCAATTTAACAACAAGGTTTTCAAATATTATTGCTGGTGTGGAAAAGAGACGTCTAAATGTTGTAGTGCGCTATCTCGCTTCTTACTGAAGAGACTTTGTGGGGTGGGGCTTATTATTAATTTTGTTTGTTTGCTATTGTCTTTTAAATTAACGGCATTATAAAACAAACAAAATTACTCTTCGTTCATCTCATCATCTACGAAAGCATGTGACTTGAATGTTTGTGAAAACCCTTGCTACACAAGGATTAAATTAATTTCCTTAGTGCGGAAAGCCCTATTAAAAAAAAAAGAAAAGTATTATCTAATACATCCTAGAAAATATATTATTAGAAAATCCGCTTACGGATAAGTACAAAGTTGCGACTTACACTACCCCCAAGAGTTGTAGAAGCAAAAAGTTTTTTAATAAAAACTTGCGGTTTGATATCTGAAGTACAATCTTTGATATTATGAGTCGAAAAACATCGAAAAATAACATTTAATACCGTTTGAAAATATGTACAGAGTTTTTAAAGTAGTTTGTTTATGTTTACGGAGCTTTCAGGAGCTCAGAGTAGCCCAAAACGAGTGGGTTGCCTTTTAGGATACTCTTTAATGTTTATTTGACAGTACGTCTTAAAGAAACATTTTAAGAGCTAACATTTCGTTAAATAAATACCACCAATATTATATTTATTTACCAAACAAAAGTAATGAAGTGGAATGTTTCGGAAGGGTGCACAAAATGCTTGTTAAAATAATTGTAAGCCACGTTTCTAAAACCTCAAAACATCCGTCTTGAATACTATTTCCCGTGAATAGAGGAAGGAGGTTAAATAGACGAGTGAATATTCTAGAAATTATATAATTATTCATAGTAAATGAATATATTTTGAGTTCAATATAATTCATGCATAACTTTTTGCAGGCAATAGCTGGGATTGCAGCGACGGCGGACTTGACTGGCTGGCGATGGAGCCGGAAAACGGAACAATCAGAAGAAAAATTATAGACTACGACGACCTTGTGTGTCATCAGCAACTGTACAGAGGGAAGCCGTTGAACAAAGTTATGGATATCATTCGGGTAATATGATTTGAAATACAGAAAAATAAAATTTGATATAGGTAGACTATATTTTGATAGTAACTATCGTGAACAACGATGCAATGGGTTTGCCCGACTAGTTTTGGACCTAGCCGGAGTTCTTAAGTCGTGAGTCGAACTAGTTTTACGAGAAAATTAGCTTTTCTCGTGATTTCCCCCACGTGAATATCGTTTTAGCTGAAAAAACATAACTCTCCTTCTAACGCTGCCCTGTGAAAGGTATTTAAATGGGATGACGTGATTGATTTATGTAGTTGTTTGATAGTAAAGAGATGACTTTACATAGGTACATACACAATAACAGTTTTTTCAACCGGTTTTTGAAACAATTTGTATTTATTTGTGGTGGGAAATCCTTAATAGTTGCCCGAATTTATGAGTATTATAAGATCGGGGAATACGGGAATCGTACCTCACTCAAGTCAGTCCGGAGATTATTACGCACAGAAAGGTTTCCTTTGAAAGACCATCTCAAAAACCTCTTCGGTAATGCTTGTTATGGCAGCTACCTGGGAAAAGATTATGAACGGCCTTCGCAGACCCTCAACGGCCTTCAGAATTTAGCTCTGGCAGTAGGATGGGCCCGGTTTGTATTAAGTCAGCGGGACCCTGAAATATAAATAAATAAATAATAATAAACAAATAAATAATAAATGGGGACAACATCACATACATTGTTCTGAACCCAAAGTAAGTTGCTTAAGCACTTGTGTTATGGAATTCAGATACAACGAAGGTACCACAAACAGCCAGGCCCGAGACAAGGTAGAAATGTGAATTTTTACATTGACTCGACCGGGGATCGAACCCGGGACCTCAGAGCTAGCGACACCTTGAAACCGGTGTGTACGCCACTCGACCACGGAGGTCGTCATATGCCCTCGGTAGAATTTAAGTAATTAAATTTACAACCGGGAAGGTGCGGCATTTACAGAATTGGTAACTGCTATCTTGTCTTCTGAGGCAACAAGTAAGCCAAATAACCGTAATGCAATATTGGACTCGTTAGGGGTGACACTTTAAACTAACAAAAGACAAAAGAAATCGAGATAAATATGAATAGAGTTTCAAGGGGCAAATAGAAAATATGTTTATTTAGGGGGTCGTATGCGTTTTTTTACATAAAAATATTTAAACACAATTATTTTATCAAATGCTTGAGAATTTTCATATAATCTTTTGTCTTGTGTAACGTCCAAATCTTAATAAAAACTCTGTTCCTATCCGCCCCGAAAACACTTCTTATATTTCTATTCCATTTTAATGTAAACAATTCAGAAGTTAATGTAAAGAGGTAATGCGTCATTTAAATTATAAGTCTTACATGATGCATATTCAAAATCGACTAATTTACGTTTACACACGCATATTTCGGGGCCGTCCGCCATGTTCGGTCCGATTATATTGCTTAATAGGTACGATTACTCGCTTCGTTCTATTATTAGACTTTATGAGATGACTCTGTTATCTCATAATCTGTCATTAAGTTTCTCAATCGTCTATTTTTTTATTGCTCACATGACAGGGAACAAACATTTGGTTGTCAGAGTTACAATTACGCCATTGACTCATTGACATTGACTTGTAACTGAATCATACTTTGTTTGTTTCATCATTTCATTGTCATTTTGCAACATTGAATTGAAATAGATTGTGAACATAGCGTTGAATGCGTTTAAGGCTAATTGTAAATTAAGTCAATTTGTATTATCTTAATACATTTACAATTTACTCAGAGAATAAAATGAGATGTTAACATATTAAAAGCAATGATATCCGAAAATGAGGTCTTGCCAAATAAACTGACAAGTCTAATTTTATTTCTAAAATTGAATAATAATCTTAAAGTTTGTTAACTTCCATTTACAGACTCAGTTTTTAAATCCTCTGTCTGTTTATCTCGTATCTTTCGGTTAATTATAAGATAAACCTGTCAACGGTCAAAGACAGTTTATAAAAACTTGTTAAATACGTTATGCAAGATACACTATATTTAGTAAAATATGAGCTAAAGGTAAACTTGTACTCTTTAGAGCGCTTGCAAAACAAACGACACGAAAATATCTTGTGTGTACGTTAATGAACAAAATCTGTGTTATAATGAAGCACATCACGTTTATATAAACCTGATAAATTTGATGCTATCTTGTTATTTCGCTCGTGTGTGATTTTTCCTGATAAGCAATATCAGGAAAAATCACAGTCGAATTGATTCGAAGCGATACCTATTTTTGTTGTCAATTCCTTTAAATTTTGAGAATTTTTTTTTTCCATAAAATAAGTGATTGTTTTTATACAGTGATTTCCTTTGTAGTTAGATTAATTATTATAACTTTCGTGAGGAAGATTCATAATTGTTTAAGAAAGGATTACTCACCCTTTTTTATCGGGATCGCCCGACTAGTTTTTGACCTAACCGTAATGACGCGATTCTTATAAGAAGGCTCATCACATCACTGTAACAGTTTCTTGTTTATTACTTTGATTTCTTCAAAGCAATCGATTCACGTCAAATATCATTTTACTATACAGGCGATAGGCTCACTTGATTTTTCTGGGTCATCTTCGCTATTATCCGTTTTCCACTAAACTGTGTTTACTTCTATGGGATAAGCGAACGCAGAAAATAAATTCATTTTACTTAGATTATTAGAAATAATCTTACAGAATACACTTCGATTAGGTTCTATTTGTGACTCTCATATCGCATCGCAGATACTTTTCTTACTTGCAAGATGATAAATTGAATTTGTCTTTGGAACATGACACAGAACATTAAAACACTTTTATACAATTTTTTGGCCAGAAAGTAAACCAAAATCTGTTACAAAGAAAATTATATGTATTTTTGGATGCAAAAATGCAACTGTCTTAATATAAAAGGGTTGTGATGACGAAGAGTCAGATCAAGAGTCTTTTTTCCGTCAAAAATGAAGTCATAAAATTATTGCTTTCGCTCGGATAGACAATTTAGTCCGTAACCTAATATCATAAATAGCGCCTTTACTGCACTCTGCTGCTTTATTAAAGCACTTCTTCAACTTTCCGTCCGACAAAAAGTAATAGTGCATTTATAGGAATTGTTGAGTTAATTATTAAAACATTCTTAGCATTGAAGCATTGCATTTTTCTACGGAACAGAAACTGCATTTCCTAGCTTAGTCAATTAACAGTTTTGCTTTATTCAAAGTACCTATAGTCAAGTTGTACGAGTCTCATCTCTTAGTGATAAAAAAATAGTTTATGGAATATTATTGTGTTTTTTGAGGATTGGGTTTTTGGATTATCTTTGACATTCAATATAGTCCACGTGTTATCTTAGGACAGTGATTTGTGATAACACGGTAATCTGATATTGTAATCTTGTATAACTGACAGTTTTGGCAAAACACATTAGGATTGATGGAAAAATCGGTCGAGAGTCCAAAACAGCCGAAGATCAACTGAGTATCACTTCCTATTCCTTTTTTAATTTGATTTTTTGCTGTAATGATACTATTTAAATACTGCTCGATTGCGGTGAGGTCAGTTAGAGCTAAACAATGCGATTCAATGTTAATGTTTGGTGCATATTATTATCAATCGGTCCATAAATAAAAAAAGGTATACTACCAATTTAGAGATCCAAGTTTAAAATATTTGGATTGGGTTTGGAAGGATTTGGGACAGGCCTTTGCTTAGAATTGGGACCCAGGTTAGTAGATAAAAAAACTTTAAGAAGAAAGAAGGTATTAAGAAGTCACTGGCATAGCTTATCAATGTATATTATCACAAATCACTACGTACAAATATAGGACATGACTCAATAACTTGACTCAACAGTTGACTAAATAGTTTTACATAATAAATCCGATCTGTTTTCTGTTATCCAACATATTATATAAAAATAGAAATAGACTTTTACGGACAGTTTTATCGTTCTAATTTTGGCGTTTCCCTTTGTTGGACTATTTTGTAAAGTTACGTCAATACAAGCGGACCTCAATAAACACAATAACATTGGTTCTGCGAGTGATCTCCGGTCAACAACGGATTAGGGTACAATTGTTGTCTTACTGACGCTCTAGTGGACTCGTGTGACCTTTATAGAAGACAAACGATCTAATATCGCGTCAAATGTGTCAACAGGTATATTGCTTACTCTTTCGTCAAGCAGGCATTGCCAGTAAACGTGTTTTCTTGTAGGTAATGTTTTTTTTGTGTTTGATTGTAGGTTTTTATTTATCAATAAAAAGGTATTGCAATTTGCATTTAAATACTTGCGTTTATTCCTTTGAGAGTTCAACGGAATTTTGTTTTATCTTTATTAAAAGTGCAGTTTTCTACTAGGATCCTTTTTAATCCCTCATGGACTATGCTATCGGATTTAGTCTAAAATTGCCAGTGCATTTACTTTATGCTTTACACTTTTTACAGTAACCCAAACTCTTTATAAAAACAAATGGATAAAATTCTTCTTCTTACAGTTATAAATATTGTTACAAATAAAATTCTTCTTTCAATCTTTACCTTACGGTTAATTTTGCAGACAATGCGTCAAACCTGTCCAGAGCCTTGTACTTGCACGATGACGCACGTGGTGTCAGATGCGGCTGGTGCTGTGATCCCCCTCATCACCGTCGACTGTTCCAACAAGGATCTGGAGATGCCACCACCGACGCTACCACCTGGCGCCACCACGCTCCGCCTTGAGGGCAACAAGGTAAAATGGTACGAACATTTTTGATGTTACATGTTGGCTTTTTGTATGGGATTATGCATGACTTGACCCATCATCAATCTTTTAAGCAGTTGAGAGAACATGATGGCGCATAGCGGTATCTTGTTTCCACAACTGCAATCTTGCTTTCCGAGGTAGTGGCTCTTTAAATGCTGTTCAAGAACTAACCATTTTCGTTCATTTTGTCATCGTCCATTATTAGTTTTTCCTCTTAGCCTAAATGGCGATCTGCGAAAACAAGTTGCATTTCGTCTAATTATTGGCACTTGCTTTATGTGTTGTTGGTATTATTTTTTTAATTTCAGCTTCATTTTTAGTAACTGAAAAGAAAATAGAACCACTAATTAATCGAACTAATAGCTATAAAAGTTTTTGTATAATTGCTTGATTTTATGCTCGTTTCAAAGTTAAACTCAAAAGTGTTTCTGACAGCAAACGTTTAAAAAAACAGAGCACAAAGTTTCGGGTGCTCATGTTACCTTCATTTTGACTCACTTTCAAAAATCCTTTGATTAAAAAGAAAACTTTGGTCAGTTGTTTTGATATAGTATCCTAAACGTTTTAAAGTTTTACCAAAATTTATTTGAGGCAAGTTTTCCTGGTATTACTAAAATAGGTAGGTAAGATGAATAACAAAACAGTGATTTTGTGGTTAATCCCAACCAGCGCCGTTTTCATACATAGAAATAAATAACTTTGTTATTATAATAACTGTTTTGAGACGGATTTATAATGATTTAATTAATAGCTGCTGTCTTGGCGACGGGGTTTATAAAAGAGGTCGTAAAAGTGATGATGTACAGACTACTTGCAGAATAAATGATTACATTTCATTTCGTTGAAGATCCGGGCCCCAATTCTGCTATTTAGAATAGCCGATTAATGAATGAAATTTCGCTAAAATTACCATTTTCGTATTCTTGTAAGCATTTTTCTACTCAATAATTAGAAATTCACTGCATGACGGTAAACTCAAGGTCAATACAATTAGCTTCCAATGATTGTATTGGCAAAATGCTTAAGAGAATAATTTCAAATTTAATCCAATTGCCATTCATTCATCGGGCATTGTAAAATAACAAAATCGGGGCCCAGACGCCATGACATGCGAGCAAACTGTGAAAAATGCACAAGTAATGCTTAAGGACAAGCAATTTATACTGACAATTAATGGTTCTCCTCGATCACGTCTTGACTTCCCATTAAAGTTCTATCGATCGTCAACGTAACGTTCGTTATTCAAGAGTTTAAAATGCCCTTAAGATTAAATTTCGTTGGCAGGTTCGCTGTACTTGGCACTTGGTATTTAATTATTATGGTCGACCCAGCTTTAGTGTTAACAGATTTTTAATTTTTATTTTATTTCTACGTCATGCGACTTCTAAAAGGAGGACTTTCTCTATTCGTCTATATTTTTTATTACTGCTCTTAGGACTTCGGACTTGATGAATGATTTTGGTGATTTTTTTTTATAAAACTTCTTTCCCATAAAAAATCATCAAGATTTTCTCAGTAGTTTTATATGAAGTCGGTAATATTTTTTTGCTGTTGTCATGGATGTGTTACCTCTTACACACTAGAATACTTTCACTTCACAAAGCATTTTTTTTTTTAAATTTGTTTTTTTTTTCTTCTAAATCTAAACCCTGATGTTCTAAGATTGCTCGTCTGGTGACTAGGATGTGAACGTCAATATATTATTTTAAAAAGTCTTACTAGACGTCCTAGCTTTTAAAACAAAAATATATAAAAAAAGTGGTTAAAAATATAATTGATTTCAAAGAATACTCCCGCTAATTACCCGCCGTACATAAGCCTGGCTGAGATTAATCATATCAAGGATGTCAAAGCACGCGGTCTGTTTATATAAGCAAAATAAGCGGAGGTAATTAGTTTCGGGTTTCATAGTAATTAGTCACATAAGGCTTCATAAACATGGCGACAAAACTTATAGTAATTTTACCTCGAGGTCAATTGATTGGAATTTATAAATTAAGTTTAATAACTTGTTAATTAAATTCTAGGAGTAGTGATCGACTTGTAATAAACTATCGGAGGGCTGATTGAAACTGAGAAACGGTAGCAGTCATAGTTTCGTTTGATTTCAATTAAAAAAGCACCAAGTTGGAATTAATGGACACGCTTATAAAGTTTCTAGGGTACATGAATGATAAAATCCTGTTAGTTGGCTTCGCAAACTGAGTTTTTCGTACAAAAGAGATTACCAATGAAGTCTATGTCAGTATGAAATGATCGATTTTCACCGGCAACCGTAATACGTCTTCTATGCAACTTCCAACTGTCTAACTTTTATGGTTTTTGAGATACAGGCTGGTGACAGACTGACAGACAGATGGAAAGACAGACGCTTTCTTAGAATAAATATCTCAATACTCCATACGTTTATTGCATTCCACAATGTGAACCTAGGTGGTAGGTGCGTAAGATACATTAGTTTTGGAGCATTGTGGGCACCTTGTTTTTTTAAGTTCCATCAAGCAAATTTCGAGGCAGAGTGCCGATCGCACTAAAGTAATACAATTACAGCTGTGACTGTAAGAGACAGCGCAATACACGAAGTTACAAGGCGTCTCCTTTCTACGAGTACAATAATTATTACTTCAAGATAATAAAAGACGATTTTTCTCCTTATTAGGTGCGAAAAAAGGTATTATGTTTTACGTTGTAAGGGTTCTTAAAATTTCCTCTTTGTTTTGGTTATTCTTTTACCCATAGATAGAGAAATCACAAATCCCAGCGAAAAATTAAACGAAATAAATGCCGTCAGGAACAAACATGGCACATTTCAAGTGGTCATAAATCTCATCTGCAAATGACACATTTGTTTTTGCGACCTGACACTTATGTTATGAAATTGCTTATACTTATGTACTTGGGAGCTTAACTCTCGGAATTGCCAACTTGAGATATCATAAACAACTTCGTCAAGTTACACTTAAATGCAGACACATGATATTGTTTTTGTTATGGAGTTTAGAAACTTCTTGTGTAATTTGAAACGAAGTCCTTTGGAGTTTTTTTATGGTGTATTGTTTAATGTTGGTACTTTTTTTATTAGGGTTTGTCATTAGCTATTATTGTTATTATTATAGCAAAGCAGATGATTAAAATGGATGAACGGAGCTCTCGTTAAAACAGTTTTTTCGGTTCTTTTAAGCTGGTCCGTTCACATACTTTTAAATTATTTCTGTTCTGACGCGAATTTCGTTCATTAGTATTCAATTTCAGATTTTTGATCATCTACTTTTGCTTCTCTTTAATGTTATGTTTTTTTTAATTCTTTGTGCACCTAAACTATTTAATATTTTCTGGTATTTTTTGTTGACTCGGTCCGACTTAAACACAAATAACATGGCTTTTAATTGGTTAAATAATTTCAAACATCAGTTCATGCAGTTGTTCTTGAGAGTACTTCCACACAACACAGAAACTTTACTTTTTATGACATTCCTATAGATTGTGTGAATTACCGTTTTGATATTTCACTATTTTTTTGAAAGTCCAGAAGTCATAATAGGGTCTTTGACAGAAAAAATAAACTATTAACTGTAAAATTTTGGATCGATTTTTTTATTTTATTTCGTAAAAAAATGAAGGACTCACAGAGATTCAAAATATCGTGTGACGTCACTCACCATTATATTATTTTTACAAACAAGTGATGTTACTAGCCCCCACTGACATACATTTCATCATCTTAAGTGCTTTTAATCTTCCTTACTTTTTAATGATGTCATAAAAATGAAAAATACGTTTTCAATATATTTTGGAAATCTGCCTGACGATCTAAACAGATTTTTATTATTAGATTAAGTCAAACACCATATTTTAATTTCGTATTGAAAATCCGTCTCATAAAAAATGAGTACCTCTGTAAAAAAGGAAAAAAAGTGTCGAAATTCCCCAAATAAGTATTTTCATACTTCAAAGTCAAGGCAAGACGAATACATCGTGAATGAAATCTCGCAGACATTAATATCGCCTTTTGTCAAATACAAGAATGTGCGTTTTTTTCTACGATACGTGTTTTTATCACTCAATTCTTTTATAGACACTTGAACAGCCCTCTTGAAATGACATATGATAGTTTATGTCATAATGTCTAGGAAGCCATTGACGTGTTAAAGTACACTGGGCCCCGATTCTGCTATTTAAAATGGCCGATGAATAGCATTTGAAATTATTCTTATATTCTTAAGCATTTTGACCACAAAACAAATGGAAATTCATTGCATTCACCGTGAGCGTAAATTCAGTACGGGACTGCCGTACTGAATTTCCAATTATTTGTTGTATTCCAATAATTATGTAATTTTAAGCCAATTTTCATTCATCGGCCATTGTAAATAGCAGAATTGGGGCCCCGGTAAGTTGAACCAAGACGCTGCTCAACACATTATAAACGCCATCCCGCTCTTACAACTGTATAATTCGTTTTGTTTTTTACGTTGGTACCTCTAAGAACTTCGAATTTGTGCGAAACAAATGACTTAGTTAAACGATTTCTACAATTTCGTAATTACCTGTTACACTTTGGTACTAATTATAATTTATGTTAACTTGTTATTCTGATGAAACACTTGAGCAACATTTAATCGTGTTTCGTTAAGGTTTGCTTGAAGTAAAATTTGACTTCGATGGCTAGGTCCGTACAAATGGGAACAAATTCATAAACTAAATGCTCATTTAATTAACCTTCAAAATTTCAACTGTCTATACGAACGTCTGTCACCAGGCTGGGTCTCGTTAGCCGTGATAGCTAAATGATTGAATTTTTCACAGATGATGCATTTTCATTGCCGCTGTTACAAACGTGGGGATAATAAGGTTTTTCTACGGTCATAAATTTGATTTGACCAATGTTTATGGAAAATTTGTTTCCTACAAAAATAAGACTCCAACTCGCCAACTTGACCAGTTTTGAACCTTTACGGTACGAAATGCAAAATATGGACCAAAATGGATTATTGTAATCACAATTCCTTTATCGAATTTATTGCCTGACTGTACCAAGAACGAGTGGATTGCAACTAATTTCTGTTTTATAACGTCACGTGTTTCGCCAGCAAATCGTTACCCAGCTAGTTCAATATGGCTACAAGTACCTTAATTAATTTAACAACGAACTTTTTGTTATGAACAGTTAAACTTTTTTATTTATTGGCAGACCTAAGGAGTGCCTTTGAATGAGGAAGGATTTCTTTGTTGTCACTGCCATGGAAAACTTTTGTTGAAGTACCTGCTAACACTTCTGTTTCTCCCAGTCCCTATTTCACTTGCCTTTTGATCCTTGTTAATTGTTCAGGAAACGAATTATCCGGTAAGTATCAGGGATTAATCGAAATTCGAAAATCCAATTTGCAAAGTTATTTTTGCACTTTCAAGTATTGGTTTTGCCTTTACCAATAATCGTTTCTAAATTGTTTTGCTGCACCAAACTTACCCAGTATATGTATTCTGCTGGTCTAGTACTTCCTCTGTTTCAGTGGGTTGTTTGTAGAGGTGTAAACTACGAATAAGTTTGTACTCCCATTGTTCCGAGATTTCAACTACGAGATCTGTTCAGTGATTTCCTTTGTTCTGATGTACTTTGTCATTTCCTTGACCTTTGTAGAGTAATGCAATTTGGCCACGTAAACAGGATAAGCGACAAGCTTACTATGAGCTTTCCTCTTTGAAATTGTGGCTGACTGCTGAGATTTTAGTCTAGCCATGATGGTTTGACCTTTGAAGTTTTCAATTAATTTTCTTAATTTCGTTTTAAAGACTGACTGGCACAGGTCAAGTAGTCTTTAAGTCTTCGTGCAAGTTTTTGAATATTTGTGAACATTGCGAAAAAAAAAGAAATGGGTATTTGATTGTATAATGAATTGAATAATGATTGTAATAGTGTAATATAATAAAAATATCGTATTTTTCTTTTTATCACATCATTAAAAAGTAAGAAAGATTGAAAGCACTTGAGATGATGAAATGTATGGTAGTGGATGCTAGTAACATCATTTGCTTATAAACATATATTGGTAAGTGACGTCACACGGGCTTTTAAATCAATGTATTCTCTTCATTTTTTGTTTACGGAATAAAAGATAAAATACGTATCCATTATTTTTGGAAATCTATCTGACGGACTTAACAATTTTTTTGTCAAACTTATCCATAATGCTTGAGTCTTTTGTTTTAAAAGGACATTAAATGAAAATGTTTCATGGTTTTCTTTTGTTTGTAGTTGAACACGATTCGCGCTATCGTCCACAACCCTCAGTACAGGGTGCTCACGGACTTGTACTTGGACAACAACAGCATTTCGGCAGTCAAAGAGCTGGAGGGAACGGAATGGTTCTCCAACTTTCGAGTTCTGAGCCTTCGAGGGAACTACCTAAAGCAGGTATTGTAGCAGCACTTTAATTAGAATATTTACGTAACTTTTCTACTTGTGTTAAATACTTTTTTGGCGTGAATTATTAAACTACATTTTGTGAAGCCGAACGAACACTAGACGCTAAATCATCACCATTGTTCATATAATTTTCTTACTTCTATTGAGATCTTTTTGTATTGACACAGAATTTTATTGCATTGACCTAACGAGTTTCATCTTTCAATTATAGCTTAAATAAAATCTAGTTTATCAGTCGGAATATAATTTGATATTTTTTTAAATGAGTTTAGCGATTGATTTAAAAAGACAGAGTGCCTTAGTCTGGAGGTAGTTGCGCCGTTTTTTACCGCTAGAGCACTTAGGAAGCTGGGAAAGAAAAGAAAGTGAGCTATACGGGGCGTTGTCTTTTTGTGCATTAGACGTTCAAAAAGTGCTACTTAATAGCCTTGAATAATTAATTCCAAGACGTTTTTAATAAACTGATACAAGTGATACTGTCAAATACTGTGCTTATGACGTCATCACGTATGCCATTTAAGAGTACCAATTTCAAACTGTTTGTAAGATCTTCACGTGTTGATAGATAGTTTAAGATATTGTAGTGTGGATAGCTTAAACTGTTAAACAGGTTATTGGAAGTTTAAACTTCGATGGAAGTCACTAGTTCAGTATTATAATACCTACGTATTATCTCTACTAGGAACTTGTCTTCCATCAATATATGATACTATACTATGTCGACTTGAATTATAAGCAGATAAGCGGAGCGTAGATATCAAGGCCCCGATTCTGCTATTTACAATGGCCGATGAATGAATGGCAAATGGATTAAATCTGAAACTATTCCTATTCTCTTATGCATTCAGCCAACACAATAATTGAAAATTCGTTGTATTGACTTTTAGTGAGCCGTCCCATACTAAAATTCCAATTATTGTGTAGAAAAAATGCTTAAGAGAATACGGAAATTGTCATTTTAAGACAATTTTCATTCATTCATGGGCCATTGTAAATAGCAGAATTGGGGCCCAGAGGGTTTTACAATGGTAGGCTAAGAAAATAATATAAAGGAGGAGTCGCGTTTTAATTTCTTTCCGAAACGCTGTAAGATTTATTTCTAAAACGAACATAACGTAACCTTATTACTAATTCCCGTGACCTTGTAACTCGTGAAGAACCCACAAACACAAATCGAAGCCAAACATCATCCTCCTTTCCAAAACCTATCAATAATAATCACGACTGCACGGATACCTGAGTAGTTGAGGTCACCACGCCAAACACACTGCATGCGTCGTGTCGCGGTTCGATCCCCGACAAGCATTTGTGTGATCCACGAATGCTTATTCTAAGTCTGGGTGACTTGGTGCATGTGATTTACCGCGACCCAAGAATTAAATTTCTTTTTTTTAAGTAAATAAATAAATAAAAAATACTTCTTGCAGATCCCCGTGTACGCCTTCGACAAAGCGTTCCAAGTAAACAACAATTTGATGCACGTGTTTCTGGGGGACAACCCGTGGCGCTGTGACTGCCATTACATACCCCGATTCCAGAGCTTGTTACTGAAGTATAGAAGGGTGATTCGCGACCTACCTGATATTAAGTGTTCGAAATCAACTGATAAAAAGACTTCATTAGCACAGGTGAGTAATTAGATGGAATGTTCTTTAGTGTAGGTACGTACTAAAAATAGATATAAACATGTATGACTTATGAATAATTATCTAAATTCTATTTTAAACACTAATGACTAATTAGTGTGTTTTAGCTATACCACAGTACTGGAACATTGTTTCAATTTGTTTCTGACGAATATGTACACAGAGTGTCCATTTCAGCTTGAATGGAATCAGCTTTTAACGGATTTTTAAAAACTCCAATATTTAGCCGGTAATTCTATGATTGCTTTTTTCTTTTTCAAAAGGTAACGTTCCAATGGCGTTTTTGAGATTGTAGCCTACTCTTAATCAAGTTATTCCTCTATAAGGAAACTGTTCGATTTTGTACTGTAGAGACGTATTCTTTTTTTAATAAGAAAGGCCACAAAAAAATATATATGTAACTAATAATTCAAGGTTTATTTGAGTCATAAGATAATTTATTCAAGTTTTTAAAACGAATGACAATCAAAGTTGTGTGCCTTCGAGGCTCGCAGAAAATTGGACCTGCGCAAAGTGCGTACCTTGTTAAGTTATGAAAATCTGTCTTTCTGCCACAATCTTATTATAAAAGTTACAATAGAATAAAGTACGACGCGCAATAAGGTTTAGAATAGAATAAACACTATACTGTGCCCGTACTAGGAAAAACCTTTTGACGGATAAGAAAATTGACACTTTAAGCTGGAAATATGTACGTTGCGAATTTCACTTGAGAACTTTGCAATATGCTACTCAACACTGGCTAATTTTATGGCTGTCAAAAATTTAAGAATTGAGTATATAAAAAAATATCCTGTTAACTTATAAAACCTCCTTGTTTCAGATCAGCACAATACCTTTAGGTAACATCTGTGGAGACGATGACGTCATGCCTATTAGTCCAATTAATATTGTTAATTTAGTTCTTTTAGCTTTAATACTATTAGTGGTTGGCAGGTTTCTTTATGATTGGCAGACTTTTAAGAACACAGGCCAATTGCCCTGGTTGTCTTCAATATTACCTTGAAAGACCAAAGTCAGTAAATTGCAAATCAGTGGTATAATAATAGTCTTGGCCTTTATATCAAAGGATTAAAGTTCATTTTTGTTTGTTTAGAACTATTTAGCACAGATAAAAATATTTATTCCGACTTGAATGCCTTTGTTGATGTAGTCCTCGAGGAAGAACACGAGATTGGGAATAGGAAGACTGAATTTTGGCATTTGCCATGACACAAAGGTGTGAAAAATTCGGGATCTATATATATATCTCCAAGTTCTTAAATTGTAGTCGTTTTTATACCACAGATGAGGTCTATCAAACAAAACGTATCGATGTAGCAAAAACATGAAATCAAAAATCCTGGAACTAACCTCTTCTTTACTCACTGTGTTCGTAGAGGGTGATTCCCAAGGGCAGGTCTTGCGACGGTTCAAATTGTACCGACGTGAAGGTTCATTATGAACAACGCCCCTTGCTGGAAACTTCCTCTATTTTACTTATATCTAGTCGTACTAAAATTAGTCAATAAATATATTTATTACATTTCTGTGTTTTAATTCATTAAAATATAACGTTGTATTCGTTGGAGTCGCATCAATTGGCGACGACACTCGTCAGAGAAAGTAAATAGAACAAAAGATTTTGTTTAATATCAAGGAAAGGATTAATTTAAGAGGCTGTCGCTAAGCAACAGGGTTAAAAAAATATATTTTTTTACGTGTATAAAATAAACTGAGGTAAATATTTGTTTGGTTTTTTGTTTCTTAGCTTTTAACATATTTCGAAAGCAGTCGGTACAAAGTCGAGAAAGTACACATACTTAGTTAATTACAAAACTCTATATAATTACCTATTAATCAAAATGAAAACAAGTTTCAAAGTAAGTCTTTGCTTTCATGTTTAAGAGCATTTAATGGAAGGATCGTCAAACCAAAGTTTACATAAGAAGATTTGATCTTTGTGTTATCAATTTCAAGGGTTTTAGGGTTGTCAAAGGCTGTTCTTACACGAGGCAAAATACGTACATACGGACCTGTATGTGTCCTATTGCAAAACTTTGATTAAAAGCCATTCTTAGGTATAAGCTATGAATATGGACTAAAGAAAGTATTTAAAGCGATAACCACGTGAAAAAGGTAAACTTGTCGTTTACGCGCATTATCGTGATTTCCTTGTCATGGTGTAGCGGTTGTATCAGCAGTTTGTACAACCGCTACACAATTAATCCCTTGATTTTAGGGCTTTTTCATAAGACGGCATTTTAAATTACTTATGAGTCTCACTCACTCATTGTGCCATTTTTTTTTCTCTAGCCCACTGTGTCCCACTGCTGGGCAAAGGCCTCCCCCAAATCCTTCCACGACTCCCTATTCTGGGCCGCATGGAACCAGCCTGCGCGGTAAGCGTTAAGGTCGACGCCGTCCATCCGTTGGCTCCCATAGTGTGGTGACTTTGGCCCAACGATTGCTTTCCATGCGGCTAACATGACCCGCCCGATCCCATTTTAACCTGGCAGCCTTTTTACCGACGTCTATAATCCCAGTTTAGGAACGCAGCGTGGTGTTCGGAATTCGGTCTTGTAACCTAACACCAAGAATGCTGCGTTCCATAGTTCTTTGGCAAACTCCAAGGTGGAATTTCTGCGAGTCGGTCAGCGACCAGGTCTGAGCACCGTAGGTTAAGGCACATTGTGCCATTATATTGAAGCAATTGATTGCAAAAGCTTTTTTATATTGCTGAATGTAACTGTCTTCAAATTTGCACAAATTTTCTAATCACTCCACTTATTGCATCAGTCGTTTTCTTTTCTTGTAAAAACATGTAAAAGCATCTTCATTCTGGCTAGGGAGAGCGGGACGTATAGTCACGTGGAGCATAAAAAAAAACATGTCTAGCGATCATGATAATCAGAAGTTTTGCTTATTAATTTCGTATGGCGGTGTCAAATTTTGGTAGGCTTAAGGCAGCCAACGTATCTCATCTGCTCCTTTGTACTCATCATTTGAAGTGAATTTAAGCCTTTCTATGTAAGGTAGCAAAGCGACAATTTTGCGTGTAGGCAGCACCGCACCTAAGTGCCTCTCATCGTTTCAGCCCTCCAATTAGCATATACAAACATCTACCGAGGTACTGACACTGGTAGCGTAATTAAATCTGTTTAAAGTCAGAGTACCACAAAGTGCATGTCACGTTGTTGTGTGTCGATGTCCTGTTTATTTTAGGAACTACTTGAAAATCTAAAAATGAAAGAAAGTTTTGGGATACAGAGTTTTTTTTATTGAACACAGGTTAACTATTGACAAAATCCGTTTTAGAACTCAGGTGGGTACTACATTGAATTAAAGTAAAAATATTCGAGACGAGTATTTCGTAAAAATAAGCTGTTCTTTAATACAGTTTTCTATCTATAAACTAAATTGAGGCCACAGTATCAACATTCTAATCGACTGCTTAATTGTCCTCTCGGCTTTACTAGCGGCGTTTCCTCGAAGGAAAACCGGGCCAATCGTGCCTTAATGCAAATTTTCCTACATGAAAATGTTTCTCGGAAGCCTGAAAAATAATAAACAGAGCACTGTTTCTTTTATATACGATATGTGGGAGCTAGACAGAGCTATATGGCGTGGAGTGTCATCCCTCTTCTACGACTGTTACGCTTCACTTTAAGAGTATGGTAAGAGCTCAGGCTTGGGACCATTAGTGCAAGAGTTATACCAGTCATTAAGTAACAACGTAGACGGTACCAATTAAAGCTCTGTTTTATGTTAGAAACCTCTTTGCCAGTACAATCAGCGTAAGACGAGACAGTTCTTGTGGTTTACCTCAAAGGATGCCAGTTATGAATATTGTTTTGACGGATTGTTACTTCATATTTTTAATTTTACGAACCGAGTTTTTTTTTAATTTTACGACCTTTTTGGCAACTCACTATTATTTCTAAGTGGTTTTATAATTGCTACATTTATCTTCTTAATATATTTAGATTAAAACCTCTTTTATTTAAATTGCTTTAAGGTATTTAGTTTTAATTATTCGTAATAAATCTGTAGGTGTTTGTTGCTTTATAAGTGGGAGTATTATTTACAAGTGCTGTATTTATGTCTCAGTCCTACACAATATAAGATCAACATTGGCGGTTTAAAACTTTAATCAATGCAAACATTTTTTTTTTGGATCACACAAATGCATGTCGTTCGTGGGGATCGAACCCATTACATGTCGCGCACAATGGGATTATCGTGGCCACTTGGTTATCCTTGCAGTCCATCTATTTTATATTTTAATGATAGTGTAAAACATTATTACTACGCGTATTCGCCTATCTCCGGAACTGGAAAATCGATAAATTCGCGGAAGTAAACCGTTACTTACTTTTTTGAGTGAATCAACCTCACGAAAATTATTGTAATAAATAATTGGACCTGTGTCCCCGTTCACGCCTTTAAAAAGGAGCGGGTCTCTTCTCATGAAGTTAGCCCGTGAATGAAAAGAGATAAAATAATGTAAATCATAGAAGACAATTTGTGTTATGGCCGTTGTGGCCTTACGGTCCTATGCATGGATTTGTAGGCACGAGGTGTAGGTTTGACGACAACTAGTATTTTTGAAAGCCATATGTACTTTCTTAATTATTCTAAGACACTACTGACAAACTCTGAAGGAATACGCCGTAAGGAAATCTGAATTCCAAATATTGGAATCTCAAATCGCCAACTTGCAGTGACTGGTGAACAATGTTCGAACCTTTCCTATACGGAAAGAGGCCTGTGCCCAGCAGTGGGACGTATATAGGCTGGTATATAGATATTATAATTTGTGTTAAATAACCTCTACAATTCTACAGACTGCGTACATTTCTTAGTAATAATAAACATTACATTTGATATTCCTTTTGCAGAAAACACAATTTTCGTTTATCAAAACAACTACTATTTGTATCTCTTTAGATTGACTTTTGATATTTGAATTATGATAGCTCTATTATGCATATTATAAAGAGGTTTTACTATCTTCTTAATAATATTATAGCTGTCGTGGGTGGAAGACGAGGCTCTACGCCTTGTCATATGCTGTCACGCTTATACAACTACAATAATGGACATAAAGGAAAGAGACATAAATAGTTCGCAGTAATACCCACGTCATTTAAAGACCTTCTTACTTGTCCGAATGAACATTATGTGGTGCATAAAGTTATTTTTTTGTCGTTAAAGCAGTGACACAGAATTACGGAGTTTTTATTCCTCTGAGCATTTGGGTGTAAATGCATTTGGTGAGTGTATCCTACTAATAAAAAGGGAAAGTTTGTATGGATGTGACCCCTTTGACACAAAAACCACTGAACGGATTTAGACGAAATTTTTACACAGATAGTTTATAAGCAGGATTAATATGGATAGATTTCTTTTATCCCGATTTTATGTTCCTGGCGGGCTTGCGAGAAACAGATAGCTTACAAAAATAATTTAATAAATTTGAAATTCAAGGACCGTCCAAAGTTAAATTTTCAGTAAGGATAGGTATACCTACTCCAAACCACTTGACACAGATTAAGCTTGAGGAAGGTAAAAAAGAGGTCAAATATAATAGACAGGTAGAGTAACAGCGAAAGGAATCTAAGTAACTTTAATTAAAAAAAGAAAGAGCGAATGACTGAGAATGTCGGTGAAGTTAAAAAGTATTCCAAGTGGCTTTGTTTCAGACTGAAATATTCTTTGTTGCTTATATTAAATTCTTTCTAGGGTATGAGTGTTTCTCGGGTCAGCGAGCCTGCTGTGACTTTTTAAATCAGGTCTCTAGCCGTTTAAAATCAAAAAAGATTTTATTTAAAATAGGCCGTTTTCCAGATACTTTTAAAACAGCAATGATTGAATGCAGTGTGCAGATTGGGAACGTGATGTCATTACTTTAAAGTATACTCTGTGTCTACGATCCGCATGACCTAAACTTGTTGGTATTCGAATTTGATTAAATTTACCAAAATGTTATTAAAGTTGACCACCAACATTACCGTGAGTATGATCAAACATTTTAGTCAAATAAAAACATTATAATTATCCAATGAATATTGGTAAACCACTCCGGTGTTCCAGAATTAATCAGATTAAATTCACAGTATTGAAATACAGCGAAGCCGAGTCATAGCTTTGAGCAAAGGATAATCTAGTCTCATCTGATGAGTAGCTTTAAGCAGAACATTCTATCGTGATAAGACTCTTGTCTATTAAGACTAATATATTTATCGATTTTATCTATTTAGAAATATACAAGCCTATTTACAGGTTGTCTAGTAATCATAATACAAGCTCTTACTCTGGGTGACGTTGATAGAAAATTGAAGAATATTTATATCAACGTATTAAATTAGGTAGTTCGGGTGAATGTGCTAAAATCAGATAATACATCGCGTTGTACATGAAACACGAAATTACTTTTTCCTCGATCTAATATATTTGTGATGGTTTTATAATATCGCGCTATGTTTGATATGCGTGGTAAGAAAGCGGGTAAAAATTGGGTCTAAGCTAGTAAGCTATCTAGCTATTACAACTGTTCATAAGATATAATCTGGTGATAATCGTACGGACAGACGGACAGACAGAAGTCTGAGTTCCGTTTTAAATCTTTTTTCGATTTTCTTAACCAGTTTTTTAATTGGTTCTTGTACCATTTAGTATAACGGTTTACTCACGCGTATTTATCGGGATCGCCTAAATAGTTTTGGACACCACCGCCGCTTCTGTTTATGATTCCGGTTTCGCTCTGATTGTAATAAGATGTTTTTGAATGTTAATATGAAAATACTTTTTTCCACACCTAATATTGTGACGAATTCTGAGCCAGCATCAAATTTTCATGAGTCATTGACACCCATGGAATCAGGAAAAATTATACTAAGGGGTTAAATTGGTTTGTTAAACCATCTAATACCTGCAAAGCCTCGAGTGACCATTACGGCAATTTCGCTCATAAGGCAGGAGAAACAGAAAAACTCTTTTGTGGATCAATATGTGTCTAAAAGGATAACCTTTCTTTTTTTCTAATTTGAGCTATTCAGGAACCGTGTTACTGAAAGGAAGTACACACCATCCGATCTCCAAAATTGGATTTTAATTAACGAGGGCATTGTTTGTTTTTTTTTCACATGTTGGTAGAATTGTAAAACATTTTAGCTGGCATGCGGGCGATGCTATTTGTTTGTGTTTCCTGTTTGTTAACGTTTTATTATTGAAAAAGTTTGGCAAAAACTGTAGGTGATTGAAGTGCGATGTGGCCAAAAACCAATTCCATTTTATGCGATGAAAGAATTGGTTCAGTGGACTAAATTTTAGTTATGTACTTGCTGACGCAGTTAAGGTTATTTTGTCGCTTATAGGTATGTTATTTGTAGTGCGCATGTCTTATGTTTAGTAGCCGTTTGTTTACAGGGTTCTGTAACCCGGTAAAAGCGGACACCTATGCACCGGACAAGTTAGACTGTTGAAATTTGCATTATTACAATAACCAACGGTTGCAACGGACATGAATGCGTTGGTGGGAGACAAAAGAAATAGGTGTTGGTATCCATAAATGAAACGCCCAAAGCCATATTTTTCGACACGTCTTTTTGTCATGAAGATATGTCTGCCAGTTAGGTAAGTAAACTTTTACTCTGCTTTAAGCTCCGATTACGACCTAAGGTAGGTCGTAATCTACCTGCCTAGACGAGTTGTCGAGAGACGACATTTCATAGTTTGTAGAGCGCCATCATGCTTCCACAGTTGCTATAGTCTTACAAGATGTAGCATCGTTTCCATAAAAGATCTCCAGCTATTCGTTTCTTGCTTTGAAGACTTTCCAAAGGCACGTCTAGTAAGTACATACTTATTAGACTATCTGAGAGAAATATTTCGTTTTATGTCAAAAGCTGAATTGTAAGCTTGATCTTTTATCATTAAAGCATCCATCTTTATATCTATAACAATCAGCTGATATTAAATGGCTTCTCATTCAATCCTGTATTGTAGTCTATTGAAATAGGTTCACTTTGTCGAAAAACGAAATCAAGGAGAACGCTTAGAAATATTGGATTTTTAATAAAGGGTTCTTTCCATATATTTAAAAACCGAAATAATAAATACTCAACAGAGTTTATTGACTCCTATTTCTTGAAAGTTTCATATTATCAACCCTAGTCAGAATTTCATGGTCATCAGTCCATTTATTAGCCCACAGAAGCGTTGCTTAACCTTTACTTTACCATACGGCTTGTATTCCACGAGTCTCTTATTAACAAAACTGTTTCAAATTCTTGCTTACCTCTTGTAATTTCGAAATACCTGTTATAATATTCTACGAAGAAATACTTTGTGTGCTAAGCAAAAAAATTGGTGTCAGATTAAACTCATGACTTCTTAGTAATTCAGTCTGTACCTAATAGTGTTTTGTTTTTGATATCAGCGTTTTGTAATGTCAACATCATGACGACGACATTAGATGTTATTTCATCATTCATTTTACCTACTTATGTACATGGTATAAGTAAATTAATTAGGTTTATAGGTGTAACTTTTATATAAATATCTTAAAGTGCTATTTTTACATTTCTGTGTGGAATTCTATTGGAGTTTATAATGAGTTTAGAATCTTTATTATCATTTTGCCGTCTGGTTAATAATATTTGGTAGGTATCTATACTATGTGTATGAAGGATTGCAACGCATTGCCATACACCGACACAAAAACGCGGATGACGTAGCCGTAGGTTCAGGTTTAGTCAGTAAAAGTCTGACACTACCCATTTCCTCCCCCAAGGGAGTGGGTGTCCAAGAGGATTCCCCCGCCTAAACAAAAAAAAAAAAAAAAGGTATCTATACTATGTAGTTTCGACACACGTTTTCTAAGCTTAAGGTTACATAATATTTAAATTTATGTACCTAAAGAGTATATAATATATAATTTGCACAGTAATACTAATTCTTCTCTGTCTGTCTGTCAGCCCGCCCGTTCGTAACACCAGTCTGTCGTATGGACCCTGATAGCTAGACAGTTTAAACTCTCGCAGATGATTCTTCTGTACCGTTATAACAACAAATAATAAAAATATCAATGGACGTACAGCAACGGTTGGCAAAACTTTAAGATAGTAAATATATTGCACAAAAATGATTATGTACTTACATATAATCGTATTCATACTATTAAATGCATAGGGTCTGTGATTGCCTGCAGGCGGTATTATAATTTTAGTAGCCAAAACAAAGGGTCTGTGTTCTAGATACATCCTTTGTAAGTTTATGCCTACAGGCAATGCCTGTTGCAGTCGTTATGACAAGAGAAATAACTTCTTATAACTTAATATCTGTTCATAATGTCTAGTAGTTACCCGCGACTTCATCCGCGTCATTATGAAGATTTAATCAGTTTCAGGGATGTAATATTTTATTGGAAAAAGCTTTTGCAAATTTGTCGTGATTAGTGTCACATAATATATAAATAATTTGTAATTAAGTAAGCTCTCGTTCAAGTTGGATTGAACTGTACAATATGTGCAAATTTGATTAAAATCGATTTAGTAGTTTAGGACTAATTTAATATATTGGGATTTTATAAGTTTTATGTTGATTTAGCATTTATAGGCGTGGAGAAGATACAGTTTTCAAATCAAATACATTTTATTACCCAAAATGTGGTATGAAATATGAAACTATTACAATAGTACCACATACTCCCTTGTAAGGTCACGACATGCAAATTTGAGTTATGTTTGAGTGTTTGTTGAAACATACCAGGAAGTAATTGTATATTTCAGCGGAATAACAAGAAATTACTGATGTTTGACTGGCCTAGTTAAGTATATACCATAGGCCTGTTGGACTAGTGGTTAGTGCTCTTGACTGCTGTACCAGAGGTCGCGAGTTCGATTCCCACATATGACAAATAAGTGTGTGATGTGCTCAGTTATTTTAATATGTATTTTATTTTAATGTATATAATTAGAAACAGATAAGTATGTTTCTCAAATGTCAAGTGGTTATAATACAAGCTTTTTATAGTTTGAAACCAAAAGGTGTTGTAGAATATTATTAGATTTTATTTCTAAATTAAAACATCTATCATTAGCACCTTAACTTAATCTAAATGCGCTGTAAAAGAGATACTTAACATTTTTACCTAGGTCTATTAGTAATTACCTTGCTAGTCCACACGTTAAGTAAAAAACCATATTCGAACATTATACCTAAACATTATTTTTATTTGTTTTCAAGGCCCTGTCCTGTCTCTGTCACATTTGGAGTGTCTTAATTACGATGAGTGTAAACAACTGTGCCTTTGTTAGCACCTGTAATGTATTCTTGTTAGAAACACTTAGCGTGGGCCTCTTGTTTAGCGAAGCCTCTGAATAATGAACTGTCCATACGCCTTGTAACAAAACTATTTTTGTTAATAATATAATTGGCTATGTTAAGTTTCGGGAACAGCGATGGACGATTTTAAATAAATAAAACGAGTTTTATAAACGACGGAGGTTTATTACAGACTCATGTTACAGGCTCACTACCGATTGAGGTGGCAAAGCCAAACCTAGCGATGTGTCGCGGGTTTTATTTCTGGGACAAGAATTTGTGTAATTCACGAATGCTTGTTCTGAGTGTGGGTGTCTTTGTACATGTGGCTTTAAAACCTCCCGCGATACAAGGATTAAATTCCTAAATGCTGGAGTAGTTTATATATGAAAAAAACTTCTCGAAGCTGAACGCAGAATTGTAACACCCTCATCTAAACGAATGAAAGCCAAAATATAAATGCGTCAAGTGCATGTTTATAACGACAACAGCGGCCGATAAGGAAAGCTTATCGAGTAAAAGTCCCGGAGGTAATAAAAAATATGTAAAAGAGACCTTATCATGAAGTATAACTGAAGAATTACGTCTTAGTCGTTGCATTTTAAAACTGGGTGACATGCTTTCGTGGTAATAATGAAATTGTTCACACTTATACCACATTTTTGATGCACCACCAAAGTATAATTCACTTAATCCCTAACAGTAATAAAACCAACGTTTGCTTTTGTTTGAAACCTCAATCCGCTAACGTGAAAAAGAATATGTAGGCTTAACAGTTTTGAAAACATGCTGTAGATGCCTATGCGACAAATAAGCATGTTATATGACACAAACATTACACATACTTATAAAGATACTGTCTACGTATGTTTTTTAATGTTTGGATACTAGCAACGTGTGAAAACATAAACAATAAGTAGGTTGCACGTGTAAATTCGTTTAGGTATGTGCTAACGGTCAAAGTTTTTTATAATAACTATCGTGAGACTGATTCATTATTAAATGATGTAACGGTTTACTCACGCGTATTTATCGGGGTAGCCCGACTAGTTTCGGACCCAACCGGAATCGGATCGCGAGTCGACTCGGTTGGGTCCGAAACTAGTCGGGCTACCCCGTGAGTAAACCGTTACATCATTTAATAACGATCAAAGTTTCTAAAGAAAATGTTTGGTATGAAGAAATTGTCATCTGTTGATGTACGAACTATAACAAAGGGTACAACCATAACAAAATAACATAACGAGCCCACTAATGGCTATGACAACCAAATAAAATAATCCCATCGGACTTAAGACAATTTAAAACATAGATAGCTTGAAATAGTTTACTTTTTTGTCTACTTAGAGAATTTGTATCATATTGTGGTGTGGTCTATGATCACGTACAGAATATATATAATTAGTTAAGAAAAGCTACGTGCTTATCTTAACTAATTACTATCTTATTAAATATCTTATTCTGTACGAGGCATTCCTATCGTCTACTTATCTTAACATTATCAATACTGACTAATCACTACGTGATCATAGACCACACCACAATATATCTATACTAATATATAAAGCTGAAGAGTTTGCTTGTTTGTTTGAACGCGCTAATCTCAGAAACTACAGGTTGAAATTGAAAAATTATTTTTGTGTTGAATAGACCATTCATCGAGGAAGGTAATAGGCTATATACCATGCTGCGACTAAAAGGAGCGAAGACACTGGAAAATGTGGAAAAAACAGGGCAGGTATAAATCATAACTTATATCTACCACGCGTACGAAGTCGCGTTCGACAGCTAGTTATTTTATATTTATTGAAATACCTACATATTAAGGCCAATAGAGTGAATACTGTTGGAAATGTATTCCTATTAAAAAATAAGTTATAACGATGAATTGAATTTAAAATTGGAAGCATGGCGCAAGTGAATTACAAAAAAAAAACAAAAGAAAAGTATTGTAATACTATTATTATTATTAGAGATGCGCCGAATAACTATTCGGTATTCGGCGTATTCGGCAATTTTTTCACTATTCGTATTCGGCCGAATTATTCGGTTTGGTGCCGAATATATTCGGTTCTTTTTTTTCCGCCACATTACCCGATGTAGAACTAAAAGATATAACTTATTCTGTTATGTCTATGGAATACCATGAAAAAAATGTTGAATTCAAAAAAACTTAACTCAGTGTTTATTTTTAACCAAAAATAAACATATTTATTTCTTAAACAACAACATTTTAGTTATAAACAACTTTCTAGTCAATATTTATTTTAATTTTAAAAACGCTTTAATCATAAATTATACTTTTAGACCTCCAAACAAAATATTTCAACCATAGAACAAGATAATAATCCCTACTATAATATTATAAATGCGAAAGTAACTCTGTTTGTCTATCTGTTACGCTTTCACGTCTAAACCACTGAACTGATTTAAATGAAATTTGGTACAGAGATAGAGTTGACCTTGAGAAAGAACATAGGATAGTTTTTATCCCGGACTTTTGAAAAGTTCTCTTGGAAACGCGATATAACCGACCTCGACGCGGGCAAAAAGCTAGTTATATTTATTTCTGAAACTAAACAGTTAAAACTTAAAAAATAACATTTTTTTAATGTTTGACATGTTGAAACCTATTTACGAGGCGAGGCAATAAATTTTTGAACCGAATAGTTCGGCCGAATATTCGGTTCGGTAAACTTTAAACCGAATAGTATTCGGCATTCGGTTATTCGGTGAAACCACTATTCGGCGCATCTCTAATTATTATATTATATGATAAAATGTTTTAAAGTTTAGATTGATGTTAGGTGCTCAGTCATGGCGTAAAAGTGTGTCTAACTATACATTATTACTTACTGCTATCCAAAGCAAGTATCTAATTTATCTTTTACTAGCTGTAGCCCGCGGACCCGCCCGCTACCAATCGTAAACAATACCCCAGGAATGTAAATTCGGGAAAAATTGTTTTCTTGTTAATCTTAGTTATAAACTACCTGTGTACCAAGTTTCGTCAAAATCTGTTCAGTGATTCTTACGTGAAAGGTTAAAGAGGAACAAAACATACAAACTATTGTGTTTATAATATTAGTGGGACATGGTGTCTTTATTCAAAGTTTTTTTACAATTTCCATGATTAAAATCGGTATGTAGCATATGTATAACAAGACTGTATTTTAGAAATGAAGTACATTTTCAATGCTTTAAAAGTAATGTCGTGTCTGACGTGACTGACAAATCACTACGTGATCATAGACCACACCACATAGGTATTTTACATTTACTGAAAACCTTTTTACGCTAAAAATCATTCGTAACGTACGTGTCTATTGAGTAAAATATTGATTTATTCAAATTGGTATATTATTTATTTCCACTTTTTACAACGTCGACGAAATAGACGGCACCGTGATCCGTCTAACCTACGCGGCTAATCCCTATTCCACTCATTTATTTAATACTGCAGTAAGTGCACAATACAGTATGCTAAAATAAAAGTTCAAGGAATGTGCATGTGATATTTAGTGGATGTGTTTTTCGTGGATTAGTGTCACAGTGCCAGGGCAAAGAACCTTAACAGGTTTAAAGAACACATGTCTATGTACTTGTCCTACTAATATTATAAATGTGAAAGTTTTGATGGATGTATGTTTACTCAATCACGAAAAAACTCAGGGTTTGGGCGGCTTAGCACACAAATAGTTTCCAATCTATATTCTACAGTACACTTTCCTTAAACAATATTAGTTTCTTATTTAATAAATGTGTGACGATAAGAACAAAGAAAAACTAATTTACAATTAGAATTGGTCACCCTAAATTTTTGTCTGTCTCAATCGTTGCAGATTCCCGATGTTTTATAGCTGTAGCAGAAATATAAAATCTGTAAAAAAATCAATTGTCTAACAAACGGACGGGCAGTGCCTCAGTTATAGAGTACGGCCTTTCGTAGGATTACGAAAGACTCAAATCGTAACATTCTATAAACATTTTCAAATACAATCTTAACGCGCGGGAAAATCTTATGCCTACGCAAACTCAACCTTAAAAGAGTAAATGTCTGTTGCTGACAGTCTTGGCATTATCTAGCTCGTAACATAAAATGTCTGCAACATTTATCCATTCAAAGTGTCTTTTGCAGTGGGTTTTCCAGTCTGTTATTTGTATTGACAAGTTTCGACCGTTGTATAATTTTACGTCATGAAATAATCGTATGTAATAAGTATTAATAGTTCATGGGGTAGGAGTATAAGGATTTTTGAAATATTTCGGTCGAAATAATAGTAAACGGCATGTTCTTATGATATTATATTTCTGGATACTAAGCACAATATTTAGACAGTGATACTTCAATTATATCTCCTCTACGATGTTGACTATACAACAATTCTAATTCCGCTATTTACAATGGCCAATGTATGTAATTAGACTCTGTTCGCATAGTCCGAAGAATTTTTTCAAAACAATTGAGAACTCAGTACGGGCCGGAACACTCATCGTCGATATGACAAATTAAAATCCGTTCTGTGGACCCCGATTCTACTATTTACAATAGCCGATGAATAAATGGCAAAAGGATTAAATTGGCATTTTTCTAACACAATAATTGGAACCGGTCGTTCACGGGAGTGTTCCTGTACACACAACATCTTCTGTCATCATTCAGGTGAAATGATTTATTATTATTTTAGAAAACATGGGACCGGAAAATTTTTTGTTAGCTGTCACTTAAGGTATAATTAAGTGTCATGAAATATTGCAAAAATGTGGTCAAGTGTTCTCTGGTGATAACTTTGGTGAACACCTGACAATTTTTATATAACAAGTTAAATGAAACGTTGGGCTTTATTTTTATTGGTCATTGACACTTGTATTTTACAAAGTAATCTGACTGGTGTCAGGACTGAATTCCCTCAGAATCTAGTCCATCCAAATATTGTCAGTAAAAGATGGATTTTAGCGATAAGACCACCGACATATCCAATCTTGTATTTATGTGATGTGCAATAAAGAATATTCTTTCTATGTGACAGCTCCTGTGGTAAAAGGGTAAACAGACTATGCTGTACAACAGGAAAATATACAAAAATAAATAAATTACATTATAAAGAACAGTGATGCTATGATACTCTGAAATCGATCGATATCCGAAATTGTAACTATAGAAAGAAACGATTTAAAGAAAATCCAACAGGAGCGATGATTCAATAATATATTTTACGATGTATGAATCAATCTAAATATCACATGCACATTCCTTGAACTTTTATTTTGGCATACTGTATTGTGCACTTACTGCAGTATTAAATAAATGAGGTGCGTGCTTTTTACTCCAAGTTGCTCACTTAACTTGGAGTGAAAAATACGCAGCTCATTTATTGTTTCCTAACAGTATAATCCTTGCCAGGATCCAATATCCCGTACGCTTCGCATTTTTAAATCCTCATTCAATCTTTCCCATTCAGAGCGAAATTTAAAAGCTTGTGTTCCCGTCAAATATTTGAATTGAATAGGGATTAGCCGCGTAGGTTAGACTGATCACGGTGCCGTCTATTTCGTCGACGTTGTAAAAAGTGGAAATAAATAATATACCAATTTGAATAAATCAATATTTTACTCAATAGACACGTACGTTACGAATGATTTTTAGCGTAAAAAGGTTTTCAGTAAATGTAAAATACCTATGTGATGTGGTCTATGATCACGTAGTGATTAGTCAGTATTGATAATGTTAAGATAAGTAGACGGTAGATAAGCACGTAGCTTTTCCTTTGTATAAATAGCGTAGTATATTCAATAAAGGTGTGCACTTCTTATTAGGTATTGGTTGCCTTGACTATACCTAGACATGTAGTTCTGTTGTTTTATTAACACGTCTACCCTCATCAGCACCTAAGGACCCTGCCTGTCGGAAGGTTGGCAAGCCCAACATCACATGTGGTGTGGTCTATGATCACGTAGTGATTAGTCAGTAAGAAAAGCTACGTGCTTATCTTAACTAATTACTATCTTATTAAATATCTTATTCTGTACGAGTCATTCCTATCGTCTACTTATCTTAACATTATCAATACTGACTAATCACTACGTGATCATAGACCACACCACAAATACATACTTGTTCACTATGTTGTTAAATGTTGAAATTGTCTATTTGTATCAATTTTATTTTATTGCAATTTTTTACATTTCACTTTTTCGTTTTTGTGATATTATCTTGCTTTAATACTCAGGCCATTAAATAACAAGCTTCAACATAATTCCGTAACCACAGTCGATTTAACGTAATGAAAATTGTTATTTTTCTCCTCACATAGTTATGAGAAGCTTAAATATCTAAGGTAATTCAATATTAAAATATCAAGGGTAGTAACATTTAATAACTTTTTAATGACAAGAGTCAGCATTTTACCAACGAAAATTCGTAATACCAACCCATCTCGCATATCATATCTTGTAAAGCAGCGCCATCTCTTGGCTGTGCTATAAACTAAACGATGTTGTGGTTCACTCTTGACGGGGATGGTTTCCGACGTCAGGTATGTTCTCAAGCTTTACGTAACTTCTTCTGTTGATTGCTAGATGTCGTGGTAACAGCAATGGCAAAAAATAAAGTTAAAAGATACCTATAAGAATATTATTCTTTCTCAGGAAGCAGCAATTTGTTAGTTCTTTTTTATATATTTATTTTGCTGTGTATGTCTATGAAAATAAATACTGATGTTTGTCTATACACAGTCCAGTCAATTCTCGTCAATATAATATCTTGTCACTCACATTTTTACATTTCTGTCACGCAGATAAGTTTCAATCTTTTTCATCGGTTTTATAATCATAATTTCATATGTTCGTTCATTAAATAATCTACAAAAGGCCTCAGATATTATTTCTGAGAGCTTTATTGAACAATGAAATGTGATTTCGTTTTTAACGATGTCGTACAGAACGTATGAAGCCGATGAAAAATGTTTGAACGTCTTGTTCACGAAACATAAACCTAGCGGACAGCGGAATATTCAGTCCGACTACAAAATCAGAGCTATTAAGCAATACAAGGAGGTTATAGCAGATGTAGCAAGAGAAACATTAAATCATGTCGCTGAGATCCGTGACGAGTTCAAACGAGCTAACGATGTAAGAAGGAGGCATTTGGAGGATATAGCGATGGTGGTGAAGGCACACCAGAAGGAGAACGTCATCATTGACAAATTCCTTGGCGACGTGGAGCGGTTTGTGTGTCGCTTTAAAGCAGAACTCGACAAGATGCAGGAACTCTTTGGCAACATTATAAAGAAGTTGCCGAATTCGACGCTGAAATCCTTTGCATAAGTCGACCTGATTGGCCCATCATTCCTGTATTGCACAGAGTCTGAACTACGCCACAGTATTTATGTGAAGCTAGCCTGCATTTTCAAACTTTGCCTTCCACATTTGCTACAAGGGAAAAAAATTAGGAATGAAGAATTTATGCGAAAATGAACAGAATTTTATTGAAAGCTGTGATCTCAGTAAAAGGACAGCTAAGCCTAACTCAATGTCCTAAAAAGAGGTTCCATTTAATAAATGCACCGACCAGTAAATAAAAATCGTAAAAGTAGAAAATTGTTAGTAAAATATTTTCCTTTTTAGTAATGTTCAGTGACAGTAAAATGTAATTGTTAATAAACATTTTCAATCAAAAAATAATGTTCTGTTATTTTAAATATAAGACTGCCTTGCCATAAATGGCAGAGAAGTTTTTGAACTCTATTTGCTTAAAAGGTGATAGTATAATATAACTTGATGTCTTTGAAAAAAAGGTTGAAGATATCTTGGGAGATTTTGGAGATACTATAATTTTGTAAATGGCAAAGTGGAACGGTTTAGTAATATCACACACCAAAATTATCATGAGGAACATATCTTAAACCGAGACTACTGTGGAAACCAGAGATTTGTGCAAATGTTGTGTGATGAGCATGATCATTTGTTCTGGTGTCTGGGTGTAATTTATCTATAATATGTATGTATTTAGAAATATTTAAGTAAGTTCATCAGTTGTCTGGTTACCATAACACAAGCTCTGCTTAGCTTGGGATCAGATAACCGTGTGTGAGTTGTCCCAGGATATATTATATTATATTATATTATATTTCTCTAGACGGTTTAGAGCGACGCCTAGCATCCACAATGGCAACAGTGTTTACCTAACTTAAGAGTTGGTAATAGGGGAAGGAACGTTCGAAAATGCACTGCAGACTTCCATGGAGTACGGTACATGTAAGTATATCTACAATGACTACAAATGTGCACTGTACACATATAAATAGAACCTTTTTGTTGAAGTTACGTAAAAATATTTATCGTTACTTTGTGTTCTGTTACGAAAAAGCTGTGTAATTTACTTTCACTTGCCCGACCCCGACCGGACCAATAATCGCGGCCCGGCTTTCTATTGTTCAAGCGACAACAAAGGTCGAATATTATACCTTTTTACCATCAAACCCTTCAGAAAAAATCCCTTTCACATCAACCAAAAAGGATAAATACTTATACTTGTGTATCTTTGTTTTTGATATCAAACGAATGCGCATTGTGTTTCGGGAGTTGTTGTAGCACCTGATATCTGATGAAACTGTTGCTACGGAAGAAGTCACAGGTTACGGTAAAGTTATCTAGGAATGAGATCCTGAAACTACACGTTCTGTCTGGGTGTAATTTATCTAAAATATTAATTGTTATTCAAACTACATGGCGTTGTGTGAACGTTGAAGAATATTATATTATATTAGTCAGACACAAAATTGCATAAGAAACGGTCAAGCCAGTTTTCTAGGAGTTCAATTACGTGCACTGTGACAGGGGAATTTTATGTATTACATTTCTTCTTATTACATAATTCTATGCAAAATACTATGAACTTCATAGTGCGCGTTGCATATGCGTCCTATGTACTAACGTATGCTTCTAACAAATTTGATAGCATGCTAACCGAATTTAGTATTGTAACGCAACATAAGTTGCATGTTCTGTACATACATATACATCAGGACCTGTTTGGTACTGCGAATACGGATAATAACCATAATTAGTGCTGATTACTCAAAATGTGCCAACACTGCTGAACGCGAATGTACTCATGTATACAAATGTTATCTATTACTGTTGTGCGTTAGTTGTAGCTGTGTTTGCTTGTACCGAAACTATATATAACGACCTGAATTTATGTAACTTGAGCTCAATTATTTTTTGACAATCGTAATTACTTCTAATAATGTAGTTAGAATACGCTTATTAAAATTGCTTTAAAACATGTCAGAATTTCAGAGTTAGTAAATTATGGCCGGTATCTTAGTCTCCAGCCAAGTTTTTTAAAGTTTTTGGTTCAATGAAGGTAAGCGTAGTCTTAATATGCGTTTCGCACTTATGGTTTCCTTTGTATGATATTATTTGAGCCATAATTGACACATCCCTCTTCATTAGCGAGGATTTTTCGGGTTAAAATACCCGATTACAATAACGTGGCTTTCTATTTATGAAATAATTACCAAAACCAGTTCATTAACTTCTGGGATTATCCCCAACGACGTCATAAACATGCAAACTTTATCTCAATGTAATATAAACATAGATTAATCCGACACTGAACAAGGAAATCCAACACTACACCACTTAAATTAAATCCGTCGTACAGAAGTCAGACAAAGCTTAAAAATACTCTTGTGGACTCGATGTCAGTTCCAACTGCGGGTCTATTTCCATTAGCCGGCAGACAGGCGGCACAATGGAGCAATGGTAAGCAAGCTGTTAGGGCATAATGAAGGCATTGTACGTACGCTGTGCCCGCCGATGACGTCATTATCTGCAACCTCTTGCGAACTCAGCTGAACTGCCACCGATGTGATATATCGCTACCGAATTCGATTTATTGGTGTTTTGCACAATTGTATGTTATGTCTTATTATTCGATTAGTCGGCTAGGAAATGTTTGGTGAAAACTTCTGGAAGGCTAATTCTGTCTAAAAAACAACTCTCCTTTTTCGCGGCATCGGCAGTTGGCACTTACTAAAAAACAACCTATCCTTAATTTGGAACACGTCAACTGTAATTAAGAGTTCTTTATATAAAATGTATCTGAAAAAAATAAGCTAGCTTATCAATAAAAAAAAACAACTGAACAGTAACATCCATATAACTTTTTTAGTGTTTCCTTTCGAACGTCGAACGTATCACGGTCTAGATGTCAAGCTCTCAAGATAAATCACATCTAGTTGAATTTATTGGCACATGGGCGCCCTCAATTACTACAATGAATTTAATAGTCCCACTGTTCGATATAATTGAATTGCTCCAGACAGAATCACAGATTTTCAATAAATTTACAGTGATATTATCGTTATTGCAGGAGTTGATGATATTGGTGACATTATATTTAATGGGACCAATTATTATTTTTATCTTTACATGCATTTTTAGGCTTGCAGAATCATAGGGTAAAAATGAAGCCAAATTACTAAGGATCTGCTGTTTGTCAGAGTACCAACTCGAGTATGATTCGATTGAAACAACTCGCTAAAAGCTTATGTTGGAAAATATCTCATCATTGGCCTAGCTTTTTCCCAACTATGTTGGGGTCAGCATGGAAAAGATCTACTGCTGGGAAATAACTGCCCCATTGCTGGAAGAATATCTCTCGAATCTTACAGGCCTTAAAGCTACTGTTTGTTAAACCACCTCACAACTCCTTAAGAGTAGATAATTGTCAACCCGTCACCATCTCATCTGCCTGCCTCTTCTGTTTATCTTTTCCAATTCATTGTTATACTGAAAAAAACATATTTTGACCCACAAGTAGAGCATCCCAGTATGAATATTCGATATGGTCTTTTAAAATCCCTGTATTTAAATTTATTGATGAATAATTTATTAACGAATCCATACATGAACCTAGAGGTTAAAAAAAACCTGGTGAAAAAGTATCAGATGTCGTAAAGCTTTTTATTGATAGGTTAACATAAAAGATGGTTCTGAATTTCATACTTTGGAAGATTTTAGTAGTAAATGTAAGTGAATATTAGTGTAGTTGAAAATCGCGTTCTCTATTTGGGTGTATGGATTTTTTCATCGTATGCTCAGATTTAAGCCCGTCAAATATAGACATTACTGCAATTTTTTTTTTACAAATTTTATTCTATTAATTTTTAACAATTCTTCAGCAACTTGTACACATTTCTTATGTATTTCGGTCAAAATATTTGCAAATTTATTAATTATAAAACCGTGATGGCTACTTAATAAACGGCCCGGAGTAAATAAATTCTGTTCTTTAAAAACTCGACTTTAATGACTTGTTTTCGTTAAAATTATTAATTGCCGGCAAATGTTGGTAAAAATCTTTTACCTTATAATTTTTAACAAGTAGGAGCAGGAAAATGTTATTATGAACGACGTTTAAATATGAAAGGCTATTTGGGTTCTTGCTTATTTATTTTAATTATTATTCGTGTAAATTTGTACATTTTTTTATAGTGTATTTATATTTTATTTTAGGGTATTTTTAAACTTATGACTATATTACATTTAAAGGCATTTCATATTCTAAATATTCAAAAAAGTAGGTGGGATCTTTTGAGACATTCAGAATGTATTATCTTGTATAGTAAAAAAAAGAAATGAATATTCGATATTCGTACAATTCAAACGTTATTACACGTGATTGATCATATCGTAGTCTTCTACACAACAATATAAATCTTTATTAAATGATGTAACGGTTTACTCACGCGGATCTTTTCCTTGTACCTGTGACCACGGGAACAGGGATTCAAACTACCGCAATCTCAGGCAACATAGAGCGAACTCGACACAACCGGCGTGGAAACCGTCAAATGTTTGCCAAACGTTGCATAGAGAGTCTACCATTGCCTCTGAAAGTAAAAATGTTGTGAATGTGAAAGAGGGGTACTGCTCTATGACATGTAGAGCGCTGTCTCGCTTTCTTTATAACAGTACCGTAGCAACAGATGGTGGTGCCCAAAGAGGTTGCAAACACATTTGTCAAACCTCAGTGTAGTTTGTTTATGATCCGGTTTAACGCGCCAAGACACGACTGTGGCGATCATGGACTCACAGACCAAATAAAACCAAATAAGATACCTGATATCTATTTCTTTTTATACAGATAAGTACACAATACTTTAGATTTTTCTATTTCTTTATTCGTTTTCTTATTTCGTATCTTCGACACGGAAAATACAAGAATATTTTTTTCAATCCACGCTAGTTTTACTATCCTTTAGACACTGTTTACATTCCACACAAAATAGAAAAAAATAATTCACAAATATTAAGTCCAACTCACATCAACTACAATACAATAGCGGATACTTGAACTAGTTTAATTCATTATTTTGCATAATATTTCGTTAACTCTGAGAGATTCAAAAGCTTTCAGACATGGCCCCTATTTAAGCCCTCAGTGCCGAGCAGGTGGAACTTATAATGCACTTTCAGTTAACTTCGAAGATATGAACAAGTTTTCAGTGGCGTGCGTTTCATTCTTGCTTGTTTTATGGCCCATCACGTTAACGTTATCGTGGACCGTAAAGATTACGATCGTAACGTGTATTATGTCGAGTTGTTGACAATATGTGTTCAATTTTCTACGTGCTTCAAATAATGTAATTGTTTGAGAAATCTTACGTTGCATTTTTCAAGTTGCTTTTCTGAAGTGAAATTTATTTTCTGTTGTGGATTGTTATTTGTTACAGAGTTTAAGAGTACGTGAATTAAAATTTCAATCGGATTAACCGTTAGTTTTAAAAGTCGATTTAAACGATGTATCTCAAAGCAGGCAAAGTACATACAATTTTCAAATTCAATACGTACTTTTCTCAATAAATATAAGAAACCGCTGATAAACGGTGAAGGAATATGAGGAAACCTGGATTCCAAATATTGGAATCTGCCAACCTGCAGCGAGCTAGCGTGATGATCAATGCTCAACTCTTCCCTATACTGGGAGAGGCCTGTGCCCAGCAGTGGACGTACATATAAGTATTGTGACGAAAAAGAAAAGAATGAAGAAACAAATGTCAGTCACCCAAAAACGTAATCAATACTATCCATAAAAGTCATGAGTTTGTCATGTTGGTCAATATCTGAGGGTCTATGAGGGATTGATTTCATCGCTTGCTACGTAATGTGATGTCACCCATCAATCACATTCGTCCTTGGCATTGGCAGATTAATGGAGCACGTTCGATCAATTCTTGTTTTATTGAAAGAATCGGAAATTACCGAATAATTAACGATGCTGTGTCTTGTGTGAATTTGTGGAAATAGTAGGGTTGATTTTGCGGTTAGCGGGTCTGTCTAATTAAATTGCTAGTTGTTCTCTTCGTCTTAAAGTAGTGGCATTAAGTAATCATGGTATTGGTATAAAACTGTTATACGCGAATAAAATTACACTAAGGAACACATTTTTGGTTTTCACGATTTAAAGGGTATTCGAATGCTGCATGTAGATTATATCTTACATATTGGTTACCTGTTGCAAAAATGTAACATTTCATCAGAAAATGAAGATATTTTTACAAAAAAATGTTTGCAAAATAAAGTTTCATAGTCCAAGTAAATGAAATAACGCAGAAACTAATTTCGTTACGGTAAGTAAAAGCGAATATTTTGCAAGATGTAATCAAAGTACCTTAGATTTTCCTGCATGTTTATACCAAGTATTGGATACGTGTGGCTCGTGTAGTTTCAGAGACATTAATTAAAGGAGGCTGCCAGCACAAGAAGGCGCCTCTTCGAGATCAGACAAGCAACAACACACGTCCAGAATACTTAGAGCCTTCACGTCTCGACACTTCTAACTAAGAACGTGTACTTTGACGAAAAAGTCGGGTAGTCGGAGGTCTTATTAAATTGGCTGTTCCTGGTACACACGCGTCCAATAGATTAGTTTAATTATAACACGCTCCTAATAAATGCCTCTATCTTTGCAAAGGAAATTTTCGACATACTCTTCGGTAGTGACGTTCGTAATTTAACTAATACGATGACGATATGATGGAAACCATGTACGTTCATGTTTAATTTCACTTATATGAAGCAATGTTTTAATTAAAATAAATAAAATTTTAATTGAAGTCGGTTGTAAGTTATTTTGTTACAAAATATTAGTTATAGCATAGTTTCACTGGGAAAAGTAAACGTTCTTTACTTATTTTAAAACGTCAACCTAGTAAAGACTCAAAGAGCAAGATAACTAATAAAAAAGTAATAAAAATTCTCAACAACACAAATAACCGAACTCCTGAAACAGTTGTTGAATTGAAATACAAATTGAAACGAACATACGTACATGTAATAAGATATTGTACGATCAGAACAATAACGCATCGAGACAGTGAAAAGTTTTAAACGTATTTTATACGTCGTATCGTTGACAAATATCAGCCCGTTGTCATCGATCAGGGCGCTGAACGGGAACAGATAAATTGATGAAGCATTTTTCGAAATCGACTCCGTGGAACAGAAACGTGAAATGTTGGTATCGGAGCGACATAATAGGCACCCATGTATTACGCAAAGTCATGTTTATCTCAACATCAGTTTCCTCGTGAACACCAGAACAGTGAAATAAAGTTTGCTGTGTAAATAAGTTGCTACGATTTATCAGCTGATATTGAAAAAAGTATGTTGTAGTGTTTTATTTGTGTAAGTGTTGTTTGGTTTGGTTTCGAATTGATTGTTTTGTGTGATTGATAGGTAAGTTTTAATTAAGTTAATTTCTCAGCACGGATAGTATATTTGGGCGATATGCCGCGGGTTTGATTCTGGCGTAGGTCAAGCTTTATTTATAGTCTTTGCGCATGTACCTTGAATGTTTATGACGACCTCTCGCGATATTAGGATTTAATAGCTAAGTAGTCGTTTATTAAAAGAAGAACTTTACCTATTTAACTTATTTGTAGATAAAGTTTCAAAATGACGCAAAAACCTTTTTATTGCTCCTGGTCTAATCCCAATGCTGTAATTTATCAATTGTATATAAATAAAAGACTATCCAAGATTTTGTTAAAAAAATACCACAAACACTGGCGACTTATCCAAAATTCATGTAAATAAAAACAAAGACTTCCAAGAAGTTAAATTAACTTTATTAAACCTGTATACGTAGGTATTATAAGACTTAGTTAAGATAATGCATACACCGCAGCGCAATTGAGCTTACGGCTACTCTCTGATGCTCTGCTTACAATGCAGTTACGTTGAGTGCCCACTTATGTTTTACACGTACTTGACTGGCTATTACATCTTGCCTTACGTCTCGTATGCGTTAATGCGTTGAGATTTCATAATAAGAAGATTATGAATTGTGTAAGATAAGGCCTTGCCGACTTTTTATTTTGTTAGTGTAACTTTAGGAGCAATGTTGATAGTTTTGTGTATCGTGATCACCTTTGCGCAGTAATGATATGGCAGGAGTTAAGCCAACCCAATGTTTAATATTGTTTATTAAAAGAGTTAGTAGAAGGAGTTTCATTTTGAAATAAATTGTTATGTAATGCAACGGTTTAATCACGCCTTGTAACATTAATTGTTTATCGGGATAGCCCGAATAGTTTCGGACCTAAACATAGTCCGTAACCGTAGTGGAAATGACGGTGGCGTCATTTAATTAAAAATCACTCATCGACTCTAGTTGCTTTAAAAAACTTCCTATTCTATCCTAAAAACACTTAAAGAGCAAACATTACTCAGTGAACTCCAACGAGTTAATTCTTCAACCATACTGGCAGTTAGATCCACATGCAATCCCACATTAGACTGGGCCAGTTATCTGCAAGCTAAGAGCGTCAGTAAGACGTACTTAAGAGCTAAACCAGTACAGACAGACTGGCCCCTATCGCCGGGCCCAACGGGCGAGGCTTACGCGTCCAGTAATAGATACACCACGTACTGGTACCACACGATACCCTGTAAGTACTGTGAAATGGGTTGTTTACGTATTACGATAAATATATTGGACTTTTTCGGGCACTTGACATGCTTTTTTACTTATGTTACTTATGATAGTGTCTACAGTGTTTTGTGACTCTAAAAAATGTATCTCTTGTTATTCAGATCGAATAAGTAGGTAATTATGTTAAAGAGAATATCAGTATTATAGTAATAGGTAGACCATTATATGGAGAAAGAAAAATACAAAAAACTACATAACCATTTTTAAAAAGTAGTGTATTTCAATGCTTAGAAATATGTTTAGTAAAAAAGCAAAAATCACTGAACGTATTTAGACGTAATTGGCACTCGTTAAATATTAAATAACCTGAATAGTTTTACACTAACATAGGATTATTTTTATCCCGATTTTATGTTCCCGTTTGATCATTTTCGATTAGCATCGAGTCGGCCCGCGGGCAATAGCTAGTAATGCAATTAAATTATCTGTGAAACGTTATTCTTTGGTTCTGAATAAAACATTTCGGGACATTTTATTTGAGGGCGTTTTGATTTTTCCATTTAAGTTGAACATTTGAATATACGGAGGGGGAAATAAGACGATTAAAACAAGAACTTCCAGCTAACGCCAGTGTCAGATGTGAGAGGCTTTAGGTTCATTACTGTACTGGGTTCAGTACCTAGTTAAATGTCTCGCTTTAGGGTAAAGCAGTAGTCCAAAGTTGGACTGGAGGATTTTTCGAGAAGACTTTTTACTAATTTGAAGTTTTATTTTATTTATTTTGTGCTTAGTGGAAATTTTTCAATCTTATTTGAAGATTTTAACATTTTATCATTTAACAGATTAAAAAGGAATACGTAGAAAGGAATTCTATCCTTGTGTTGCGGTGGGTTTCGATATTCCAGTCACATGCACAAAGACACCCATCTATTTATAATTAATGTTCAAATCAATGTTGAGGTTTTCCAAAATAAATAAATACTTTATAATCCGCAATCTAGAACCGAGATAATATTTGTAATAGTACCCTCGGAAGCTATTAAAGAAAAGATGAACTGACAAAGAGAAAACTCCTATTTCTAAAGACCCCGCAAACCTAATCCGAAATTCTCCACATACAGAGTAATTTCTTGCGTTGTTTTATTAAGAACTTAATGAAACATAGCTAGCGAAACATCTGAGCTGCAAAGAAACGGAAACGTCTGTATCGACTAATCAGTAATTAAGAAGATAAATAGTGAGCGTTCGTTGTATTTCCAGTGGATCGCTAAAAGCAAAGGTTCATCCGGCACACGAAACAATAGCAGTTTATTTATATTTGCACGGCTAAGTCTTTCCGTGAAAGCTCGTTAAGAGGACAAAGCCATTCTGTTTATTAGCTCTCACCTGGCCCTTTTGTTATTATTATGGAACAGACAAAGATTGTTGAAAGAAACAACATTTTAATGTTTGTCCTGGTTTTACATTAATATTATGTCTTTGTGCCTTTAAAATCAGAGTCGACTTCAAAGAAAGAATGACAGAACGTACTTTTTGTGTCACAATTGTATTGTAGCTTAGGGCTTTATCTATTGACCGTCTATTGTTTTATACTTAATCGAAATCTTTGATTAAGCAACAGAAACAAATGAAAAATCCTGGAATAAATGATTGTCTTTTCTTTTGCCTTTAGTTATATAGGTTTACGTGTATCACCGATTTATGCGATTATACCGTACCTCCGTTGTCCATCCATTTGCCTAAAACGTCTACATCCACAGACAAGATACATTTCATATTTAGCTGTAGGCCTGCGCCCAGACCTCTTAGTCATTGATTGCTAATGAGAGATCAAGTTTCAATGGTTGTTGACGATCACGAACTTGTTATGTAGGTCAGATTCAATGGTATACCGATACGTGTACAATTCTAAGAAGCTATCGGAATATTTATGAGCTAGCAGTCTAGCAGTATCGAAAGCCATGCAGGGGACACCTTTAAAATAACACAGGTACACGTTGTTAAAGAGAGATGTGGCTACATGTTGTGTAATGCGTCATCTTATTTTCAGAAATGCAACACTTAGACCGTATTTCATTATTAGCAACTGTTTTTTTCTTATACCTACCTAGAATATAAGAATTTCATAAATTACTTTAATGCGGCAGTCTTTATATTACATAACTCAAGCATTAAAATCCTCGTTTCTCAGTACTTGATAACGGAGGACGCAAATATGCGGTAGAAGTCTTTATTTAGTTGTTGAAGATTCGAGCAATTGCCTCTGGGGTCTAGCATTGTGTGCGTCTTGTGAATCCAAATCACGATACAATAAAATTTACAGAAATGCTAAACACGAAGGCGTGACTGAACGGCGTTTCATTAGGGCAAAGTCAATTACACGAAAAGCCGCCGCGAACATATGGTGGGTCATATTTCAGCTCAAATAACGTTCATTTTCCCTCATATTCAGAATGAAAAAAATTCATTAATCGAAAATGAGAAACATAAAATGTCGTAAATATTCGTTTTATTTTCGCCTTTATTTTAATATTGTCGTGTTCCGATGTGTCTTTATTTCTGGGGCCTGATTACTGGATGTTTTATATTGCAATATTACATTCCGATGAGTTATATGCACGCCGTTTCCACTGTTACATTAAGAGAGTAAATTTAACCGGTTGGGAGCTGTGGCGCTGAGGTTATTAACATTTTTTATTGCTTTTTGAAAAAGCTGTTCAAGAATAGTACGCTGTGCTGATATTTAAATAAGATTATCTAGCGTAAAACTATATATACGTAAAACTATATACATGAAGTGACTGATAATTTTTTTAAAGTTTTGGGACCTTAATTTTCAGAAAAGCTCCTATATTAAAAAATTTAAAACATCAAGTAAGCTTTTTTCTTCTTATACATATGTAAATGAACAAAATGTTGCTACAATGCAGTGTGGCAAAAATGTATGTTTACATTTTTGCCACAACAAACACCGCTTTAATTAATGTCCTCAATTAAAAAATCTTAATACCTTCTGGCGTGCCAGCGTAATTAATATTTACAATTTCTTAAAATCAATTAAGATTTCAAGATCAAAGGATTTGCCTCTTCCATTTAACTTGTAAAGCTTTGGCGCTTAGGAGTCAGACATCTTAACGTTTAGCAAGTATTACGCATTTATATCTGTTCATAATTTCAATATAATTTGAAATTGATGCGAAATTTCAAGAGCTGTTAACGTAGCGGCTTACGAAGACATGTTTTAAGTTTTTGCAAGAGCAAATGCGTTTATTATGAATGGAAAAAAGCAGATTTCAAAAAGATTTATACTAAAACCGTTTTTTTTTATAAATCTAGTGCGATACGTATAAAATTAAATTGCCGTAAGAAACGCATTTTCTTAAAACTTAAAATGAAATCGTTGAATGATTTTTTTTTCGGAACAATGAACTAAGAGCATTATATATATTAGCATTAAATATATTTATTTATTTATATATATATTACATATGTATTTAGGTTAAAGTTAGTAATTATTTTTAGTTATAGCTTCTTTCTTTTTTGTTTTTTACACACTATCTGCATCTCTTCTTATTCTAACTCTCCCATAACGGGCCTGCTGGAAGAAATTTCTGTTGAAATAAGCTGTGCCTATGTACTATGTGTTTCTATCTTTCTTCTTTTCTGTACTCTGTGTGTGTATCTGTGTACATAAACTATTAAATAAATAAATAAATAAAATAAGAGCCTACCAGCACCTGTTAAAGAAGAATGGTTATCTGAGAGAGATATTGCTATAATATAGGCTGAGACAACACTTTTCTATAATCAAAATGATTAACTTAACGCTATTATTATTTTCAGCACGATCGCCGAGGTATTTGCCACTTAATACGTAAATTCTTCCAACTATCAAACGTGAAAGACACAGTTAGTGTGATTGTTCGAAAAGCTCCTAACGCAACCATAACTAGAATGAGTGAATAATACTGTAGCAGGAAGTAGTAGGCCCTCTGGGATATCGCTATGTGATACTACTAGCTGTTGCCCCGGATTTCGTCCGCGTGGTTAGGAGATATAAGATAAGATTTTTTGAAGCCATCAAAGATGAATATTTTTCCCCGTTTTTGCTACATTTTCCATTGTATCTTCGCTCTTATTAGTTGCAGCGTGATGTTATATAGCCTAAAACTTTCCTCGATGAATGGTCTATTGAACACAAAAAGATTTTTTTAATTAGTTCCTGAGATTAGCGCGTTCAAACAAACAAACAAACTCTTCAGCTTTATTTATTAGTATATAGATATAACATTTCTTTTCTTAAATAGAAACGTTACTAATTAAATGTAATTCGTCTTAGCCAGAGTTTTTTCTTCCATACCAATTAGTCCCAACGGCCGCTAGAAAAGGCTTATTAGGGTATTTGACAAAATAGAAGACTGTTTAGCCCTTCATACAGATTTAAAAAAAAATTGGATTCGTCTTTTTTATTATTTCGTAAACAAATTAAAAGATTTAAAATTGTCTTGTGACGTCACTTACCAGTACGCTTCTTACTAGCAAGTGATTTTTTTAGCCTCCACTATCATACTTAAGTGTTTTTACCTTCCTTGCTTTTAAATGACGTGCTAAAATGAAATATACGTATTGAATATTTTTGGGAATCTGTCTGACGGACTAACAGATTTATTTAGAGATTTAGTACCTACCTCTCTAATACCTACCTCTATATTTTTTTTAAATCTATAGACTAAAAACAAACGAATAGCGATTTCTCTGGATTTCAACAAGAACTAGTATCAACACAAAATGCAACTTATCTTGGTGCTCAAGTTGTAACAGTTAACTGTGAGAAACGGGTCGGTGTGGTTAAGCGATGCGATCTTTAAACCCAATATATTATAGTCTTACTTGGCTTCGTGTACGGGACTCAATTTTTGAATCGCTCATGTTAAAGTAACTTCTCTGGAAATATGTTGAAGTCACGAAGTACGCTTGTGACGTATGGTTCTTGACAGTTTGGGATACCGGCTCTGTTCTTGCTGGTTCTAAATCCAAAAACTAGACTAATTGTGGTTTATCACGATTATTAAACGTTGTATCATAATGACGCCGATCCATGTTGGTTTATATAAATATAAAAAAATCTTAACTAAATTTACCGTTTGTCATCAAAGACTAGCTAATAATTTATTCTGGTATATATAAAATAAATATATGTAATAAATAACCAAGATCAAGACCCCCAAACTTGTAGAACTGGATGCATCTAAGTCCAGTTATGTGCAATTAGCATTAGTTGTGTCGTTTGCAAGATTGTGAAATTGTCCGCTCTACGAAATAAATACCTCTAGAAATAAACAGTAATTTTCCTCTTTGTATTATTGAGTAAATTATCCTAAGAACATTTTCCTCAATTTTTTTTAAAACCCTTAGCAACAAATGTAATAATCCTATATAAAATATATCTGTTTTTAATATGAAATTGCTCCAGAATTTAAATTGGTCTTCATTTCATCAATAAACGGGACGCCCGCGGTGTTGGCAAGCCCGCGCTGTTTATTAATTTTTATTACTGGCATTCACACGAATTTTTGATATCAAAGTTGATTGTGTCTTTGATCTAAAACTGTGCTATTGTAGTGATTTATTAGCGTTGGTGATCTATTGATCCACTTTAGTTTATTGTTAGTGAAAGAGCATGGCGTAATGAAAATTTTAAGCGATGATTTAGTGTTTTGTTTTAAGAAGGTTTTTGATTCTTCTTTAGAAGCCTTGTGAGTCGCGGGGATAAAATGCATGGTAAAACATATTATTTAATGCAATGAAGCTTGAATGAAAGTTATATGATTAAAAAGCAGTCACATCTGAAAAATTGTAGCAATTTGTTAATTTTATTTCAATAGAAACAAAGACCTGCTAGTTTAGAGTTTTAGAATGTTACAACCTCATTAGGCTTTACGAATATAAATAATAAAATCCTTTTTGAATTGAAGTTTCCATAGACAACATTTCGCATAAATAACAATGTCACATATAAGTTAATAGCTATAGATAAGGTTTATAGTATTATTTAGTTGCTAAAAGATTATTAATTTAATCATTCAGAAATAGTGTTCATACATTTTAATACAAGTTCAGTGCTTGACATGGAGGAATTAAAGGATATTGACAGTTCAAAATCCAAAGGCAAGTTGAACACTATTGGGGTTTTAGAAAAGTCTTGGGACTATGTATATGTACTCTTCGTGTACGTTCGTTCGTCACACGCATAAGTGTAGGATGAAAAATATCTTTCATTTGATATTTTATAAAGGTATTATTCCGATGATGAAACTCACTTATTTGAACTAAATCCTGATACTATTGAACCCATCCATATTTTTACAAACTTGTTGAATTAAATATTTTTACTTCATCATTGCAAATCATATTGAAACTATGATATTTCATGTCAATCTGCAGGTTTTATTAGCACAAAGTGCATGTTTCATTGCAACGCATGGCTTCTAAATAATTTGAATGCACCACTGAGGAAATATGATGAAAAATATCGTGGCAAAAAATCGGGTCTGAAAGTGCTTATCATAGTGGGCTAGCATGATGATCAATACTCAGAACCTCAAAACCCAGCAAAGCTAATGGGACATTTATATTATGCTGGTAAACTAACTACTAACCATTGCACTAGACCAATGAGGAAAAATACATGAACCGAAATACAAAAATACAAGTTATATGGAATGTTAGTTTTCATAATTAAATTGCAGATGCAAGCGGTGGAGGTGGAGAAAATGTCCCTATAGGCCACAAAGAGGAACTGACAGACTCGCAATGCCAGGACTGTAATGATGGAGGTCAGTAAATAGTACAACTCATAAATAAGTGGTATAGAAAATAATAGTCTGGTGTTAAATACAAGGAATGAATAGGTCATGGGATAGCAAAATTCTGGGTATAATGAATATATGTAATATTCGACAGCATTCACACAACGCCATCTAGTGTCATACTAAGCAAAGCTTGTGATATGAGAACTAGGCAATTGATAAATAATAAATGAACAATGATTCTAAATACATACAATCATAATATAGAGACATTACGCACACAGACGGATGATTGTGCTCATCAGAAAAACATTTGTTCGGTGTGGGAATCGAACCCACGATCGGATCACTAGCCACTAGGCCAACATAACAGCGTGTAAAAACATATATGTACATAGGTGTTTGTCAGTTGTCAGAGTAGGTTCAATAGGGTAAAGTCTTCTACTCAAGATAGTAAGTCTACCATAGGGTTAAAGCTTTGGTAGCCCTAATCTGGCATCGTATGGTCGACCACACGTCTTTGGTGACACCGAATTACCGAAATTCGAAAACCTTAGCTTCTTAAAAATAGCTTTCAATGTCAAGTGTTACCACTGATGTGCGGTCGACTGTGCAGGTGTTGGAGATGTTGGCGAGGAGAAGAGTGTTACCCGGGTTGTTGGGCTGAACGATGTTGATGCTGTTCCTTGGAATGCACCGGTCACCGGCGAGTCTGGCGGCGAGTGCGCCTGTTGTCTCTTCTGGAGTTTACTGTGCCTTAACGTCATTTGTGGCATAATGCATCTCACGTAGTTGAATGAGAAATTATTAATGTAACTCCAAATGTTGACTCTAAAATGATTTTTATTATATTTAATTGAGTTGAGGATTTTTTCTCAAATTATATATTTTCGCAGTATAGGTTTTTTTTTTCTATTGTCCCAAAACTGTCACATTATTATCGGCTTACCCCGAAATTTTGAAGTTGTCAGAATGTTATGAAGACGGTTTAGGTTCCGGAAATTCTACAATATACTGTACAGGAAAAAGGAAGTAGGTGATGGTAGCAGTAGTAGGTGGCCCGATAGATAAACGTTATAAGTCATCGGTTACTTGGCCTCTGACAAAGTTATTTTTAAATTTATAAACACTAGTAATTAAAGAGCTCAGTATAATCGACATCACGTAGTTCTATACATTATTGATTAAACAACTGCAGAAACGACACTCATAAGTTGTGTATTATGATTAATAAACCTACCGCTTGGTCGGAAAGCGGGCGGTGCAGATGCGTCGCGTCCGGTGGGAGCGTCCGACGTGCGCTTGTCTTTATGGTGCCCTGACCATCCAAGCACAGATGTGACACCCAATTGCTATAGAAAATTAACGAGAAAAAACGTATTCCTTTGTAAGACAATGTATTCAACATGTCATTGTGTTAGCAATTCGTAATTTGAAGACCATGAATGATACAATATTTTCGTTGGAAGAAGAGCGTGTGTAAAACTCCTAGTAGAAAATTAAAACTATTCAATTTTGTGATACTAGTTTTTTCTGTCGTATATTGGGCAGGTTAAATACAAAATCTGTTTGAAACATACTACCAATTCTTCTTTCTTTTTGAGTCCTATGAAATGAAAATCTATCCCGATTAGGATGATCAAGGTCTCGATCGTTTGATTTTGGAAAATTCTCCCCTAGTGGTGATGTATTAATAGGTCATTCTTAACTCAAGCTAACTTTTGATAATGCATTATCCACCTGCCAAATAGCAAATCAAATACTCTACTGCTGCTCTACATCGATGAGTACCAAGCTTTAAAACACTTTACTTTTAAAATCACTTTACTGCTTATTCAATACTGTTTAGTGTTATTCTTTGCCCTACGGTCAGTGTAATTCCACAGCAAGTTAGCGATTTATTATCGACTCCTTCAACGCGGGCACGTCCGCCATAGTTTATAGTTTTCGCAACTGTAACTTACCAGTAGAGTCGGCGTGCAAACCTATGCAAATCAACAACCATTTACCCTACAATGAACGTAATTTGTTTTAATGTTGCCTATCTTGTATCTGCTTCTATTTGTTGTTTTTGTTCGTCAGTATTATATTACACTTGGATTACATGATAATCTATACTTCTATACTAATATATAAAGCTGAAGAGTTTGTTTGTTTGTT